>NW_017729024.1:69087540-69100330 GCF_001723915.1 Gavialis gangeticus | reverse complement strand
TCCTCCAAGGCCCCTTCCAGCCCAAATGTCTATGAAATCTAAATATTTAAAACTAAATTGGCATGTACTCAAGTATTCATAAACTCCAAAATAGGAGGTATCTGCAAGGATAAGGTAATGGTGTCCTATTTAACTTGTCTATTTAGGTGACTAATCTTCATTATTCACTCTTTTGTTACCTATTATTGTTATTTTATGAGGACATATTAAATTGTGGTGTTTGGTTGGTCTACATTACAGACCCAGAACTTAAATTTGTGCCTGTCCATTTTTTTAAGGAAATTCACTAGGTTTCACCTCATGCAGCAGGAAATCCACTTCAGGACAGCTGGCATTTAAAATTTTTAAGACTCTTGGTTTCTCATATCCTAGTAAAGACAACATACCATGTTAGCAAAATTGGACCTTTAAAATAATCCTCTACTTTGCCCTTTGAAGGAGAAACAGTATTACCTATGAGCACATTTATAGAACAGACCTCTTGAGTCTCATTTTCAAACTAATGCATTCTCAAATCCATTCAATTTATAACAAAGAGAAAAGAACAAACAATTAGCTCGCACATTTAACAATACTCTTATACACCTGCCAACAATTAAATACTTTAATTAAAAATCACAAGAGAGTATATGGAAGTGTAACCTTTTCAGAAGTGACAACATGGACTAGAAGGAGGAAAAACTTTTCTATTAGGTTTGTGTACAAGCACTTAACAAAATTTCTATATACATAATGCAACTGATTAAGCTTGGAATTAAACAGGATAATGTAATCCTGTTTAGGCTTCAATATTTACACTCCTTAAAGAAAAACCAATTTAGCTGTAGTATTGTTATAGAGCACCCAAAATATGCCAGTTGTTTTTTAGAAAAATAAAAGTAACAATCCAGATCCTGCAGAATTTACGAAGTTAGATGTAATATGTCTGATGGCTATAAATAACCAGGGTGTTGAAGGGTGAATGAGTTTTTGTTTGCAATGTTATGATTCCAAGTTTTATATCTTGGGTTTTGAGAAGGAAGTTTATTGAAAATAAGATCTGAAAGAAGGGAGACATCTGGAAGTGGGGATACAGAGGATGAATGACAACAGCCTAGTGAAAAAGCAAGAGTGGATGGGAAAAGGAGGACGATGGGCAATGATGAACAATGATGAAGTGAAAGGAATGCTTGGTACATTCAGGGATGTGTTAATGCAAAGAAATTGTAAATAGAATGAGAACTGTTACAGAGCAAAGAAATATTTTAAAAAATAAATGGGAGTGAAGAGAGTTTATAGGTGGAGAGAGTGTAGTGAATAGATGATAATCAGATAAGAGTCTAAGTCCAAATATGCTCAGTAAAAGAATGGATGCCAACACCATCATAGTTTGTCTTCTGGAGACTGTGAAGATGTACCTCAAGGACATATGCAGGCAGGAAGGGGCTCTAGGGCCCTGTTTACCTATCTTCTTTCCTTACTGCCAGTGGTAATAGATGAAAAGCAAGGTTTGTTTGGTAATATCTTTTACTAGACAATCTATATAGACAACTCTGGGGCCAAAAATGCTTTTCCTCAGGTCTAGGAAAGAGGAAGATGCAGTCTAAGTTGAATACCAAGTAGAACAATTATGTTTAGTTAACAGAAAGTGGTCACTTAAGAAGGGAAGCGGGTAGTAAATCCACAGAGCAAAGAGAAGTTAGAAGTACTTACAGGCCTGATAAAGAACAGCTGAGATAGCTAAACCTAATTATATAAAAGACTACAGCTATTCAAAGGATCATATTATATGTAGAGCACAAAGACATTAGCAGAGATGGCATGTAAGCTGTAATGAAAGGAGTAAGCTATAAAACCACAGTTAGTGTTAAATCTATGGTTTCTGGTGTCTAGTAAAGTTATGAATTTTTGTTCCCTGGCTCTGGAGGTACTACATAAGTTTCTCTCAAGGACTTTTCAACAACCATAGTGCTACAACAGTTACATTTACATACTGAAGGTTCATAGCACATGGAAGAGCAATTTGGACCCGTTGTCCCAACAGAGCTAAGTGGAGAGTCACTGAAAAGAGGAAGGGAAGGAAGTGGAGGGCACTCACCTATTTATCTTAATTGTTTCTGGCTGCAGTTACAGTATATCAGCATAAGTGAACAGGGATTTACTTATGTACTATGGTATAAAGTTGTTCTCAACATAGGTTTAGGATGGCTACAAGTAGGAAAACTTCAACCTATGCAGAGCATATCAAATACAGGCTTATAAAATCATACAGAACACTGCCATATATTTAGCCCATTGTACAAAAATAAGTATTGTAGAAATATTTTTTGGTAGGGTTATTTGTTGTTTATCATCTCTCCAACTGAAAACATTCCTAGGAGTTGAAAGTGAAAAGACCTCAGAGAAGCAAAAAATTAACACAAGTAAGTTTAGAAACCTCAGAAAGTACCCAAAAATAGTTTTACTATAAATAAGAATGTTAAAGGCTAACTCACCCCTGCCTCTGTAGCAAGTCCTGTATTTCCCATTGGAAAACTTCTAATCTTGATGACTTGTAAGATATCAGACCTTAAATCCATTGATCTTCAGAAATCAAGAGGCCCTGCAGACAGACAGTGTATTTGCTAGTGTAAGGAACTGTAAAAAAAAGTGCATGCTATTAGATTTTAACCTTTAAGAATAAACTAGTCATGTAACCTGCACACAAAGAGTTGGCATAGCTCAGGTTGCAATTCAGGCTTCCATTTTTTGATTTTGTGTTATTTAATAGTTCATCTAATAATACATTGACACAGATTTCTATAATTTCTAAATTTAAAAAAATGTTGCTATATTTATTCTATAATTTAATACATGTATTTCATACAGAAAATTGTACTTATTTGTTGTAATTAGATTTGAATTACAGCTGGAAAGTTCAGACCTGCACAGTTTAAGGAAAGGTGAACTCTCCTGCTGTATTTAGGTTTGATTAAGATACAGAAGTTGGAAAATATTTCCCAGTTATACTTTGGCTATTTTTTCCTAGGCTCTCCAGTTTAAAATTCAAAGGGGCCCAGAGAATTAGGAATTGTCTCTGGGGGGTTTTCTATAAACTCTATAAACTTCTTTTCTTGGCATGTTACGCCTTCAGAAACGGGAGTTAAGCTAGGTACAGACATTCAAAAAGCCCAAGCTAGATTTGAACAAACTTACAAGGATTTCTCTAAGCAGACTACATTAGCTTGGGAACGAACAGAAGACTAATTTGCCCTTTCATGGAAGGGAGTGGGCACACTCAAAGGCTGCCTGCAGTAGCCAAGACCAGCAGCTTGGGGGTATTCCTACATGCCTCCCAGCATGCTAGAGACTGCCAAGGGCAACCAAATGCAGCTGAGCAGCAGACCACAGTAGTATATAGGGTACACCTCTCGTCAAACTGGCAAGCCCCGCCCACTGACAGGTGCCCCGCCCCTGGCCTTGCCCCTAGCTCTGCCCCAACCACACAACCCTAGACACGCCTCCTGCCTGCCATCTTGGCTGCCATATTGTAGTCAGAAGTCCCACCCCTAACCCCTGACCTTTGCCACTGGAAACCCTGCTCCTTGCCCCCAGCAGTTCTCCATTTTGGGGGTGTTTCTGACCCTGAAACAGAAAGTCCTTCCCAATCACATGCTCTTATGACATCAGAAGTCTTGCCCCAGCCCACATGTTGGTGGCCATCTCGTTTCCCAGAACACCCTGTTCCCATCACATAGTCTGTGACCTCATCAGGCCCAATCCCCTGACCTCAATAGGTTCACACCCTTGCTCCATAACCTCCATAGATTCATACCTCTGCTCCTCTGGGCTCTGGGGGACTCAGACAAAATTGATACATCCAGCTTCAGTCTTGTCTTCAACCCCTCTCTTTTAGACATGAACAAAACCAGTTCATACCCGAGACCTTTATTCTCACAGGTCCACCAACACATAGGTTTTGAAAGTCCTCCATCAAGACATCATCTACCTGCAAAGAGATGATATAGTTAACACAGGTCCACCCTGTTACCATAGAAAGCCACTCCCTCCAAAAAAATTTTAAAAATCTAGGTTAGTTACCTCAGCAGAGCACTTGGGGTTAGCTTATCTGCCACTCCCAGGCTCTCTGCCTGTGGCTCTGATGAGCTCTGTTGGGGGTCTGCCACGGTCCCTGGATCTGTTTTGGGAGTCCGGGAATCTCTCTCAACCACTGAGATCTCATCCATAGTGCTGCTGAGAAAGGTCTGAACAGTGCCTGAGGCTTCCAAAGCGTAAGAATCCATATTTACTTCTGTCTGTATTAGCATGGTCTCAGAAAAAACGCGGCCTGGTTTGGAGGGTTTCCCAACAGGATTTAGACAAGAGGCAGGCCAGAGACTGCCAGCCTAGGTCCCACCCCCACCCTATACTTCCCCCAATTGGTTCGGCGCCATGCTCAGGGGGGGAATTCCCTGGTTAAAGAGCGGCCGTTCTGATGTCACAGACCATGTGATGGGAACAGGGTGTTCTGGGACCATTTTGGGGGTGTTTCTGACTCTGAAACAAGAAGTCCTGCCCGATCACATGCCTTTATGACATCAGAAGTCCCGCCCCAGCCCCTATGTTGGTGGCTATCTTGGCTGTCATGTTGCATCCCAGAACACCCTGTTCCCATCACATGGTCTTTGACCTCATCAGGCCCAACCCCCTGGGCAGCCATGTTGGTGACCATCTTGGCTGCCATGTAAACCCAAGAAACAGTAAGTAAAAGATATTGTAATGAAACAGACAAGATATCTATACGTATAGAGAGTTAAAAATGGTTACATACATACCAACCCCTGTCTTGGTCTGACCCCTCTGAAGTTTTTCTGGTTTAAAAGTTGGGCTGCTCTGCTGTAATAAGGACTCCAATAAACAGTAAGTAAAAAAAAGTTTATAAAAGTATATAAAAACCTATGACTACATATATAGAACCTGGTGTCATGAATAACACCATGTAAAGCAGCATGTGGGTCTCCGCCAAATGAATATGGTTTATAGTCACCACACCCTGAGCTAAATGTTTCTCAGTGAGGCATAGACAATCCATAGAGTACCCTAATGCAATTATAGCATTTAGAATACTCTCCATACACAGTTCAATACAAAGTTCCTGAATTGTCTGTTTTATATCCTCATCTATTTTGTCCATACATTTGTGGCTTGCTTGACCTGGTGCATTTAGGAGGCAGCCCCTGCAGGCTTCAAAAAGTCTCTCCCTCCAACAATATTTCAGGATGCCATAACAACAAACACGTACAAGAGATTTCATGAGCCTTTTATGACCCCACGGTGAGACAGGTCCTGTTCGTTCAATTCCTAGTTGTCTTCTAAAGGCCACAGCACTCTCTTCTTCTGAAGCACCAGGACTCTGATTGTCACAAAAACAGCTTCTCTTTCCAAGTATCAAGGTTATAGGGCTGCTGCTGCATTCTCTTTCTGTTGTCATGAGAAAGGCTTCATCAAGCTGCAGAGGAATTTTAAAGGAGAAACTCTGGTTACCCTTTGTTTAAGGAGTCCATAGTCAATTCCTGCCCCCACCCTGCTACCAATACTCCCTAAAGACCACCTCCCCCCCCACTCCTGTCCAAGTTCAAGACACTCACCAGTGGCTCTGCCCCCGCCCAGAGACATCTTCTTCTCCCTCAGTATCCAATATGAGGCACCCCTCTTCTCCAGAATCCTCAGCATCAGCTCTGGGCATCTGACCACTAAACATCTCAGGAAATGCTCAGGTTAGGGGGCTACGCTCCCTAATCTCCCCCTCTTCAGAACTATCACTTTGATAGGGTTTTCCTGGCAGACATCTGTCAGGCCTTCATGGTAAGACAGGAACAGGCCTTACTGGTGTAGTATAAGAATCCCTGTTTGCCCCCTGCAAAGAAATATAGTTAACACAGGCCCACCCTGCTACCATAGAAAACCGCTCCCTCCAAAAAATTTTTAAAAATCTAGGTTAGTTACCTCAGCAGAACCCTTGGACTTTAGCTTGTCTGCCACTCCCAGGCTCTCTGCCTGTGGCTCTGATGCGCTCTGTTGGGGGTCTGCCACAGTCCCTGTATCTGTTTTGGGAGTTCAGGAATCTCTCTCAGCCACAGAGATCTCATCCATAGTGCTGCTGAGAAAGGTCTGAACAGTGCCTGAGGCTTCCAAAGCGTATGAATCCATATTAGCTTCTGTCTGCATTAGCATGGTCTCAGAAAACACACGGCCTGGTTTGGAGTGTTTTCCAACAGGATTTAGACAAAAGGCAGGCCAGGGACTGCCAGCCTAGGTCCCATCCCCACCCTATACTTGCCCTGATTGGTTTGGCGCCGTGCTCAGGGGGAGGAGTTTCCAAGTTAAGGAGCGGCCATTCTGACGTCACAGACCATGTGATGGGAACAGGTTGTTCTGGGACATAACATAGTGGCCAAGATGGCCACCAATATGGCTGCGGGGGGCTGGACCTAATGTGGTCACAGAACATGTGATGGGAACAGGGTGTTCTGGGATGCAACATGGCGGCCAAGATGGCCGCCAACATGGGGGCCAGGGCATCACTTCTGGAGTCATAAGGGCATGTGATCAGGCAGGACTTCCTGTTTCAGAGTTAGAAACACCCCCAAAATGGAGAATTGCTGGGGGCAAGGGGTGGGGTTTCTGGGTGCAAAGGTCAGGGCTTGGGGCAGGACTTCCGACCGCAAGATGGTGGGTTGGGGTATGTGTTGGGGGCATGGTTGGGGTGAAACTAAGGTGTGTCCTGGGCATGGCTAGGGGCAGGGAAAGGGGCGGACCACCTGTCAGTGGACAGGGCTTGTTAGTTTGACAAGAGGTGTACCCTATATACTACTGACCACCCCGATTGGCTGCCAAGCACATGCCTCTCCCTACTGCCCTGGCATCTGAGGCAGCTGTCAGCTGCAGGCAGCCAGTGGAAGGTGTGTTTGTCCCTGCTTAGGGTGGCATGACAGTCCCTGGGCTTTGTCTGGGGCAGGGGAATGGAGGTTCACCTCAAGCAGGACACAGGTGGTAGGGAAAGAGTGCTCACAAGCTGCTAGGAGGGGGCAGTGCCAGTGGTACACCCTGCATTCCCAGCCCAGGTTGGTGGAGCACAGATTGTCCCTCCCCTGTCCTGATTGCATCTAAAACCTGGGACTGCAAGCTGGAGCAGCTCCAGGAAGGGCTTGGAGGATTTGCCCCCCAAAGCCAGTGCCAAGTTCCTGGTTGAAACCCTTTTCCCTGCAGCCACAAGGGCATTGCCTCCCCGCAGAAGCTCAAGAGCCCTGCTCTCCTCCTGCTTCTGTCCTGCCTGCTGCCGACAACTTGAGAGCTTGGGGACAGAGCCCACTGGGTGCTCAGTGGAAGAAGCCAAGTCTGAGTTGAGTTCCAGCGTACCTACCTGTGAGGGAGGGTTGGGGGGGGGGGAAGGCTGCAAAGAAACTGGGATGCTGGAGGACAGCAACCTAAGTTGAGTCAGGATGGGATCTTGTACAGAAGGTCTAACCTAAACCAATGAAGTCTAATAATACATCCATCCAGGTCAATCTTAGACCAGGTTCCACCATTTTTAAACCAGTCTATATACACTGAACTTCTGTTCTGTTATAGGTTTAGACCAGTTTCCAATCTCTTATACCAGTTTACGTGTAATGTCTGTACCTGGCCTTAGATTATTTTTGTTGTTATTATTCCTGACAGAACAGCATCTTTAGAAGTACATTTGTAACCCATGTCAGTATGCTAGGCTGGGTGATGTGCCAGATTTCAGATCCTCAGGGTTCCAGTAGCCCTGGGAGCCCCCTCAGGCAGATCTGCTGACTGAAGTGTCCCATGGAGAGGTGTGTCCCTCACCCTCACCACCCAGGAATTCACTCTGAACCCAATGAGCACATTGTTTCTTTATTGTATATAATAAATCTATATACAGAAAAGAAATAAATAAACAAAAGTAAAAATATAATAACAATAGTTAATAATAAAACAAAGTATTTGGATAAAATTGAAAGCCGCAACATTAGGTGGATAATTACAACACACTGGGTGGTCCCACTTGTGTTAAACAATCTCAATAATTAAATTCACCTGGTTATAACCCTTTAAACAGTTCCCCCAACCTCCTCCCCCTCACCCCCAATAACCCAATAGATTACTCTCTGGTCACAATCCACTTTTCATGCAATAAATAGCAACACAGCTATAACTATGATCAGCCACTAGGTGGCAGGGGCAAGGCTTCTACTGCTCTGGGGAAAATGGACTCCTTTGATCCTTCCTGACAATATAATGAAACAAGTCCCCAACAGCTGCTACAGCCAATAGGCTCCCTTTTGTTTCCTTCTGGAAATACACCTTCTGCAAACACCATGAGATTAGGTGTGCCCTCTCAGCCCAGTCTCTCTTGAAGCTGTTTCCCCATTCCCAGCACCTCCACCTGCAGACTAGGTATCTCCCTCTGCAGATCTGTTTCTGCAGCTTGAGCTTTCCCAGCTCAGACAGCAGCTTACCTCCACAGGTCTCTGACCATGCAGCTCCCAGCAAACCTACTAGCATTGCTTACCAACCCTTTCCCCACTCTTCCCCTCACACCTGTGCCCGTGGTTGCACAGCTCCAAACCTGGTGGGGAATCAGTTCCTCATGGGATGACACAGGCTCTACCCCATCCTGATGTCTGCTCCCTGGGCAAGTTTCAGTTCCGTTTCCCCTGGCTGGGGCTATGAGCCTCTGCCCCCTCTCTCCAGGCTGGAGTTGGTTTCTTTCCTGCTCCTCTCTTCTTCTTTTCCCTCCCTCAGCTTTTTATGGCTCAATAGCAGCCAATCAGAGCCCTCGGTTTGCATTGGGGGCTCTAATCACAGTTCAAACATTCCAATAAAAACCATGCACTGTGCACCACATACTCTTGTGGTCTGGTAAAGTTTGTGCACCCTCTGCAAAGTTGCTGCCCTTTGCTTGCAGAACTCTTAAGCAGAGCTCACCCACTCAGCTTGCAGCCAGATGAGCTTTGTAGCTGTTACATATTTATATAATATTTATATAAATGAGCATATCACTGAGCTTATCAAAGAGAAGTTTCAGTGATTTTTAGCATAGCCATGACTCGGCAGAGAGTAGAGAAGCAGGAAAACAATGAAAGAAGAGACCATAGATATTATTTATATCAGTGGTTCTCAACTTTGTTAAACTCAAGGCACCTCTCAGGAAATACCAGCTCTAAATTTTCACTCATTTTACTACAAAAATTAATAGAGCTATTCTTCTATTGAAAAGAACTGAGAAATACTGTAACTGGTTAGAATGGATTCCGATGTGAAATCTATGAGTTTGTCTTGTGAATCATGTTTGCACACCTAAGACTGGTTACTTTGCATTCCTAATACCCTTGAAAGGATCTCAAGGCAACCCAGGGTGATGAAGCACCCTGATTGAGAATCACTTATTTAAATTGCTTCCTGTGAAAAAAATAAGAGGGCCTAGACAGTCTCCATCCAAGAATATGGAAAAAATTGAAACATAAAATAACTCCTGTAGCATGGATCTTCAATTAATCTATCAAACTAGTGATACCATTCTATGATTGTAGAATAGTGAACACTGCCTATGTTCAAAAAGGAAAAAAATGATAACTCAGGCAATTACAGACCTTCCTTTTAGTCTGACTTCAGTATTATACAAGGTCCTAAAACAAATATTGAAGGAAAAATAGTCTAAATTGTGGAGGTAAACAGGAAATACAAGAAAATGCAACATGGTTTTAATCCAAAGAAGACTGTGGCAGACCAATATAAGAAGGGCACTTCAGTGGACCTATTTCATATCAATTTAATAAAACATTTGACACCTTCTCTCACAGGAAATTATTAGCTATGATGGTGAAGATGTATTTTAATATTATAGCTGTAAAGTGGATAAGGAGTTGGCTAAAATAAAGGCTACGATGGGTTACGTTAAAAGAGAAATTGTCAGATTGAAAAGGAAATAGTAGTGGTCTTGGAATCTGGCTCATTAGTGAGCAGTTTGCAAGATCTATATGCATGCTTAAGAAATTTATAGACAGCCCAGTGCTGTGGGGGTACTGTGAGTGCAAAGAAGATCAGATAACACAGAGAGAATTAACTAAGCATGTAGAGTGTAGCAATAGAAGTAGGACAAAGTAATCTGAAATGTGGAGCCATGCATTTTGGGTCTAATACCAAGAACTTCTGTTACAAGATGGAGCTCATGGACTTGATGCAACAGAGAGGAAGAGGGACCTGGGTGAACTGGTCAGTTGTGGAATGACTATGAGCCACCAGCATGATGCAGCTGGAAAAAATCCACTTTTCAAGTCTCAGGCAAGATAGTTTTAGCATTGACAAGGCAGCTCAAGGCAAAAGTAAGAGCCCATTTAGAATACTGCGTACAATTCTGTGTTCAAAAAAGATTAATTTAAACTGGAGCCGATACAAACAAAATCTACTAGGATGGTTAGGAGAATGGAAAATGTATCTCATGAGAGGAGATTAAAAGGTCTTCACTTTCTTAGTTTAGCAAAATGGAAGTTGAAAGAGGTTACAAGTACTGTTTATAGATGCATCTGTGGTGTGAATGTCATGGAGGGAGAAGAGCTATTAAAGTTAAAACACAATCACACAGTCCTAGGTGATTATAAACTAGTAGCAATCAGATTTAAACTGCAGATCAGAAAGCTTCTAACAATCAGAAGAATAAAGTTTTAGAGTGGTCTTCTGAGCGAAAGAGGAAGGAAGGAACCAGCATTGCTTCAAGAGGGAGTTTGATGAGTTTATAGAAAAGGTAGTGTGACAGGATTGGAATGGTTCTGAAGAAGTGATCAGAGCATGTGATGTTGGATTCAAGTTTTTGGTTGTCCCACAATAGTGTCAAACTGAAACTCAGTCTCTGTTCAGGCAACATCTGGTAATTCCAGGCTTCAAAGAGTAAGAACTTTTTTGGATTTTGTTTTTTTGTTTTTCATTCCACAAATGCTTTATTGGTTTCTTGGTTCCCCATTCTGTCTTCCACTTTCTTCCAAATCACTGAATGTTGGCCACAGCTAGATAGGAAAACTTAACTGCAACACTTGGCTGGTGCTCTAGGTAATTTTCAGAATTACCAGGTACCTAACTCAAGGGTTTTGTACCCGTACTCAAGATCAACCCAGCAGCTAGTTTTGAGATAAGAAAGGATCCCCCGGGTTCCACTGGAAAGAACCATTGATATTTCTGCTTTCCTTTGTAGCCCAGGCTATGATCTTCTTCTAATGATCATCTGAGCATATATTAACATAATAAATTCCCTGCCATTGCAGTGGCAGGGCGTTGGTGATGCCCTTGTCTCTACTACTCTTTATCTGTGTAGTGTTTGGTTGGAAATTATTTTTGTTTGTTCTGTCAGAATGGGGTCAGAATGGATGATCTTATGGGCCCCCTGGCAAAACCATTTCCCTATGAATGGAGGGAACTGGAGTTTGTTAGGGTGACAGTATTTGAATCTTGGGGAGCATTGGATTTGCAGCTGAATAAAAGGCTATAACCTTTGGCCTAGTAAAACTGCTAACCACAAGGCAGAATGGTATGTTAAAAGTAACATTGCAAAACGCTTAGGCAACCATTTTCCTAACAATGTAGTACTGTTATAAGATATATAGCTCATTGTGTAAGAAAGACAGGATGCGGACCACTGGTTATCATTAGGAGATAAAGCAGAAGCAAGACCTTGGACATGGTGAAGAAATCAGCAAGAAGCCACAAGTGACTGAAAGAAGCTGGGGTCAGGGTCTTAGACATGTGCTCATAGCAAAAAGACATGTAAATAAGTGAAATGCATAGGCAATTCCATTCTAATGAAACAAACAGTAAACAGAAGAGGAGCTTAAGATGGGAATGACTAAGGGTGGAACAAAGAAGGGACAAAGATGGGGTAAATGTTAATAAGCATAAACCAAGGTGTATAAATATGGAAAGAACTGATAGTCATGGTAGATCCCCAGTTTGCTGGAGCTTTGTCCAAAGCTGTTTCCATTTTGAATAAAGCTGTTGACAAGCAATGCGTGCAGGTGATGCATGCATCGATCTGTTGTCTCCCTAGTTGTTGGGCATCAGATGGAGTTGGGGGTCTAACAGACTTCATGGTCTAAAACTCCTTCTCAGTCCTGTCTTTCTATGTACTCTGATAAAAAAGAAAGGGCAGCCTATGACTCAACAAAAATAAACCTTTTTGATTGATATATTGACCCTATAGGGAATCTGTCACCAATTACAATAGTATTCCTTCTTTTAGCCAGGCAGGAAACTTGGTGGCTCAGAGATTAATGCACTAATCATCCCTCTCTTCTAGAAGCTCACTTCTCCAAATCCTTACTTAAATAACAGAGCTAGAATGGAAATGGCTTTCCTGTCTCATGGTAATTATCAAGATTTCAAATATATTTTTTTCCATCTTGAATCAGGACAGAAACTCAAAATATCAGACACAGACTGATTATGAAAAATGTTAGATTGGTTCATTTCCATTTTAACTTATTCCTTTCTTCTTTTCCAGTAAAAACAACTTAAAAGTTTAAATAAAAAAGTTTCAAATAAAAAATTAAACTTTTTTTCAAAAAGTCAAACAAACTGGTTTTGATTTAAAACCAGGATTCTGGAATGCTTAATGAAATTGTTATTGGCAAATTGAACAAATATGGTGAAACAAGAAAAAGTTAGCATAGATTGATTCTATACAATTACTTGGCCAGCAGCTAACTCACAACTAGCACATAGCTCTCAATAATTTTTTAAATATTTGGAAAAATAATTACCTGAAGTAGGTGAC
>NW_017729024.1:69055941-69087468 GCF_001723915.1 Gavialis gangeticus | reverse complement strand
AATGTTTTTTTTCCTGTGAATGGTTTTTGTTTTCATAAAGCAGCACTTAGTGATGGGGAAAAAAATGTTCTGTGGAAAATTCCCAAGCAATCCTATTCAAAGCTGTAAAAAATGTTGGCGTACCCTACCAGCCCTTAGCAATGATCTGTCCACATCACAAAATCAGCAGGCATTTTGCCTCAGGTTAGCTCCATTTGCAGCCTCCAATCAAAAACCTTGGATAGCACAGTTTGTTGCTCTTTAGGACTGTAGTTCATAATGACATAGCTATGCAGTAAAATGTACATAGAACCCACACACTTCTGTTTCATTGTAATGAGGGCTTTTGCATTCCTGGCTATCATAAGTAAAACATTCACACCAAAACAGTTTTAAGCAAAAAGCAAGAGAGCAACTACAAGAATATTCTTTGTACATTTCTAAGGTTGGTTAACTACTTTAAGAAAATATGAGCACAAAAATCTTTTTACATTCTCTGTAGTGGCAGAAAGAGCTTTTATGTTCTGTGACACTGAAAAGCAATTAAAATCTAGAAATATTTCACACGCTACACTAGGAAGGGAATAGTCTCTTTTTGAAGCATAGTATGCTTTCACTACCCATAGGACATAGTTTTAGAGTGAAAGGGTAGAAACACCTGCCTCAAAATAGAAGTTCTAATAATTTTGTGTGTACAAAGGCACTTCACATGCTCACATCATTTATAGTCTCTGTTTCATGGATGTGGAGCATCATGAGTCATTATGCTAATATGTATGTGAAAAAAGTAATTTTGCAATTTGTAGAATGGGCATATACTTTGGCCCTTGAATTCTTCTCTACCTCTAAGTTTTCTTTTTGCATACATTGTGCATACGCCAAATTAATGTTCCAATATGAAGAAGAAAAAAGCCAAACTCAACAGCAACATGTATTTTCTAAGCCTATGCAAGAAATACATCATTCCCAGAGGACTGAACAGCTACAATCCTCTGACTACTACACACATCTCTAAATATGCTGCACAACTATGCAAGAGAACTCCAAAAAAACATAGAAATCATCTCCTTCACATAACCTATTCCAAAAGAAATCAACTCAAGAAAGAAATCAACTCATGCTACAACAACTTAAAAGAGATCAATCCGGATATCTTCCCAAACATTTGTATACAACATATACAAAAAGACTACCAAAGATTTGTTTACAACATTCATCCAACATAAAAGGAAGAAATGAAACCAATTACTACAGGAACAACTTTCCCAGCCACAAAACAACCATCAGAGAAACAACACTGACATTACAACTTTCTAACCTCATACCTAATAAAGCTGAAAGGACCAATCAAATATTATCAATCTCTCCATACACACAGTTATCAAAGCTAAAAAAAATCTGTCCTCTCTAAAGGCTTTAATTTCTGCCTGAAAAAATACCCGAGTAAGATATTACAATGTGGAGAACTAGAGGAATTTTTTTGGTGCTTCCATCTCAAGGAATATTTCCACAACCAAAACTCAACAACACTTCATCCTGTGACAACATTGAAGAAAAGATTAACACTGAAAAAGCCAAGAAAACATCAGATTGGACACCTTGCAGTGGACAAAATTCAAACCTCAACCTCTATATTCACTGCTTCAGGGAAAGAATGAACAATGAAATAATCAACAACAAACACCACCATAACAACCGATCCCTCTCAGAGAGAAGGGCCAAGATCCAACCAAAAAATAGTAATAAAACCAGCAGATTAAGGAGGTGCTACAGTTATCCTTAACCATGAAGGCTCCATAAAAGAAGCCAACAGACAACTCTCTGGTACCACAAAACTAGAGGAAGATCCGACTCCCCTTTTCACCTTAAAACTCAGAACCACCATCACATCATTTCCATATGAGCTGCAAGAGAAACTACAAAACTTGATCCCACCACTACCCAATCCAGGGACGTTTTACATGCTCCCTAAAATCCACAAACAAGGGAATCCAGGCAGACCTATAATATCCAACCATGGAATCCTAGAAGAGGAAATAGCAGGTTTCATCGGATCCATGCTGAAACCTTGTGTCACCCAAAGGCCAAGTTTTGTCCAAGCCACAAAAGACTTTCTATAAAAACTTTAAAGCATAGACCACCTTCCCAGCAGACCCTCCTAGCGACCATGGATGTTACCTGCTTATATACCAACATCCCATACCAGGATGGCATCCAAGCCTGCCTTACATATCTAGAAGAACAAGATTACAACCCACAATACAGACCTAAAGATATTACTGAACTTATATGCTTCATCCTCACACACAACTTCTGTTTTAACAACCAACACTTCCTCCAGACCACGGGCACAGCTATGGGCACAAAAATGGCCCTATAATATGCCAACCTTTTCATGGCCCACCTGGAAGAAGAATTCCTCAAGAACTGCAACATCAAACCCATGCTATACCTAAGATATATAGATGACATCTTCATCATTTGGACTGAAAACTTGCAGTCTCTGATTGATTTCCATCACAATGTCAATAACGATCACTCCTCCATCAGACTCTCTTTTGAATACTCCAGCACCATCAGTTCCTTTTTAGACAGTATGATCAACATCCAGAATTGTAAGAGACAAACCACCATATACAAGAAACCCATGGACCAACATACATACACAGAACCAACAATCACCCTAAACACACCAAGAAAGCTGTAATATATAGCCAAGCCCTCCAAGACCACCACATTTACACTGAGAAGAATATCCACGATTGTCAAATTGCAAAGCTCAAAAGGGCTTTCACCCAACAAGGACACTTCTGCAGGGAGATAGCTCATTCTTTTAAAAGAGCTACCTGGATACCACATAAAGATGTGCTTCAGTACTAAAAGAAAACCCCCACAAATCACACACCATTAGTTATGACATATCATCCTTCCCTGGAACTATACAGAAAATCCTTGAACAGTTGGAACCCATACTAAAAGAAGATCCAATTCTTAAAGAGATCTTTCCAGAACAACCCATCCTAGCCTTTAAACAAGCACTGAACCTCAGCAACCTCATCACCAGAAGCAAACTTCTTATGGCCCAAAGCACACCGAATGGATCCAGACCATGCCGGGACAAGAAATGTAAAACCTGCCAACATCTCCACCACTCCCACAATAATTACACCCCACAACAGAACCATCAGCATTCCTGGATCATACACCTGCACCTCCAGAAATGTAATATATCTCTTCCAGTGCACTAAATGCCCAGATGGAAAATGCATCAGGGAAACCAAACAACAACTGCATACCAGAATGAACGCATGCTGAAAATCTGTCAAAGACAAAAATACCCAGCTACCTATGGGTGCACACTTCTCACAAGTTAACCACACTCCCTAATCTCTCAGTTCTAATCCTCAAAGGGAAGTTACAAAGTATCTTCCGTAGATGAGCCTACAGACTTCACCTCATAAAGCTACTGGATACAAAAAATCATGGACTAAATATAGACATTGGATTTATGGTACATTATAACCTGCTTGCCATCTGATAACCCCAGATAACCTGTCTACATTTTACCACCTACATTTTATCACCACTTCAAATTCCCCTTTTTTCCACCCCCAACTGCCTGTCTCTCACTTACTGTCCCACAGGGCCTTTGATCCTCACTGCTCTGCAGTTTTTCTCAGACCTGCATTTTGCATGCTATCTTCCATTCCACTCAGGAGAACACACAAAGCAACAAGAGATTTTTTTTCTCTCTTTTTCCCAGACCAACATGGCTAGAAAATTGATCTCTGAGACAAAGCAACAACAAACTTTCTCTGTGCCTGAAGAAGGGTGTTTGTACCCAAAAGCTTGCAAAGAACATTTTTTCCTACTATGTAGTAAATCTAATAAAAGATAGCACATTTCCCCAAAGAACCTTGTCTGCCTACATCCTTAGACCAACACATCTACAACCAATAACCCTAAGTTATTAAAGCATTTTAAAGTTTTGGATCTTAGGTCTCAGCCTATCCTATTTTGTTTGATAAGCTGTGATGTACACACCCTGATCTCACACATACAAAAAATATGTGGTAACACGATAGAAAAGGGCCTGAGAGTCTTGGTAAATCCTAAACTCAATATGAGTCTGCAGTCTGATGCAGCCATGCAAAAGGCAAATGAGGTTTTGAGATACAACAATAGAAGCATTATGTGAAAGACATGGGAGGTAATAGTGCCTCTCTACTTGATGCTGGTTAGGCTACATCTGGAGTATGCATGCAGCTCTCAGCTCCACATTTTAAAAAGGACATGGAAAAGTTAGAGACGATCCAGGGGCAGGCAGCAAAGATGATAAAGGGCTTGGAAAGCAAGTCACATGAGGAGAAGCTGAAGGAGTTGGGCTGTTCATCTTGCAGAAAAAGATGCTTAAGAGGGGACATGATTTGTGCCTTCAAATACATGACAGGATGCCATAAAGAAAGCACCTTTTTTTTTTTGCTGCAGAGAGGAGGATGCAGACCAGTGCCTTGTAGTTGCAGCAATGTAAGTTTAGATTGGATATCCAGAAAAAACTTCTTCACTTATGGGTGTCTGGTGCCTCTTGAGTCAGGGGCATGTGCCCCCTAACCCCAGTCAGCGGCCAAGGAGGGGTCCCAATGGCCAATCTCACTCACAGTAAAAGCGGCCACGCCACTTCTGGAAGTCCTGCTGCCACTTCTGGAAGCAGCACAGTCACTTTTGCTGGTAGCCCTGCTCCCCAGCCAGTGCTTGCAGGGGGCACTGGTACTCCCCCTGCCTGCCAGCTAAACAGGGAGTGCAGCCTGGCAGGGGGTGCACTGGTACTCTCAAGGGGTGCACTCTCTATGTGTCACCCCTGTCTTCATTGTTAGAATAATGAGGCAGTAGAATAGACTGCCTAGGGAAGCTGTAGACTCTCCATCACTGAAGGTGTTCAAGAAGAGGTTGGACAGCCACCGGTCAGGAGTGATGTAGGTGTAGCTATGACTATTTTCTACCATGGGTATTTCCCATGCTTTGCTGGTTGCCCTTCTCCCCCCACACATACTTTTTACTAAGTATCAGGATTTTTTTAAGCCTTCCTCAGAAGCAATGGGTGTTGGCTACACTCAAAGCTGGAGACTTTGATAGGGGCATGCCAATGCTCCTACTGGGACCAAAGCCAGAAGTTCCTGGGTGGAGGGTCTTGGCCCTCCACCCAGGATCAGACTGATCACCAGATTTGGGTTCAGGAAGGAATTTCACTCCATGGTCAGATTGGTATGGACTGTGCGGGTTTTGCCTTCCTCTATAGCAAGGGGCATGGCCCCCTGCCCAGGATCTCCTGAGCATATATTTACAACATTTCATAGAAGCAGGACAATGGGTACTGTAGTTCTCCTGCTTTACCTGTGGAAAGTTAGGATGTTATGTCTGTGTTGTTTCAGGGTTGACAGTAGTCTTATATAGAATTTAGATTATGGCTTGTATAGGATGGTTTGGATAGGGACGATCCTGCTTCAGGAAGGGGATTGGACTAGATGACCTCTGGAAGTCCCTTCCAGCCCTACTTCTCTATGATTCTATCATTCAGATTCCTAAATGGCCTGTCCTGCACAAACATGCATGTGTGTATATGCATACATGTGCACACACATGCACAGACAAAAATTCAGATTCACCTTAGAAGAGGTAAAAGATTATATCAGCTTAAATGTACATTGCAACTCCAACTAACACAATATGCCCCTTTCCGTATTTTCCCTCTCCTGAACATACACATGCACGCTTGGTTTCTATGCCATTTATAGAGGTTTGATTTTGCTACTGCATCCAAACAAAGGATTTGGTCCTTTATTTGTAACAGCGAGGGCTTATTAGACACAAATCTTCCAGGTTAAGTACCCACAAACATCTCACCTATGAACATTATACTTATATTTCTTCAACCATAGTTTAATTAAGATGGCAACTTTCCTCTCTACAAAAACACTTATTCAAAACCACAAAATAAGTCAAGTCTACAAAAGAGAACTCTTGCTAGTTATCAACAGGACAAGGCTTGGGAAGGTAATTATTACTAGTTCTTCCTTAATAAGATATAAGCTGTTCAATAAAATTAATATACATATTTTTATGAAGGCACAAAAGCAAAAAAGCCCAAAGACAAGTATAACATTTTAGGCTGAATGTCAAAGTTCAGACCAAGTTCTCTAAACTCACAGAACAATCTTGCCCTTAAGGTACATATACCACCTACTTCTACATACAAGCCTTTAAACCAAAATGGCTAATAGTGCATGTAAATCAACACTTCACAATCTCACTTCAATTATAGTGCCAGTATGATGCATGTTGAGTATTGTGAGTCACTTCATGGATGCATATGTCAGAAAGATGATTTTGCCATTCTGTCTAAATTATGGGTGCACACATCTGGCTTTTGCAGTCTGTTGCCTCCCCAGATTTTCCCCACACTCTATATCAAATCTCAGTTGCACTGAACTCCATCACTGATTTTTCTTCTTTATTGGATTTGACCCTGTTTCTCATTCCAGTACATATTTTATTGTACTTTTAACTCCAGTTCCCCTCCCAATGGAAAACAGGTGTCAAAAAATCTGATATTGATGTGAGCAACATGAGCATATTATTCTATTCATCTGTTCCTCATAGTGTATGCCTGGACTGTTTCATTCTCATTTGTCAGTAAAAGAATTTTCTTTCAAGAGGAAGAGAAAATAGGCCTGCATTGCTATTGAAAGTGCACTGTTTACTTAAAGCTTGGAAATTTTAGCAGTGCTAACAGCATGCATTTTTAAAATGGCACTAATTACAGCAGTTACTGTGACAGAAGTACTAGCAAGAGCATACCTTTGACTATCTATAATGGTGCCATTGATGACTGGCTTGACAGAGGGGAAGGCTCCATAGGTCAGTAGGAGGCCAAACTGTCAGCTCTTTCCCCCTTTGTTTCACGTTATTCTATTCACAACTTGTTCAGTGTTAATGTAGCAGAGAGAAACAGTAATGGAGTGAGAGACAAAGGCAAAGTGATAAATCCTGGAAATGAAAAATTGTTCATTATGCTGACAGATTCAAACCTTTAGCAATTATCATGTTGGATGTGTCTACGCTTCAGCTTATTTACCAAACCTCGAGTCCTTTATTTTAAAATTATTACAGTATTTTAACAGATATTGAAATAAACTTAAGGAAAGATTGGGAATGTAAATGTACTACTGATCTTCAAATGCGGTATGTATTTGGACACCCAACCCAGGATTCAAATTGTCTCAGTATAAACCAGTTGGGCATTTCCTCATGACATTTTTGAGCACCTTCCCTGAGAAAGAGATTCAAAATGACCCATCCTAGCAAACCTCTAAAGCCAATGAAGAAATTGGAAAGAGGCTTAAGAATGACCCCATCTGGTGTGTCTTACTGCTTTATTGGAATGAGTGGTATGTGCCTCCATAGGCTGATTCAGAAAATGTGGAGCAACTTAGAGATACTGTTACCTCTCAGCTCCACATTCTCGGGGAACCGAGGCACAGTCCACAGCCTGGCTGACTCACAAAGAACTCTCCCCCTCCCCACCTCTGCCTGAACAAGAACTGATTAGAGGAAGGACTTACAGAAGATGAAGAAAATGCAGTAGGAGACACACCTAAAGCCCTCCAGACAAGGGTGATAAGAGTGAAGCAACTCCCCTGGTCTCATTTGCATCTGAGATGAAACCAGATGATAACTCATTTAAATGGGAGATGGAACAGGCATGCACCTTCATTAGCATTGAGGATGGAGAGCAGAGATTCCAAGGCAAGGACAGTATTGAATTCTGGGATCAGAAAAGCAAAGGAGCACTGCATGATGGGGAATCCTTGCTCCAAATGCTAATCAACCCACATCTGCACACACCCAGCTCAGCATTTATCAGACCAATTCTAGTGATGACTCTTCTATTGGTATCCATAACACTGAATCTTCCTGTCTGTATTGTGAGCTCCCTCGGAGTAATGACACCAATAGCCAGGAGTGATAAGTTCCTATTATCCAGCACATGAGGCATTGCTTACCCCAATCAAACCTAGTGTTCTCCCTTGAGCCATTGTTAGTTCTCTACAAAAAAAAACCCTACCCAAGCTCAAGTGTCTGTCCTGGTGCTTGGATCCAAAGCTGCACCAGTTCCACTCCTTTCTGCCTGGAATCTCTCCATTGACCTTGCTGAGGGCTCTGCCTGTCTGCCAGCTCCAACAACACCTGGGACCCTCAACTGATTCAAGCTTCGCTGAGTGGTGAGATCCCAACTAACTCTCTCTCTCTCTCTCTGCCTCCAGGAACCTGACTTTTATTCTCTTACGCCAGGCACAGCTTTCTAAACCTGACTTTTGCTAATCAAACTCGAGCTAGACTTCCCCAAAAACCTAACTGAAACTATGTAATACTGTAACTGTTAATTTGTCTCTCTCTTGGATGGCTATTATTACTGGTATCATCATAAGTTCATATACCTAGCAATAAATAACTTCTATGGTCAAGCTGCTTGCTATACTTTCTCTCTGAACCTCACCTACTTTTTCTTTCCCTCGACTTCCCCATTTGCTCTGCAGCAATGCTTCTTTTACCTAAGCCAAAGATCCCTGTAATGCCCAAAACCACAGTGGGGCCTGCTCATCAAGGGGGTTACTACCAGGACCATTGTGACAAGATATTGTGATGTGCTGAGTTTTGAGGCACATGAGGGTATCAGCTAAAATTGCTGATCGGACCAGGCCTGCTCAGACATACTCTGTTAGCATATGTGTATGTGTGTCTAACTGCATTTATTATTATCCTAATGAACTGAGTTCAAGGCACATGAGGGTGTCAGCCTATCAATGCTGAATAGTCCAGCCTGACTCAGATGTGCTCTGTTGATCCGTGTGCTTGTGTCTGACTGCATTTTATTGTTGCCCTGATGAACTGAGTTCAAGGCATATGAGGGTGTTAGCCTGTGAATGCTAAATAACCCAGCCTGGCTCAGGCGTATCCTGTTGATCTGTGTGTGCAACCCAGCCCCATTGAAACTTGGTCCTGCAAGATAGCCCCATTGGGGGTGAGGGCTTGCAGAAGGGAGAGATACAGCTCCATATAGAAACACAAGTCACACAAGCAGCACATTGATAGAATTACAGAGACCCCCAAAAACGTAGCCCTAATAAATGAGCACTCACCAAAGTGACAGGCAAATCTGGTAACAATACCCAAAGGGGAATTAAGGTGCAGAGGTATATCTTAACTCTTCACATTAGCTATTACATGTTTCCATATACTTGCAAGTCAAAGTATCATCCCACTTCTAAGCTGCATATGGGTTTTGTAATGATGATGGTGGTAGTTATGATGCTCCCATTTTGTCCGAAAGCATAGTAACCAAAGCCTTGGTTCTGGTTCCACTGTTATATATCCATTTTAGGCAGTCATTTGGTTAAATAACAGTGCACTACACTAGAGTGGCACACTCCCTTTTCCTTGTTCTTCTTGTGCCGCAGTTCTTTCAGTCTTGGCTGCTCACAGAACCACTGTCAGCAAGAGGGATGAAGAGTATCTTCACTTAACCTGTTCTATAGGTTATTGGTTAGGGCACTCTTCTGAGAATGGAAGAGGTAGATTCAAATCACCTCAGCATAATGGGTCCTGGAGAACAGGTCTCCCATGTCCTGGGGAAATGCTTTAAGAACTAGCCTACTGGGCAGAAAAGTTGACAATAGCAACACTAATTCTGAGCAGAATTCAGTGCTATTCAAATGTGACTTAATCGTGGGTTTTATCTGTCTAATTCTGGGGCCTGTCAAGACTATGCATTGAGTTTGTGGACTTTGAATGAGTTATTTGAATCGTGAAACAGCTTAGGTGGAAGTGAGGCACACAAGTGGCTGCTCCTGGTCAGTTTTGAGCATCCATATTAACTTTTGCAGATATACTGTAGAACTCTTAATTTCCAAAATGAAGGCACATGCTGCATTTAGGCATGTAATCAGTTTTGTGGGTGCTGGTGCATGACCATGGTGAATCAGTCTTTGGTGTCTAGGCAGTTAAAGTGCACCTAAGTTCCCTTTATGTCTCTAATGAGACAATTTAAATCTGGCTTCTAGGCAAAAAAAAATCAGTAAAGAGAATACAAAGACAAGGGAACGGAATTTCTTATATAATTCCTAAAAGTAATGACCTCCAGAAAACAGAACACTCATGTTATAGAATTCAGAAACCCAATTCAACATCATTTATAATGTCATTCCTGTACCTGCTGAAAATGGTAGTGATACTTCTGCATATAAAATCACTTGCAGCTGTATGGTGGCTATGTGGGCTTTTTATAGACTACCCATAAAGACCAAGTCAGATTACCTTACACATTTCTGCTAATTATAAGCAACATTTAGTATGTTTAACTTGGTTAGCAAATTTCTTATTTTAACCTTTAGTTTCCTTCCTGCCTTACTCATAGGTGTTCATTGTCCACTAGACTCGAAATGAAGCAGCCACTCTGGATACACAGAAATATAATTCCTCTTTTTTTTTTCACAGGACCCTTCAAAATAACATTTTCTGCATCTTTCCAACTCCTTTTATCAGACTTCAAAGGATTATAATGCATTATTATTATTTTTATTGTTATTACTATTTATTTTTCAGGCTACAAATGTGTGGTAAGGAACTCAGTACATGCTTGCAAACATGATCTCTGAATAGCTTACAGTCAAATTTCAGACATGCAATGAAAATGGTAACATAACAGTTAGGTGTTGATGGATTAATGTCAGGGATCAGGGCAATAGGATTATAGTTACTTGACATAGGCATGGTGGAGTAAATATGGTTTATTCTCTTACTCTAAGATTACATTCAGAAATATTAACCTTACCTCCTAGGTTGAAATGTGATGTTATTGAAACCTATAAGTGAAGTATGTCAGACCTATTCAGTACTTGGATCAGAGAATTTAAAGGAGAAACACTTGAAGATTCAGGAGATAGCATCCCTCTTCAGACGTGTTACTACAGTAGTATGTCATAGAATAAGGGATCTCAGCACTTTTTGATATTAATGACTCTAGTAATGGCTACCCTTGCTAAACTGTCCATCTGAATTTTGAAGATGCATTTTAGTACATTTGTCTATGAAAATCTGTGCCATTCCACTTTCCAGTGAATAAGAGGAAGAGAGGACATTATACTGCTGCTAAATTTAAGAAGGAACTGATTATTGTCTGGGAGTTGCATATACTAAGGAATATGCTACATGTATAAATATGCGCAAAAAATTACCTTTTTACTTTGATGGTCTAGTTTGGACAAACATAAAATGTAGGGATTCACACTGCAACATAAATTGAGAAGAGCTATAATTAATTCTGTGTGATTTGGCTAATTATGTGCAATTTTATGGTGATATTTGTCACTGCACACTGACTGTTAGGTCCTCAAAATGTAAATAGCCTAGCACAGACTCTCTCCTGTCATGCATTTATCTTTTCGGTTCCTAGGAAGCTCTCTGTTGAGATCATCCAAACTCCTATATGGAGTGAAATGGAAATACAAACTTCAGCAACAGCACCTTATTAGAAAGCTCGTCTTTGTCATATCCTGATATCACCTTGGCAGACAAAAACATGTCTCTGTGGGCTGCAGCATGTTTCTTGATAACTTCTCTTTTTTCAAATCTGTTTCAGCACTCATGTCATCAGAGACCATGTACAGGATACAAAGCAACTTACAATGGTAGCTTCAACAGTCTCTTATGTAAACCTGATGTATAGAAATAATCATAATCAATAGTATAAAGTAAATGTTTGCATCTAAGGGGCTGTAACATAATGTATATAAAGCTGTGTATATATTAATCATTCTTCACTATCTCACTCTTCATATTGTTTATCACTATCTAAGGTATAAATAGCTGTCACTAAATGTAGAGTCCTGGCACAGCTGATCCACTTCACTGAGTGAAACACTCTGCATTCATAGCCCTGCCCACTGATCTTGAGGGACAATGGATGACACATCCACCCTTGCAACGCGCACACCAAAGAATCTCCAGGGTGTGTCTCTGTAAGCAGGGAAATCCAGATCCCATCCCATCCCAGGGGTGAGACTGCCAGTCAGCTGACTGGCGACCACCACCTCCAGAACCACACTGGAGCTAGTCTGACACTCCAATGCGTTCCTAGGTCTGGGGCCACCAGTAAGCTGATTGACAGTCTCAGCCCCAGGACCACACCAGAGTGAGTTAGGCACTTTGGTGTAATCCCAGGGTTGGGGCCACCAATCAACTGATTGGTGATCCCAGCCCCAGGAATGCGTCCAGGTACTGAAAGACACCCAGGGGATCCCAAAGAGGGGAACCCAGGCAGGCACTTCTGGGTCATGAGAGTTCCCAGGCTGACCATGCTCTCCCACCATATACCTAATAGATGGTAAAGCAAAGTGCCAAAGTAAAGCAACATGAATTGATACCACCTGTATCCCTGATACAGCTTTTGGCTGTTTTGTGGTACAACAAATATATGGACATATGTTTGCTTGGCTTTTGTGCTGCCATTAAAAATATACAATAGCACAAAGGCCATGTCTGTTTCTAACCTTAGACAAAAAAAGATAATACATAATACAAAAAGCATAAATTGAAACTAGCATGTGTGCATGTTGCCACACTCTTCACTTTATCTCATTCTGTTTCCTTTTATCCTTTTTAGGCTCAAAACCTCTGTGAACAAGCAATGTCTTTTGTTATATGTCTGTACAGCATCTATCACAAACACAGAATGCTTAAAATAGTTAACAATTTTTACTACTACTTTCATAACAAGTGCTTTATCCACTTAGCACTTACTGATGTATAATATAGTGATAATTCAAAAAGGTGGAAAATCTGGGGAGGTGGGGTTCTGCAGACACCCTTCCTTAGATCCATTCATAGCTGGTACTCCATCTGTTGTTATAGAAACTAGTTTCATTATTATGACTTCCTGCCTGTCTGTCTATCTTCCTTATCTAGCTAGCTATTTTAACTACAATCATTGCCATGGTGTCCAAGGGCTTCGTGAAAAATAGATCAAATCAACAGAAGTCTGAATACAGTTTATGTTTAGTCTCTCACAGCACTGCCTTTCCTATGCATGTAGATTTCTTTTTTCTTCCTTCTCCTACCTTCATCTCTTGATTTAGTAACTCTTTTTAAAAGGTAGTTGTTACTGCAGAAAAGTAGTGGCAGATGGATGGGTCTGACATTTCCACTGGAAGGCAGCAAGATTTGTGGTCATTTTAATCTCTTGTGGACAGATCTCACTCTTCCTGACAGTGAAATCCATTACACTGCAGCATAGTCTCCCAAAGAACGAGGTAGAACCCTCATTGCTTGGGACATTTAAAACTAGATTGAACAAAACACTTGAAAATGTCTTGTAGGGAACAATCTACACTGGCAGAGTGATAAACTAGATGACCTAAGAGTTGTTATCCATCTCTAACTTCTATACTTTTGTAAAACAGAGGCTTTGCCACACCAAGCAGTAAGTTTTTCTTCTGAGTTCTGAGGACATAAAAGCCCAAAATGTATCTAGCCCACAAAGCAACCTGCGGTGTGGGGGGCAAATCCTCCCTGTCTCTGGCATGTGGTCACTCACGTACCTCTGAATAGTAACATGTCAAAAAACCATGGTCCATGGTATTAGATGATGAATAGGAACAACAAAAGGGAGTCCCTGCCCCAGAGAGCTCACAACCCAAGATTATTACACAATGTAAACTGGTGAAAAACAAACAAATGGAGAAGAGTAAAAGTAAGAGACTGACACATAATAAAGTATGATATTTGATTCTCCTAATTCCTTCGTTCTGGCACTGTTAATATATACTTAAAATATTTTACGATTCTTTAGATATACAATCTCAATCTAGAGGTGGTGTATGTATTCCAGGCTACACTGTGCAAACCATATTCACATTGTAAAAAATCTATTCTCCTCAACATAAGGGTAGCACCCAAAAAGCCTTGAAGGAAGCTGCATTGTCTTTTTTCTTTTTTTTTTTTCTTACTTTATTTGGTCTAAATATAATGCCCTTTAATTTCATTGGGATTCTCAATTTCAAATGATGTGTCCAATCAAAAAGAAGATTGATTAGCTTTCACTGTGCCCTCTGAAGTTTGAATGTATCACTCAAGTCTCCTCTTAATATTTCTTCTTTTCAGGCTAAACAGTCCTAATGTTTGACCTCCCTCATTTTATGTTTGGTGTACTCCACTTCTATATGTCTCTTTGGTACCTTTGCACAGAATATTTCAGTTTCCAAAATATCTGCCTTTATGGCTTGATTAAAATTGCCAGATTTATTCAAATACAAGACAAGGAATTCCCCCCAATCTGTTGGGTGGGGAGAGTCCTTCATCTGACGCTTGCAAACAAGGAAACCTCAGTAAATACATTGTTTATCATTAAATTGCTCCCAAAATCAGGATGTGCTCAGTAGTGGAAACCAACTACAGAGTTGATTAAAAACAACCAACACTAAGCATGACTATAAAACATATGGCCCATGGGGGGGCAAATGTACTGATGGGACCCTACCAAATTTTTAAAAATATAAAATTTCATTTCCAGGGGCAAATCAGTTCTGAATTAAGTTCCAAATTCAAATGTATAGGATACTACCACTGGTAGGTATCCTACCTCCCAGACTAATCAGTCTGGGGCTTCAGATATTCCCAAATCCATAGCAAGCCCCAAACTTGGAGACCTTGGGGTTCAGATGCCCCTGAGTATCACTTGCCCTTAACCAACAGGCCAAAGAAACAAGCTAGGAGGAATCCCCCATCTCCATAAAATAGATGTGTAGCCAACATCTTCCCATTGGGAAGTGTGGCAGAGCACCTTTGGTGCCTGCCACTTCAAGGGCCAAAGCAGGCAACAGGGCAGCCGGCAGGTGTGACCTAGGTTAATGAGCCGATCATACGACTCCAGGAGGGCCCTGGGATAGGAGGAGGGGGCTGAACAGCCTCCATTTTAAGCCCAAGCCCTCAGGGCTGAGGCAGCAGTTGCTACAAGCAGCTGGAGAGAACACTGCTGCTCATGGAACAACCTTGACAGTAAGAGCAGGAGCTATGGGGATGGCAGGAGGCTCCTGGTCCTGGGGCATGACCTAAAACTATACCCCACTGGGGCTGGATGGTGTGGTGGGGCTGCTTCTGGCAGGGCAGCTTCCAGGAAATGTCACACCTATACCTCCCCAGGAAAGGGTGAGTATGGGGCACAAGAAAGCCTCAGCCCCTGCTGCAGGTTACCCCATGGAGGGGAAAGGCTAGGGGAACACACCCAAACGGAAAATCACAGGGGCTCAGGCCCACTGAGTGGGGCCTGAGGCAGGGTCCAAGTAAGCTGACAGATGCCTGAGGCCCAAAGGGGAGTAATGCCCAGAAAGGTCCAGGTAAGTCAACAGATGCCTGAGGCCTAAACACCATAGGCTGAGTTGGGGGGGCCTAGGTAAGTCATCAGATGCCTGAGGCCCAGAGGCCCTAGTGAGGGGGCACAAGCAGAGGCTCCACAGTGAGGGCATGAGGGGACTGAGAGGGCCAGGCTTGGAGCCCTGTATTGGTAAGGGCTTGGACCCCCTAATAGGCAGAGCTGGGAGCCCCAAGGGATTGAAGGAGAACCCAGTGTGAGGGCAGTAACTGTGAGCTCCAGTGGGGATTGAGAGTCCCATGTGAGACTCTGGAGCAAGGGTCCCTGTGTGAGGCACTGGAGTGACATGGATGCCATCTGCAAGGCATGGGACACAGTATAGGGAAGGTTGGAGCCACGTATAATGCCCTAGGCATCAGGGCATTTAATGGGCAGCCTCCCACATTTTACATCAAGTTTATTACAGCAAGTCATGGCAGGAAAGGCAGGGCAGACTGCCCTAGACAGAGGGGTGGGCCGGCACAGTGAACGGCCTCTTGGCAAGCTCCATGTCACAGGAAGATGTAGTAGACTCTCATAGGCGGGCCTGCCTGTAGTGAAAAGATGGATCTCCACCCTCAACTATACATAGTCATTCAAAGGTCAGGAAGAAGGGAATCTTCCTTTCCAATTACAGCAGGAAAACCACCTGGACAGGTATCTCCCCTGCCAGGTAAGTATATGCAAGTTGATACAAAAGTGCTGTTTAAAAGTGTGTTTTTGGAGTACCTGAGCTAAAACTTACATCAGTTTCAAAAGGAGTGAACTGCATTAATTCTGGATGAACCAAGTCTATGACTACCTATAATAATTTCCCTATACTCAAGTTACTACAGGTAGGTTTATTTCAAGGTTAGCATTTTCAAATTTGTCCCACACTTCCATGTGTTCAGAGAGAGCAGGGTCTGCTAGTAAGGAGCGGGGGAAGGGGGAACAAGTTGTGGGGGCAGAGGGCAAGGGAACTACCTGCTGTAGCAGTGGGAGGGGGACAAATGTGAGACAAACCTCCAGTTATTAGATTCTATATCTTGAAAATTATAACAAATTCATAAATCTTCCATATATAGAATTTAATTATTGGGGGAGGGGGGTTCATCTTATATTCAGGGTCATCTTGTAGTTGAATAAATACAGTAGTTACAGAAGAGAATCTACCACCAAGTGGTAGAATGCCATTATAAAATTTTCTGTGTTTTAGTAAATGGTCATATATTCTATTTCGTCTTGAAGACTTGCACTGTGCACTTGTAAGACATTTCCATTAACCAACACATAGTGGCTGGCTCCTCAGTCTTCCTCAAAGTACTTTGCAAATTCAGTGCATACAAGGAGTTCAGGTTTTATCAGACACCTTGCTTAACCTTTATCTAAGTTGTACCTGTCATTCCTCACAATCTTCCACAGCTATTAACTAATGGAAATAGCTCAGTGTCATAAATAAGCTTCACTGACTCACTGTCCATTTCTTCCTCCAAATCATGCACACATAATTGATCCAAATAACAAATGGTCAGGCACCCTGCTGTTTTTTCTATGTAGAATAGCTGGTCAGAGTCTTTCTTTCCTTTTGCTTTCCAAATTTTTAATCCACTTGTCAAGGCTCTGATCTTTGGCACATGGTTATTTATTTTCCTCTACAGTTCTTTGCAGAGAATGTATCAAAAGCTTTTTTGAAAATCTAAGTGATATCTATTGAGTAACTTTTATCTACTATTTTATAAACTTTTTTTCAAAGAGCTATAAGAGAGTAGAAAGGGCCAGTTCCCCCTGAGTTGGCTTGATCTACTGTCTTTATGTTGTTCTAACAGGCTTTCCACTTTTAAATTTTTTTTTTACCTTTAATCAATCTGAAACAATAATTTGCATAAAGAAATTACCCAGTTAGTTTAGTCCTTTATGCTGGTCTATGGGCACAGCTACGTGTGCAATTAATGCTCACAAATATTCATGCTCAGCACATTGAGCCGGGTCAGAGCAGCCCTGGTTGGCAGCAACCCAAGACTGCTCCAGCCAGGCTTAATGTGCTGCAGAGGGGCTGGCTGGGTCACAAAGGTGCTCCAGTGTGGGGCTAGCTGGTAGGTAGCCCACACACTGAAGCACCTAGTGCCCCAGCCAGCTGGGCAGCATCTACAAGTGCACTGGTGAACATGAAAAAACTCTGGAGAAGGCTAGTACTTGTATTTATAAGTACTAGTCTGCTGTAGAGTTTATTAGTTTTGTGCACCCTAACAGGGACACAGGTATAGATGCAGAGATGTTTACTGCTGAGCTAATTAGGCAACTGTAGTAAACATCCCTGTAGATGTGCCCTGTGAGTGGATTTTGAGTCTTTTAGGCAAGCTCAAGTGAATTTGATCACATTTGTTGTGTAAGTTGCACTTTGTGGAAGAGAATGGTCAAAATGACAGGGCACTCCTCTCGCTAATGAGCATTCATCTTGTGCTCACAGACTGATGGATTCATTGTAAACAAATTCTCAGTATTCGAAAATTGAGCTTGGCTACCTACTCATGATTAGTTGTACGTGATGCTGCTTTCATTTGCTAGCTCAGTTGCCAATAGCATAATAGCTAATTAAGACTTAAATCAGAGCTTAAGGAAGGCACTTGGGTTTGGGGTATTAGAGAAGCAGCATTTCAGGGAGAAGCAGCAAATAAACAGGAGTAAGGAATGTTAAGGGGCAGATTCTCCATACTCCTATCACTTGGGTGGTACAAAAAGGACAAAAGCTAGCTATTGATGCCTAGAAGTGAATCCCTTGTCAAATGTGGCACAAATGTCCTCCCTGACTTTATGGGTACCAAAGGAAGCAGAATGGTAAAAGAGGAAGGCAAAAAGAAGGCACTTGGAATGGCAGAGGTCTGCCTAGCCTCCATTGTTATTAAAGGTGTTACTCAAGTGGCACAATGTTGAGCAGCCCAATACTCTAAGGATCATCAGGGTTGAAAACAGACCTGAGAATCAGGGAGCCATAACTCATTCCCAGCTGTCCCACACTGGATCTTTCCTTGGCAGGAGACAATAGCCTTACCCACAGCATCATTCCTTAACAGCAGTGTCCTATATAAAATATAATCAGTGCACCTATTACTCATCAGTGCACAGTGAAAAGATGTAGTCATAGCAGCAGAGGATGGAGACATTTGTATGCAGGCTTAAAATTTGCTTTCTGGAAGCATTCATGCACGTAAAACTCAATCTCTTGATTTTTATTTATTTATTACAGAAAAGGAATGTGAAGTGGGTGTGAACACAGCCAAAGTAAATTCTTTAAATGTGAGTGAATATTTGCAGAAAATATTTTGTAGCATTTACCCAGTTGTAAGCTCCAACATATTTGCATGCTACTCTTCTTTCATCTTTTGTTTTATTTATCTAAGAAATACACAGACCATCTGGATCTTGAATATGGTATTTTGAAATAGGCTCTAAGCTGATTCTTCATGTCAAATAGAATCATAGGCCAATTCTACTTTTCCCACCTGACTTAACAGAGTTATTTTATTTTCTCTTGAATATAGAAACAGGAACTACTTATGACATCAGCAACAGCATGATCTTCAAATAACCTGTCATACTTCACTGGCAAAACTACAGCATAGGTGCAAATACCAGCTTTTATTTAAGGTTACTGAAAGGTTTTACAGTGATAAAGGTTAATAACACAGGAAAAATATTCAGCAAAATATTCAATAGAGTAAGTATAATATATGTTTTGAATGCAATCATGAGCCACCAGTTCAAAACATCTTCAGGACACATGAACTTTTATAAGAATTATATCATTATCAGAAAGATACATTTTTCAGTCCCTGAACTTTGTTAATATATCTGTTAGTTTCTAGGATGTATAACTAGGTCCTACTCCATGATATTCTTCCTCCAAGAATATTTTTATAGTAACCACGGCATTCTATATGTATTATATAACCCCCCACACATACCACCACTTCCACATTTTCCTGTGACTTTGCCTCTCTTTTTCATGTATTTGATAGCCAAGTGATTTTTCTTGCCTATCTGCTCTAAAAAAAAAAGCTAATTTAGTTTCCTATTTCCAGTATCTTTTTTGGTATTGAAGAGCTGATTCACCTCTCTATTCATACAGATTTTTACCATGGTAAGACTGAGTCATTCCCAAGCGACACCAGATTTAGTCAGAGAATAGCGAGACCTAAAGAATTTGGTATATTTAATCTGACTATTACTGTTAGCTCCCCTTAGCTGAAACTGTGAACTTTCATGGAAAGAAATGTTTAAATTCACAGATGTACGCAATATCTTGTAATAGAGCCTGGCAGTTTCTTTAAAGAATCAGTTGCTAATAGTGTCACTAAGGCTCAGCCATGTAAGAAAAAGGAATTGTGGAAAATTAATCCTATAGGGGTCATGTGGAAAACAAAGTCTCTGCGCGAAAACAAAGAACAGCTGCCTGAGGTTAATATAAAAGTAAAACTGGCTGGAAAGCCAAGTGAGATGAGCTGGCAGGAGGCTTCCAGAATAACTAGACGAAAACTCTAGGAAGTCTAAGGAGGCTAGCAGCCAGAGGACCTGACTAGTCTAAGTATGTGAGGCTATGCAGGATATGTCCTGGGGAAGAGCAAGTGAAATTTGAAATGAAGGTGACACACCATTTCACTATCTAGCATCTCTAGATAGGAACCCTAAATGAAAGGAAGGTTCCATCCCCTACCTTTCAAGACCATTTGAAAGCGCAACCTTGCAGGAAAGAAAATATTGTGTTGAACAATTCAGCAAAGGATCCAATAGCATTGATTAGGTACAGCAAGGTATAACGTCTGTAGAGTTTACCTAGAACAGAGAGAGAAAGATAGCGAGAGCGAGAAATTTTATTTGAATGTTTTTGTTCTGATCACTGAAAGGGAATAAAGTCATTTGACTTTGGGTGAAAGTCACCAAACTTCTCAGTCAATGAAAACCACAAGGGGAAGACAGTGGTGACACAGAGAGAAGTAAGAAAATTATGCAGTGACACCAGAAAAGTTAGATAATGAGTTTTTAAGTACTGAACTCACATACATCATCTCCCTCCCATTTCTCCTTGTCTGTCTCTGACCCTCATATGTTCTTAGATGGCAAGTGAAACTAGGCTGCAAGTTCGTTGGAACAGAGTCTTCATCTTTATTTATTGGGACTGTCTAGCACAAATCTCAGCACTCAAAAATAATACTTATTAATGATTATAAATTACCCTCATTGTCTTTGAAAAAAGTAGCAATTTATTGGATGAGTGAAATCAAAGAAGTTAAAGAGAGTTTTGCCATATACTTCAATGAAGCCTTGACTATGTCTTTCTAATGATTGTAATCCCTGCCATTGCATTTTGCCTCACACAGCGGATGTAATTTTCCAAACAACAAACCAGTGCAAGGACAAACACAACTTTGGCTAAATAAGCCTAACACTACAGAGACCTGATCCATGATGGACTTCCACTGGCACATCTGTGGGACCAATAATTATAATTTGTATCTTATAAAACCAAGATAATGGTAAGGGTGGAAGCTCTAGTGGGAGCATGGGGAATCATTCTGTCTTCTGGAAACACAGTGCTTCCAATGATACTTTCTAGTAAAATGGAGGAACATTGTCACTTCCAACTTCCTCCTGGAGCAGCTAATAGCATTAATATAAGTAGTGCCACACCGTCCTGGTGCTTGGGTAAAAGCAAGCATTATACCTGGGCTCTACATAGGGGAAATAACAGGGGAAAGAATCTTGCACCACATCTACTTGTGGGCTTACATGGGAGTTGTCCAAAATCCAACTATGATTCTGTGATTCTCCCAAAAGTAAAGTTTGGGAGCAAAAAGTTTGTAGAAATTGAGAGCAATCTGCAGTTCTGGGTTTGAATGTTAGTTTACAGCATATCCAAGTTGTAAAGTTGGAAGCTGATATTGTGATTGATGGCAAAATAACAACAATGACTATTCACATAAAGTCATCCTAGCCATGGGCACATTGTACTAGCTCTTTTTTCACATAATTTTTAAACTTCAAGGCCCAATTTAATTCCCAGGACATTTTAACTATGTGAAACAGACACTGGGATCCACCAAAACAAGAATTATGAAATGCAGAATCCCCAGATTTTAGTTTGGGAGGTGCGCCAACACCTAAACTTCACATGTTTCTGAATTTAAAAAGGCATCATCCTATTTATCACAATTTTGTAATACATCAAAATCACAGTGGAGACCAAACTAAATGCCACATAAATATTTACCTGACTAAAGTATAATAGTGTCAGTCCCACTGAGGTGAAACTTTGAGTTTCCAAAGCCAGGATCAATATTGTTAATAGGTAATGACAAAGATAATAAATCAAGGACTGAAGCTTGAAGAACTGTGGTAGGGCCAAAAGCATTATTTGAACATATCTCCTTTTAAGCATTTATTAGGTAACATCAAATCATGAAAATCTTTTGGTTCTCTTAGGATGTCACTTGCCGAAAGTGCAATCTGTGATGTGCAAAGACAGATTCACAACTGAATCAGCAGACGTTGACATGCTCTGAGCAGGAATAAGTAAATGAGGTGTGTTTCTTGGGGGTGCTCAGAGGATCACCAGGGAAGCAATATGGCTAGTCCCTGGCATAAAAGTGCACCAAAAAGTAAACAAAGAGAAAATGATATTGTATTCATTAATATATTCGGAATAATGTAGGAGTTTGTGAACCAAAACAGGTACAGTCAAAATAAAGAAATCCAAATCGAAAAAGCTAAAGGTATATAAATAGTACATGCCTGTAAAAGAACCAACAAATCAGTCTCATTAGCTAAAATACCATTATTATCCATCTTACCTTTGCATGATGTCATTTTCCACAAAGGAGAAAAGTTTTTCCAAAGTTTTCACAGCTATAGTATGGAGACTTTAATAATGGAGGCCACAGAGAACTGGTCACAGCATTACCTATTTCACACCTTTATTTTTATAATTCTTGGACAGTTTCTTGAAGTGAGATTTCCACTGGTACATAATCGTCCTTAAATTAGAGGAGTACTGATATATGACTGCTCTCTTTTTTTTAATACAGGAAAATACTTCAAATTAATTTTTTTCCTCTGACCCTCAAGCATTTGGCTGCATCTCACCCTCCAAAATAGAAAAACTTTAAAGTTTTAATTCATCCATAACTAGATGTCTGAAAGTGTTTGGGCACAGGCTAGTTTAGAAGGAGATGCATTTTGAATCGAAGCTTAGCAGTTGTTTTTACTGAGCTCTGGATCTCCATTATCAGTGTTGCCACTGATAGATATATGTGTGAGAACAAATGTGAAGCGAGCTACTGGATAAAACATTCACCAGGAAACAGAGTGCAGCTGCTGACTGCCGACAAGGTCCTCTGCAGAATTTAGAAGCTTCAAAGGGGGTGAGTGCTTTGAGAAGCCATGACATATCCTAAGGCCCCTGCAGATTTTTAGCTGCTCCCCAGGGAAGTGATAACTATGGGTAGCCCCTGAATCTATTGAGATGCTTAAATTTTTATGTTTATGGAAGCAAACCGTTTTAGACCTCATCTAGTTAAGCAATCAGGACTTAAAGTTTTATGTGCATAAAACTTGCCGAAGCATGAGAATGACAGAGGTGTGAGCCAGTTTAACACTACGCATACCATGTAAGGCTTTACGCAGCCTAGATCAGAGAGTCTCAAACTGTGGTCTGTGGACCACCACTGGTCCATGAGCTCCATTCAGGTGGTCCGCAGCAACATTGCAGAACAATCAAGAATATCTGCACTTGTAAGGAAAGACTACTGGTATTAAAATATGAGTTGTGTACTTTGATTTGTAGAACAAAAAGAAAGTTTATTAAGTGGTCCACCAAGACCCTCAGCAATTTTCAAGTGGTCTGCAAAAAAAAAGTTTGAGAACCACTGGCCTAGAAGATTTCACAGTGCCTCAACTCCTAGTTTGAATTCCTAAGCTTCAAAGACATCTCTCCCCACCTCTCCTTGCCGCTCCTATTTTGCACTGTTTCTCAAACCTTTAGAGTTCAAGATCTTTGCAGGAGTGATGTACCTGGTACATCTCTGTGATAAAAAAGCACAAATGGCTGCCATTTTTTTCACCAGAAAAAAAATAAAATCTGATTAAAATAGCCAACAATATTAATCCACAAAAACAAACTAATATAAATAAGCTTCTTGCTACCCCAGCTACTTACCTCATCTAAACACTGCTGTACAGTGAAACAAAAGGGCAATTCTCCAAAACAAAAGCTCAACAAGAGACAAGACACGTATATTGGAGAGGCTTACAGGAAAATGAAAGAATATCAGATAGCATCTATTTTAATAGTTTGCGAACACTCTAGTATGCTGCCATTTTTTTCTTCCAATAGTCACCAGACCCCAATACAATGATGTGTGCCAATATAGCCAGGTGACTTTGAAGATACAAGACAGAAGTGAATACAGCTATTTGTTACCCAGCTGTGTCTTCAGATTATTAATGTTGTGTAAAGAGCAAAAAAAGTGGACATTTTGGGAAAGATACACGAGGGACATCAGAGCTTAACAAAGAGCTAGAATCAAACTTTGTATGATAATCTATAAAAACTGTAGAAAGCAAGCATCTGAATCTTTTACGGTGACCAGAAAGCACACCACAAAGAACCTCTCAACTGATACAAAACCATAACATTATAACCAAATAACATTCAATTAAGTGAGGAGAAATGAGGGAAGCCTACCTGACTGTTTCTTGTTTTTGGACCTTCCACTCAGTGGGACTCCTCACATGTTTGCAGTTAAGCAAATGTTTAAGTGCTAAGCTCAGTAAAGATGAGCTTGTTCATGCTCTTAAAAAATAAGTATGTATAACTGCTCCTTTCAACCTAAGATGTGTAACAGTATTTGATAGGACAGTTTAATATATCTACTAAGCAGCTACATTATTTCTGCTTATCTGGAACTCACATGCTGATTAAAGTGATAAAAATATGTAGCAGGCTATTATCCAACATGAGAAAACAGGTCTCTTCATTCCAGTTCTGGAAGAAAAGGGAATATTGCATCCAATAGAACATCCAGGGAAGTTTTAATATCCCAGTTTGCTTTGTGATTTGTAGATTTAGCATAAAACCCTGAGAAAAATAAAGCTCAAATCTCTTTAAGTAAGGAAATGTTTTTCTTTTTTCTTTTAGCCATCTAGAGAGAGAATTATTTTAACAAATATTTTTAAATTATGCTTTATAAACTGCTATGTAGCCTTACTAGAAAGAAAAACTTCTATCTTTGATCAGAGGATCAAAGAAAAATTATACAGAGAAGCACGATAATCATAACTGTTTAAATTGCTGCCTTTTTCAGATATAGATTTAATACTACCTGTTGTTATATATTGTGAAGAGTCACAAATCTATATCCTTTAAAAATAATAAGACTGGTAATGCTTTTAACTGACAGTTATATGAGACTGATTGTGTCCCATTATCACATAAGTTTATAGAAGTCACAACTGGGTAATGTAGACCACCACAAAGCAGTTTGCAATCAATATGGTTCTGGAGTTTTCTCACATATCAGATACTATCAATAGCAGCTCACTAGAGATTTCACTTTAAGAGTAGCTATCATACAGAAGTCCTTAATCTAAACTCCAGTTACCCACTTACTCCAGTTAAGCTAACTTTCACTGGGCGCATCTACACAAGATGTTTACTGAGGAGCTGCCTAATTAGCTCTGCAATAAAGTTTCTAGGTATACATGTGCTGCCCTATTAGGCCACAGTAAACTAATTAACTCCACCATAGGTTCTTTACTGTGCAGCAATGTATGTGTAGATGCTGATGGGGCTGGCTTGGGCACGGGGATGCTTCAGTGCAGGGGTTGCCTGCCAACTAGCCCCACACTGGAGCAGCCTTGTGCCCCAGCCAGCCTGCCCACAGCACGCTGAGCCAAGCCAGAGCAGTGCCAGGCTGGCAGACTGACCCCTGAGTTTCCTGCCAGCTGGAGCTGCTTTGACCTGGCTCAACATGCTGCAGTTCCAGGTGCACATGTAAATACAGTACCCAAGAGCAATAAACGATATGCACCAGAGTGTATTGCTTTACAGCAATTGTACATGTAGACGTGCCCAGCCAGGCATATTGGTCTAATGTAAAACCTTCCATGAAATGTTGCTGTCTGGAGGAGGTCTCTGCATCAGTCCTGCACAGAATACTGACAACAGACACATTGTGAGCAACCAGCAAAGTTCCAGTGGCAGATCAGGGAAGGGATACTGAACTGTTTAAGCTCCAGTTCAGCAAAGTCCTGAAACAATTGCTTATGTTCCATTGCATTCAATAGGACAAGCAGGCATCTGAAGTTGCGCACATGCTTAGGTGTTTTTTCCTAAATCATAGCCATGGAATAGCAGTCAAAAAAAGGCAGGGGATAAAGACAACTCTGCATCAAAACTCCAGCTTAAAGGGGTTGACTTCAATTCCCCATATGCTTCACACTGTACCCACCTAAAGTCCAAGTGCTGTGGGCTTTTGGGGCTTTAAAGACTGAAACCAAAGATCACTGAAATAATTAAGAGGACTTACATTGATGTAAATTGGCTTCCTGAAATATGAAAGGAGTGAATTTTACTCCAAACACAACTGAAACCAAAAAATATATATATATATATATATATTGAACTGTATCTGAAGAACTGCACATACACACCCCATCTCTTCAAATTAAAGGTGGATATGAACAAAAAATATATTACCAACTGTAAAATCAATTTTAATAAACTAAAACCTAGTTCACAGAAGTTTGTAGCTTTAAGCTTTCTCTTTAAAAAACATTAATCCCATCCCCCCACACACACATATTCTTTCTCTTCTAAAAATATCCTAATCCTGTAGATCATAAAAAGAAATGGGAGATGTGTTTCTAAGCCATGTCTCTGTATGATCCAATGTATCTGGATTAGAAAAAGAACCCTGTTCTCTAAGCAAATCATTTTTTTTGTAGAAAACTCCAAGCATTTTTATGAATAATCTTTAAATGCCTTAAGGCATTAAATTCAAATACATCTAAGTCTGCAAATAATGAAAGTCTCCCTGAGTGGGCAAAAACCCCAAATACACTTCTGCCTGGATTTTTCGAACCCCATACAAACCATGTGCTTTAGTCATTGTTCCATGCTTTCTTTTCTTTCTAAAAGGTACAAAATTGGTTGTATTTGTCACTGGATTGCTGTGTGCATATGCAATAAGAAACACTTGAACCACTCAACATACATTTCTTCTCTGTCCACAAGACTGAACCTAATTAACAAAGGATTTTCAATAAGTTAGGTTATGTCTATTAAGCCATTTGGAGTAGATATAGCATAGAGAAAAGCTTAAGGCTACCTCACTACCCCTGCTTGCTTACACTGAAAATCATTAGTGCTATTTATATTACAATTGAAGTGCATATATTTCAGTTTTTATCATTTTATTTATGTTACACTATAATGCACTATTTATCTTACACTATAATAATGCATTTCCAGCTCAACTGCACTTTCAGGATCCTGTGTGCGAACCCCATCAGTCTAATTCCATACTTGCACAAGCAAAACTCCCATGTGATTTTCAGCTTACGAGATCTTCCCAACTGGAAAGATTTTTGAAGATGCAAAGAACAGCAGTAGTTTTATTTCTAATGAAAGTCTATGGGAGTTGGCTGCTTAATTTATCTCCTTTGGAAAATCTCCCTCAATGCCCATCTGTTTTCAAAGTCAATACTCAACCAAAAGTTTTTTTTCCCAAAAACAAATAATATTTACTTAGATTTGAAACTAGAGATTTGCACATAAATAAAGCTGCTAAGAATCTGAAAACAAAAGAGTAAAGAGCCCCATTTGTTCCATATCTTGTCTCCTTGGTCCAAAGGAAGCAATGACCATATACTCTGATCACCCTTCCTACTGCAACATCAAACTGGCCACAAAGCATGTGGTCCACTAAACAGAGCACTACCATTGCCTGTACCATTGCAAAGGGCCACAGGAAAAGCCAATATAAATTCATTACAGTATCTCTATGCCAGTCAGGGAATACTGAAGGAAGAGAGAAAGAGGTAAATCCTTTTTTAATATAGTTGTGTTGTTGTTAAGGGGCTTCATTAAAAAACAGAATGGGGTACAATGACTTCAAACATCAAACCATGCCCAAACATTGGAAGAGATGAACAGTTGTCAATTCTCACATTATTTCCAGTATTTTGAAAGCTTCTGCTCCTGGAATCTGCTTATTACATGACAATCTCAGCTATCATTTCAGCAGGTTAATTTTTAGAGTTTAAACTTAGAGGTGAAAGCTGGAAAACACAAACCCTAAGTACTGTAACACCAGAAGACATAAATAAAGAATGCCAAAAGTATTGTGTAAATCAGCATTTTGTAAATCAGGGGAGAGGACAGAACAGGGTAAAGGAAGCCCTGTTCATGAGTTTTGAACACTCAGGGTTGGCAACATTGGAGAAGAGTGGATTTGCAAGGTATTCCAAACTATGCGAGGTATCTGTCATTGTGTACAGACACAAGAATGTCTAAGGAAAGTAAAGAAAATCTTACTCTGGACTGGGGAGTCTGTAGGGGATCCCACTGGCTGAAATCACCCTTGGTTCACAGCTAGCTTGTGTTGCCATGTGACATAATATTTCAATTAAAATCATTTAAGTTTTCCATGCTTTAACACAAGGACTGTCATACAAACCATGCACAAAAAAACCCCCTCCTCTCTGATTGCCAAAGTGCCAAGAGAATTAAATGGACCATGTGTCCAAAGAGATCAGTCTAGTTGACATCAATGACACTGAAAACAAGAGAGCTAACAGGAGAGCACATGGTTAATCAAAACCAGATATGTTTCAGGCAAAAGGATGACTATTGCCTCTAGCAGCAACTTTGTCTCGACACGGGAGAAGATGGGTAGGGAGTTACTGCAGCTTGAAGTTTACAGCAAGCCCAGCTTGTCTTCAGGCAAGATCTGGGGAAATGTGTTGTGTCAGGGCTCCACTTTCAGCTTCACTGTTCTCAAGTTTATTGTGGTATGGAGCTGATTTATACAATAATAATACTAAGACATCTCTCTGTACAGTGTGAGAGAGGAACAGGATTTTGTCCAAAATAAATAATGGCTTTTATGACCCTTGTCACTAAATGTGATACAGAAATTTTTATTTGTAGTGTAAGTTAAATGGTAGCAAGAAGCATCTACCGCATGTTACGTGAACTCAACCTCTGTTTAACTAACTGCAAGCATTTGCTTTTCTCTGGCCAAATAACATCCTTTCCCTCAACTTTAGCAATTTAACACAAAACCCCAGGAAACATAATTTACACTGAAAGCTCCTGTCACAGAAGGGTGTTCTTTTCTTTACCTACCCTCCCAGCCTGTGCACAAGAACACACTGATTACAAACAGTGAGAATAGAACATTGTTTCAGAATATTTTGGATTTGCACTTAATTCAATGCTTAAGGGTAATTCAAAAATACTCTGTGACATATTCAGCTCAAAGTATTCTTTGGTATATAATGACTTTTTTTCTATTTTAACTTTATGAATCATCTCAGTCTCATGATCGCTACATTTCTGTATTTAAATTATATGACTATAGCACCATGAGCATAATTATTGTCTCTAAATTTACCTATTATTTTTATGTCAGCTCCTCTCAGTATATATTTTTCCCATCATTTCAAGAACAGATTCAAAACCATTTTTTCCTTCAAATAATAAGAGATTAAAAGATATATGTTAATCCTGTATTTTTCTCATGTATTTTTAAAGTTAAAAAAATTGTGTTAATTCTTTCTCTAGTATAACTGTAATCACAGAATTAAATGATACATTCGGTGTTTAGTGCAAAGGATTTCCCTTTCCATCTGAAAATGGTGATTACAGTTTTCATTCAGAGGAACTAAATTATTCAGTTTTATAGATTTCACCAGATATTGCAATAAGATAAATTCAATGGGTTTTAAAATGTTCTTTTTCATCAGGCAATGATTTCCTAATAGGCAATCCACAAGGTTCTAACAGTGACATCCGAATGTAATGCTAGCTCCTTGTTTTATAATAGGATGAGCTAAGCCCCAAAATGCATGAGTTTATGATGGCGTACCTTCTCATGTGTTTTCTGAGTGTGGGATTTTTAATGCAGCTCCGTCAGAGTCTACTTTTTTGTATTGGAATCTATAGAGAATAATGCTGAGAAAGAAAGAATTTAGTTTTCATTATTGATGGGCAGACTTCAAAATATGAAGGGATGAATTAACTTCTGCACCACTCTAGAGATACTAAAGTAGCCAGAAATCCACCAGGACTTCCTCCTGCGTGGAGAAATCCACAGGTCATGAGGCACCTAGCAGGCTCATACCTACTCCTCAACAAGTACTGCCATAGGAAGCATTGCCAGTCAAAAAGGGGGATTGCCTGCACTGACCCCAGACGCAGCTTTTGAAAGAGCCCCTTTGGCCATTAGCAACCAGGTATAAATTAGAGTAGCCTACACAAAGGAACAGCCTGGTCACTGGCTTGTCCCTGGATCATTGTAGCAAAACGTTTAGTAGGCAACCATCGATCCTCCGGATCATGGTATACACACAGGGGATGTCCAGACAAGCCTGCATGTGCCCCTTGCCATGTCTCAAAGCAGTTTAAGACACAGCAAGAGGCACACTGAGAACAAAAAAACATTCCTGGTGCTGCATATTAGCAGCAGGGGCCCAAAATTTGATCCCTGAATATCCAGGTATTAAAAAAAAAACCTGCAGAAAAAAGCAGGGCAGAGCATGGTCCAGGACCATGCCCTGGGGCAACAGGAGGCTCGGGTCCTCCAAAGGGATGCCCTGGTAGCCAGCCAGAGCATCTTCATGGTTGCCCCTTGCCCCAGTTCTGAAGAACACTGCCTCCACATGCAGGGCAGCCTGGACTGGTGCAGGCTGCATGGATCCCGGCTTCGTTGGAGGTAAGTAAAGGACCGTGGGTGGGGGGGACTCGAGCAGGGGGATTGGAGGTGTGGGGAACTGTGGGTGTGGGGGGGCTGCTTGGGACGGGTGGGTCCCCCGCCTTCTCCCCACCCCCAGCAGCAGCCCATCAGGGCACTTGGGGCCTTCCTGGCAAAGCCTCCCTGCATTGTGGGGCAGCGCAGCTTGACCCCAGTCGCCTCACACCCAGCGCTACTTGTGGCAGATTGCACAGGCCTGGCCCAACTGGGCACCTTCAGGCAGCTCCAGACCACTCAGGCTATCACCCAGGGCCCTGTGCCAATCGCGGGGACTGCCTATCATACTGAGGCATGTCCTGCACGTATAGGCAGAGGCAGGGCACTGGCATATCAATGCTGCTCAGCACTGTACATCCTGGTGAGCGAAGCAGGTAGGGGCAGCTCTGATTTTTCTATGACAAAAAAGCCAAAAGTAGGTGCCAAAGTGTACAGATATTCAGAATTTATTTGATGATCATGATAAAGGCACTGGTAGGCTTCCAAATTGCTTTAAACTTGTAAATATATCAATAAAACTTTGCCCAACTGATCTCTCTATATATAGTGGCATTTCATTTTAAGAGCAAAAGAACACTATTTTGGGAGTTTTAATGAGTGAATTTGGGTTTCTTATTAGAGAATTTGCTATTTTTAAACACAGAACACCAAGATCTCTGCTGGTGAGACAAGTGATGAGACCTGGGCAGAGAATCCTCTCCAGGGCCAACACTGGGGACCCAGCTGGAGAGCAGATAAGGTTGCTGACCGCTTGGCCATTTGGACAGTACAAAGTAGACCACCACAAGGAGCACATCTTCTGGGTGATAGCTTCCCAGATGACAGAGCGGGGGCACCGCGTCTGGGTCTGGCAGGCATGCAGTCATGGGACCGCAAGTCCAAGGGGGCGGATGCTGTCGCAGGCGGCAGGAAGTCACAGCCAGGCAAAAGACCCCACTGCCAGACTGCTGCAGTGGGTAAAGGGTGCAGAGAACTCTCTGGGCTGCTTCAGCAGTTCAGCTGGTACAAGGGGTAGTTTCCCCAGATAGTAACTGGCTGCACCTCAGAAGCTCCTGAGGGCAAGTAGCCCTGAGCTGCTCA
>NW_017729024.1:69050595-69050941 GCF_001723915.1 Gavialis gangeticus | reverse complement strand
CCCACGGCCTACATCTCTCCAGGTCAAAAATAACCTATCCACCACCACTCTCTGGGTACAGTCCTCCAGCCAATTTGCAACCCATCTGACTGTGTAGGCATCAACACCACAGACGCCTAATTTTTTTATAAGGATGGGGTGAGAGACAGTGTCGAAGGCCTTCCTAAAGTCCAGGAAGACTACATCCACTGTGACACCTGCATCCAAGGCTTTTGTGAGCTGGTCATAGAAGGCCACTAGGTTGGTCTAACAGGACTTGCCTCTAATGAACCCGTGTTGATTGCCCCTAAGCATAAGCTCCTCCGCTGATCCCTCGCAGATGTGCTCCTGGATAATTTTCTCAAAG
>NW_017729024.1:69040508-69045595 GCF_001723915.1 Gavialis gangeticus | reverse complement strand
ACTTCTGGGGCCAGCAAAGGTGCTGGCCCCAGGCTCTACCTCCCCTTGGCTGCAGATCTGGGGGGAACTGGGCAGGGTTATTTTACCCCAAGTGGCACAACTGTGAACAACCAAGGTCACATCATTTGCAAACAGGAAATCTCTCAGAACCAGTTCCTTCACCTTGTTTTTCTCATAGTTTCATAGTTGGTGGGGTCAGAAGGGACCTAAGCAGATCATCTAGTCCAACCCCCTGTCATGGACAGGAAAGGATGCTGGGGTCAAATGACCCCAGCTAGGTGACTGTCTAGCCTCCTTTTGAAGACCCCCAGGGTAGGGGCCAGCACCACTTCCCTTGGAAGTTGGTTCCAGATCCTAGCTGCCCTGACTGTGAAGTAGCGCCTCCTAATATTTAGCCTGAAATCTACTCTCAGTCAACTTATGGCCGTTGTTCTTTATTACCCCCAGTAGTGCTCGGGGGAACAGGGACTCTCCCATTGCCTGCTGGTCCCTCTTGGCAAATTTATAGGCAGCCACCAGATCCCCTCTAAGCCTTCTTTTGTGGAGGCTGAACAGGTTCAGGTCCTGTAGCCTCTCCTCATAGGGCCTGCCCTGCTGCCCCCAATCATGTTAGTGGCCTTCCTCTGGCCCCTCTCCATGTTGTCCACAACCCTCCTGAAGTGCGGTGCCCAGAACTGGACGCAGTACTCCAGCTGTGGCCTGACCAGTGCCTCATAGAGGGGGAGGATCACCTCCTTGGACCTGCTTGTGATGCATCTATGGTTGCATGACAAAGTGTGGCTAGCCTTCCTGACCACATCCCCACACTGTTGGCTCATGTTCATCTTGGAATCAATAGTGATTCCAAGATCCTTCTCTGCCTGTAGGTATGCTGCTGGTTCTTCCTCCCCAGGTGCAACACCTTGCACTTGTCCATGTTGAAACCCATCCTATTCTCATCCACCCACCTCTGTAACCTGTCCAGATCTAGTTGTAAACTGTCCTTCTCTTCTAGCATGCTCACTTCTCCCCACATCTTAGTGTCATCTGCGAACTTGAACAAGGTGCTTTTTTCCCCGCGTCCAAATCACCGATGAAGATATTGAACAGTGCGGGCCCAAGGACCAAGCCCTGGGGAACCCCACGGCCTACATCTCTCCAGGTCAAAAATAACCTATCCACCACCACTCTCTGGGTACAGTCCTCCAGCCAATTTGCAACCCATCTGACTGTGTAGGCATCAACACCACAGACGCCTAATTTTTTTATAAGGATGGGGTGAGAGACAGTGTCGAAGGCCTTCCTAAAGTCCAGGAAGACTACATCCACTGTGACACCTGCATCCAAGGCTTTTGTGAGCTGGTCATAGAAGGCCACTAGGTTGGTCTAACAGGACTTGCCTCTAATGAACCCGTGTTGATTGCCCCTAAGCATAAGCTCCTCCGCTGATCCCTCGCAGATGTGCTCCTGGATAATTTTCTCAAAGAGCTCCCCAGGACCAAGGTAAGACTAATGAGCCTATAGTTTCCTGGGTCCTCTTTCCTCCCTTTTTTGAAAATGGGGACCACAGTGGCCCTTTTTCAGTCATCAGGCACCTCACCAGAGCACCATGAGTGCTTGTAAAGCTGAGCCAGGGGTCCTGCAGTGACCTCTGCCAGTTCCCTAAGCACTCTGGGGTTTCATTCTAAACCTTGTGCTGTTGAACAAGCCTCCATCCAGTCTAGTTTGAAGATAAATGCCATCATTTGTGTCCTTGAATGCATGAAGAAGCAGGAATGAACAGTAGATGCTAAAAAGCACAGGAGCTAAGAAAAACCCTTGTTTCACCCATTGTTGGTGTCAAAGTCATTTTATTCTTTGTTTTCATACACTACAGTTGCCTTTATACCTTGATGTAACAAGCAAATTATGTTTAGTGTTTAAGGAAAATGTTTAAGGATGGAAAATAAAGATGCCTCCCTTTCCCTAACACATTTTATGGGCATAGTTCTGCTGCACCGAAGGATCTGTTCTTTTTCCAAGCCAAATTATGGACCAAATTCTGACCTCACAATTAAGACTAATTACACAATTGGGAGTAATTTCCCTGAAGTAATAAAACTCAGTTTATTCTTGTGTTTGAGTTCTTCTTGACACAAAGGGTCATAGATACCTGATCGTGTGCTGGCCTCTCAAACATGAGTTAGAGAAGATTAGGGCAAGCTCTAACCTCTTCATTGGCATAGGAATCCTAAGTGAAGGTTTAGCCTGTTTTACACCAATGCAGAATTCTCTCCTGACCATTACAGCCTGTGTTGCTCTATGATTATAAAATGTGTGTGTGTGTGTGTGTGTGTGTGTGTGTGTCCTTGGCTAGGTACAGACATTCAAAAAGCCCGAGGTGGAATGAATCCAAGTTACACAGTTTTCTGTAAACAGACTAGTTTAAATTACTAGTGAACAGAACATGTATTTGCCCTTTGGTGGGGAGCGGGGGCTAATCTTAGACTGGGTTCTGCCATTTTTAAACCAGTCTGTGTGTGCTGAACTTCTGATCTGCTATGGGTATAGACCAGCTGTGTGTGTCAAACTTCTGTTACGGGTATAGACCAGTTTCTGATCACTTATACCAGTAAAAGTATAATGTCTGTAAATGACCTGTGCACATGTGTGTCCACACTTGTGTGAGGGGGAAGGTGGGGTAAGAATGAATTCGCTTAAATCAACAGCATTCAGCTGAGCTGAAAATACCATGTAATGAAGCCAAGATATTTCTAGGGCTCTTGTTCCCAACTCTAACAAGAAGTATTATGAGATCTTGATGCATTGTTTTGAACCTACAGTTCTGGTCTTAGCTGGAACCCAAAAGTACCTTAAAGATAACAAGGGTTATCTACATTTTCATATTCCAAAATCAGAATCTAACCTGTCATAAAAAGAAGAAATCAGTAAAAGTTTGGAGCTCTAGTTCTCATTTCATCTCTAGATTTGTCCACGCAATTTAAAATCAACCCTAAAGTGTCTTATCTTGAAAGTTACTATTGCCTTACTGTACTTTTCATGTAGCCATTTGTCAGTAGACGGCTGCTTGTCCATTATAACTCTTATTTTCATGATGAATCAGAATTGGTCAAACCAGTAATATAAATGCATTGTATGTTCTACTCTCTCTCTTTATGATTAATTCTACTAGTGGTACAAATTTGCATGAATGAATGTCAGTGTGTTTTCTGCCCTGAACATTTCCTGCTGGCTTCAGCTCAGTCCTGCTGACATTTATTACAAATAATAGCTAAATATTCTTGATTTAATGGCTGCCGTGGCCCCACGTCTGAAGGTGATGTCTGTAATAAAAGCAGACAAGACTAGCTTATAAAAAATACTAATCAGATTGTGTTTGCACACATAATGGATAGACCTCACAGATACACCAGCAAAATGGAATGGCAGTTTTTAAAACGCAGCTGTTAGAAGTCAGAGTTCAAGAACATATTACCTGCCTTATTTCTTTATTCGTCTCGCTCCTTCTTCCATCTCCTTAAAGCACCTGTGGTGTTAAGTGCAAAGATGATAGCTGAAAGGGTCAATGTTATTGTTTTGACCCCCTCTGGGAAAACAGCGTAATGAATAACATATAACACAAACAATGCAACTCCAGCTACTGCTATCACTGTTGCTGCTTTGGCTGCTAAAAAGGAGAGATAGTGCCTCAAAAAATAACCCCCATCTTTTTGGAGTCCAGCTCAAAACAGGCTAAGTTTTGCAGAAGTGTATACACTTTTGATTTGCTCCCACAAAATAAGCAAATATGTTACATTGTATAGAAAAGGAGAAAAATGTGCTGTCCCGCAGGCAGAAAAGAGGAAAGGGGTGGGAGAAAGGATGGGCTGATGAAAACATTATTAGAAAATGTAAGCATTGGTAGTAAGGGGCAGAAAAGAAGAGAAATACAAAAGACATGACAGGGAAATGAAGGGCTTAATTTTTCCTGGGTTCGGTGCAGAGGATAGATACAAACAGATATCTACTTTAAACTCTGGATATGGTAGCAGTCTTTGCACTTTCCTAAGTACAAGGATTTCCCCAGGTGTTAATCATTAACTTCTCTGCAGGACTTCTGCAGAAAGGGATCCTGACTGCATCACCTCCAAACAGATTAGCAGACCAAGCCCCTGGAATCACAAAGACAGAAAGGTCATAATTCCCAGAAACTCCTGAAGGCACTTGTTTCCCAGTGTGGGCCTACTGCAGTCTGGCCTCTTAAGCTAATAAGTTGCCCTTTTCCAAACTCAACCACAGATGTTCAGGCAACTACTGTACACTGTAATGTGTTGGTTACATATGATAGTCCCATCATGGTCCCCGCTAACAGATCAGGGTGTTGTGTCTTGTAGGTGTGTCAAGGTTAACTGAGTAGTTTTACTAATAAGTTGGACAATGGATTTATATAGATGGTTTGGATACGGATGATCCTGCTTCTGTGGGGAATGGACTAGTGATCTCTGGAGGTCCCTTCCAGCCCTACTTTTCTATGATTCTGTGTGTTACAAGACACAGGAAACAAAGTAAGGATGATGTGTGCACAGTAAAATGGGAATTAGGTTAAAAAAAAAGAAGATATCTCAGAGAGTTGTTTCTGACATGATGACTGGTACCATGCTATATTTTGTCTTTCAAGTGCTACAGCTCCTATTTGTGGTCTCATTCATCCTTTCATTGTTTGTGTACAAGCTTAACATCTATTAACTAAGAAAATAGTTTGCGTTAAAAGGCAGCTTGTGCTTCCAGCAGAAATAAAATGATCACTGGCAGATTTTCTGTACACAGTATGTCACAGAGTATAGATTGTTAGTGCTCAAACTATCTTTCCATATTATTTTCTTCCTTAATGTTACTGCTGTCTTTCTTATGCTCCGCCTACTCTTTCCTTAAATGCAACTAGTTCAAATGCCACATTCTCTTGCAGAAAGGAAAAGCTACTGCACATCATTGTCATCCAGGGATGGATGGTCCAAATGCTAGGTGTTAAAAATCAAGCTATGCTACACGTTAGTTCTAAATAACAAGTCTGTATCTCTGCAGCGATTGAATATACTTTGGCTCAAGATTACATTTTGGCAACCCCCTTT
>NW_017729024.1:69036184-69040206 GCF_001723915.1 Gavialis gangeticus | reverse complement strand
CTACTGCACATCATTGTCATCCAGGGATGGATGGTCCAAATGCTAGGTGTTGAAAATCAAGCTATGCTACACGTTAGTTCTAAATAACAAGTCTGTATCTCTGCAGCGATTGAATATACTTTGGCTCAAGATTACATTTTGGCAACCCCCTTTCTTCTTACCTCACCTACATTGTTTTGTGTGGTTATAACCATTTTCTCTCTCCTCATTTGGGGTTTATATACTGTTGTGAACAATGCTTAAGAGGTTCATGGGATAGCATGCATATTTTCTTGAGTTTGTTTTACTGACATAGCATGTGTAGTCTCTACATATAGGTCACACTAAATTGCAAGTAGCCTTATCATTATTATGTCTGCATAAATTGTGGTATTTGACATAAGTGTAATGTTTATATATTTTTATATTTTAGTCAAGACTGTTTAGTAAAGCAGTGATTTACTCAAGCGTTCCTCACCTATTCACAACAGAAAGAAGTAATCTCTGAAAATTAGCATTTAATATTGAAAGTCATTACTGGCAATAGAGGCAAGAGGTGATGAAAATCACCTGCTCCATCAATTGTTAACTAAATACCCAAGTGGAGGCTTAAAAGGCTTAAAAGTTGTAAACCATTTATACACAAAGCCAACAAGCTCCTGGAAGAGACTGGGGATGCTGAACCAAACCTATGGGCAGCAATAGAGTGGGCTGACTGCTGGGAAAGGTCAGAACTATTCCCACAGTGTTTCATACCAACATGGCACAACCCTGACAGAGAAGCATGGGTCAAGCTGAACAGACCGAGATCTGAATATGGATACTTCAGAGCAACATTTCACAAAATGAACATCTTGGACAACCCTGTGTGTGAACACAGTGTCCAGCAAACAGCAGAGCACTTACTCCGCAACCTTTACAAATGCGCAGCTGGGGCAGATAGAATACACACACTGAGTGATAATAAAGACAGTGGCTGATATATGTTGATATCTGACATCATATGAAAGACAGAGTATTTGACATTAGTCTGTTTATTCACTTCCCTTGTGGATGTACCTTTAGGCACATGTTTTTATAATAAATCTTTTGTTATCTTTTTAACTTTCACATTGTCAACATAACTTTAATTTCAGGGTATTTGCCCATAGAGGCAGGACTCTTCTCCAAAAGAGGGAATACATCTTTTCTAAGCACATGACTAGATTCTTCTAGCTGGCAAAAATGTCCTCTGCTAAGAGCTGGCAAGACCTAGAGGAGGCAGGTAAAGCTGAGACACCATAGGTCAGGGAGATGACCTTTGGGGCATCTCAGTCTGTTTCAGTAGGTAAGGAGCAGACAGCTGGGAAAGGTATGGGATTAAACTGCATGCCAAAGGTGTAAGAGTACCCTTGGAGTGTTTCTCAGATGTGCCCCTGGCCTCATTCAGGGCCAAGGCATGTCACATATACCACTGCCTAAGTTATTAAAGCAGCTTCTGTGTGAAAAACCAATTGCAGTACTGAAGTCTCAAGTGGAGTCTATGGAAACTTTAATTCTTCTTTCTTTCTAAGGCAAAACATCTCTTCTTGTGCATGGATTATTTGTGTAGGTTAAGGTTTTGGTTTGGTTTGTCAGTGATTTTTTCTCCAGCTTTTTTATTTTGGAGTAAATTTAGGAGTTTAACCAAGGGAAGAGGCATTTGGATAGGTTATGGTGTTTAAAAACAAGGAGAACAAATTTTAAAGAAAACTATCTCCAAAGAGAATCAGATTTAATATTGCCATAGAGGTTTGTTCCACAGTTAGAACTTAATAGAAAGTAACCAAAAGTTCTACAAAAATTAAGTGAGATTCTATAGGAAGTACTCTAAAAACTGAGGTCCTGTATACTAGTACTTTGAACAATTCTACAAAAAAAACTAACAGAAAAAATTATTTAAGTTCAATAGTTCCCAAAATCCTATAAATATTGTCCATTTTACAAAATTCTAGAAGACATTTCCATTATACAGAGCTAGTCAAAACCCATCCAACTATGGATTTACAGCTAAACCCTTACTATAGTGACTAATTTCATTAGAGTGAATAGTAACAGATGCCAGAAAACTGGAGACCACTAAACTCAATAAATTAACTATACCATTAATCAGCATGGGAAAGTACCATACTTACTTGAACAGAAGATGACCCTGCTTATAAGATAATTAGATTCCATATATAGAAAAATTATAAATGTGTTATAATTTTCCAGGTATAGTTTCATAGTAGCTAGGGTCAGGAGGGACCTGAACAGATCATCTAGCCTGACTCCCTGCCACAGGCAGGAATGAATGCTGGGTTCACAAGACCCCAGACAGGTGTTCATCCAACCTCCTCTTGAATTTGCCCAAGGTAGGGGTGAGGACCACTTCCCTTGGGAAGCTGGTTCCAGATTTTGGCCACCCTAACTGTAAAATATTGCCTTTTGATCTCTAACCTAAACCTATTCTCCATCAGCTTATTACCATTGTTCCTCATCACCCCAGGTGGTGCTGGGGAGAGAAGGGCTCTACCTATTTAGAATCTAATTATTGGAGGTGTGCTTTGAATTGCTCCCCCTCCCACTGCTACGTCAGAGAAAATATATCTAGGGGATCAAATAGCCCTTTGCTCTCTGCTTCTCCCCACTTTTTCCCCTGACAGCTCTTTCCCCCTCCCCTTACTGTCAGACCCTACTCTCCTTGAGCATGTGGAAGCAAGGAGCAAATTTGAAAATAGCAGCCTTGAAATTAAACCTGGTTGTACCAATTTGCATATGGTACCTATCAACAGTGGTAGCAAGTAAGCATGAGATAGAAAAAGAGTTGAAGAGCAGAAATGAAGATCTGGAGAGCGAACAAAGGTGGAGAAGAACAGAAGAAAGAAGGTGACAGGGGGAGCAACAGCGGAGGCAGCAATGACAAGAGTGATGATGCCAGAAGAAAGACAGAAGCAGAGATGTGTGGGGGACAGAGCAAGAGCAGCAGGAGAAGGTACATTAGGCAAGAAGCAGAGGATGGCATGAGCACAATGGCAGCCAGCCCACCAAAAGCAGAAGGGCAAGAAAATATGAAAGAGGCCCAAAGAGGAGCTAGAGGCAAGCAGAGGCTGTGGATAAAGGCAACTTTAATCTGCAATGGGAGGCGGACAGGATTGATAATGAACAGGTATGATTTCCTGAAAAAGGTACTGTTTTAGATTTTGGAGGTGCAACTGGAGCATCTCACCAGCCTGACTGCTTTCTCAAACTGAAAGACTTGGGAATTGACTTACTGGGATGAAGAAGTTCATGAGAACTTTTAGAAGAATATGCAGAGAAATGTAAAAGGGAAGAATTAAGAGGGATAAAGTTCATAGCAGGGGAAAAGTCAAAAGAAAGAGTAATCAGAGTTCAAATGTACATGGATTTACTAGAGGCAGAAGACATAGACAGATGGATGGAAAAGTATGTCCAAAGTAAGGAAGAAACATGGTATCTGGATGGGGTCTTGGAGAGCATGAGTATTGTTACAAGCAGATGAGTGGAGCCCAGGTGGGATGCTGCACCTCCCATCAGATCAGGTCACACTGGAGTTTATTAATGTACCATGGGCAACCAAAACAGTATGGCAAATGCAGAAAGGTGGGACACCTGTCTGCACACTGTCCCCTCACAGTGTTGTACAGATGTGAAAGGATGGAACGCAGAGCAGCAGAGTGTCAGGAGTACCTAAAATGCACTATTTTTAAGGGAGAGGGACATTTGTACTGTAGGTGCTCCAAAGTCTTTGCAAGTATCGTATACAGTGAGACCCCCTGTGGAACAGCAAAACCCAAAGGAGGAAAGCAGAGGAAAGGAGCAGGTGGATACTAGGGCTGTGCAGAGCAGGTAATATTCAATTCGACAGCCATGTTGAATATTAAACCAGGTCCCGCTTCGATTTGCCGTCCGCTTCGAGTCAAAGTTCAGTCAAATATTCGAGCTGCTTTGACTTCCCCATAGGCTATAATGGGGAAGGACGAAGCAGGCTATAACTTTGGCATTTCTTGTCTGATCTTAATGAA
>NW_017729024.1:69035296-69035513 GCF_001723915.1 Gavialis gangeticus | reverse complement strand
CATATGGTGCCCTTCACCCTTGGGTCACAGATGGCAGCCAGCATATGCACTGTGTTGGACCCCAGGGGTTCAAGCCTTTTCCTAAGGCCATCCTCCAGCTGCCTCACCAGTGCCTGCACATCTGGTGAAAGCAACCTGCCCCAGCCAGGAACATTGGCCCCCAGCTCTCCATTTGCCTGCGGAGCTCCTTCACTATGGGGACCACCTGGCTGAGGAA
>NW_017729024.1:69018970-69028198 GCF_001723915.1 Gavialis gangeticus | reverse complement strand
ATCGTACAAATATACTGGGGGAAGCGTCAGCATGGCGAGGTGGGGAAAATCTCATCTTGTATTCGAGTCAATACGGTATATGTAACAGTATGCTTCATGCAAAATCTGTAGCCATGGTCCTGGCACGGAAGCAATTACATAAACTAGACAAGAATCTGGCTGGGTCCTCTGCAGCCAGGACTGTACAAGAAAACACTATATATCATTGCTTGGTGTGAATGTAATGAGATAAAATTAATTTTAAATCTGTCCCCAGTCCATGATGTTACAATAGCGTAATTTTTCTAGAAGTGATGTTTGAAGCAAGACCTGACTCAAGTAGCTTGGGAAAGGAAAAGATTTACAATGTGTAAACAGTCCAAAACCTGCCAGCCCAGCTCCTAACTCCATAAATTACTCCTTTTATTTCTCTGAAAGAATTTAAATTGATCCTGCCCTGTATTCTTTATTACAGAGGCACTCATCTAATCAGGGTGGGGGAAAAAGCACAAAATTTCTAATGTTACCCAATCAGAGTCTGCTGTAAGTACAACACGGTCACCTCCTTACTGCAGCGTCTGAGCCCTGGAAGGCAGATCTATACCACCCTCTGCTCCATACCAGGAACCACCACTGAGATGCACACCCCACCCACTCACTCCCACTCAGCACACACCAAAATCCTGGAAATAAGGTGTGTAGCCATTGTAGACTGGCTCTGAGTGTGGCTGAAGCAGCACATCTGAGACGGAAACACTGAGGGGGACATTAGTGTGTGCATTCATGGATGGCCTCAACCAGCTAAGCTACCTTTATTCTTGGGTTTGGCACCAGCTGAGCAAAAGGGAGTGGGCAGAAAATGCTTCTCAGCAGCCATCCCAGACTCAGCACAGCCGTGATGTAAACAAGTCCTTGCTGTCTAATGCATTTACTTTCACAAAACTTGTCAGATACAGCAGCATAACTGTCCCCATATGTAGTGGGGATTAGTACAAGATGACTAAGGACTATGCTTCTTTTTAAGGTACTTTAGCACAAATCTCTGGCTGATCAGCAGAAATCTGTCACAAATGGACATTAATCCCATTTCTCTGTCTTAATAAGTGTAAGAATGAACTGCAAATACAGTCAGTAAGCACAGGTCATTAATAGGATGATATTTATTTGCATAAAGTGATTCCAGAAAATATATTTGCAAAATCAAAAGGTTAATTCTAAATATATTTTTCTCTTCTTTTTTGTCTTTAACAAGTACATGTTTTATAAAATGTTTACATATTACAGAAAGATAGTTTCCATTCCTATAAAACCATAATTAGACACTAGGTATATCTGATCATTTTACTATGTGCTTAAATACTGTAAACAGATATCATTTGATTCCATATTGTTTTTGCTAGACTAACTTCCAATTTTTCAGACATAGAAGATAAGGATGACTTAGGTGTCTATCTTCTTTGGCAATATCTTCAAAAATTGCACAATTGGTAACAATATTTTCAAGCTCATTTATAATCTGACCCCAAGAAATCTTGAGTACCAATAACTTCTGTTGTACATAATAAGACCTCCTAGAAGCCACATCTGTTTTATCTATTTTTATTTCTTGTCGATGGCTACTTGCACATATCCCTCTAATAGGAGCCAAACTAGGAACACTCACATCAAAGATTTTAATTACTTGAAATCCTTTTTTTTTAATTGATTACAGACAGCAAAGCAGCTTTTTGTGTTAACCTTTCAAAATGTCAATTTAATTTATGAATAAAATGAGTTTTTTTAGTTCTATCCCTATGGATAATGCATACTGTGTTATACTACTGTTATAAAAAGGATGCTTTAATTATATGTCAAAAATGTGCTTGGGTTTAAGAATTGCTATAGTTCCTGAAAGAGCTGCCCAACAGTTTCCAGATAGCACGTGTAGAACAGGAACTATACTTTGCGGACAAAGCCCACTATAATTGTATGGTTTTTTTCATATTGGGGCAAGTTCTGCTACCCCCTCACACTGGGCACATCTACACATGCCCCCCACTGCACAGCTGGTACTGCGCAGACATTTAGTACTTGCTTGCATAGTACTCACTGATACTGCGCAGTCCCGGCAGCGCACAGGTTATTTCCAACTCTACTGCGCAGTAACAATTAGCTACTGAGCAGCAGCTCATTATTACTGTGCAGTAGCAACGGTGTCATAGCTGGGGCCTGCCGACACTACGTCACTGTAGCTTATCGTTACAGTGACATAGTGTTTCATGTAGACATTACCACTGTGTTACAGGTTGATGCCTGGTACAAGTGATGCCTGTTGCATTATAGCCAGTGAAAATGCGCCTGTTGACTTGAGTGGGCTCTGTTGTTGAAATGCAAGGAGCCTTCCTGCTCCAGTTCACACAGCCCATATATGGGCTAGGAAGAACTGCAGAGTGCTTTGACTCTGCCCTTCTCTTCACCCTCAATCTTTGAGCCTGAATAGGTACAAGATGAATGAAGGAAACTAAATAGGTGGCTCTTTGGTCCTACCACACCATTCACCACCAGAATACAGGTAAGACTTCCACCCAGCAGGAACTGTCCTGGAGAATTGTTGCTGTATAACCTCTCGTGCCTGCCAAGGGGGTCCAGAGAATTCCTGACTCCATGGGCGACTGGTGCCTCTTGAGTCAGCAACCTCGGCTGGGGGGGGTCCCCCGCGGCCGATCATACTGACGGGGTTGGGGGGTTCCCCATGGCTGATCTCACTCACCAAAAAGCACTTGCGCTGCTTCCAGAAGTCTCACAGCCACTTCTGGAAGCAGGACAGCCTCTTTTGCTGGTGACCCTGCTCCCTGGCTGGCACTCATGGGGGGGCACTGGCTCTCCTGCCTGCCCCGCTGCCCATTGCCTAAATAGGTAACACGGCCTGACAGGGGGTGCACTAGTGCTCTCAGGGGGTGCATGTGCACCCCCTTGACCCCCTCCACATTGCCATGGCTTGAATCTATTATATGAACAGTTTTGTGAAATTCTTATGCAGGTGGTGAGACTTCATAAGTGGGCTATCACTCTCACATGAGCTGCCATTACTATGGGAATTGTGTAATTTGGCAAAACGAGAGGTAGGGTTTAGGATTTTTTTTTAAATAAGTGTTTTGTAGGCTCATCTGCATGGAATAACCATTGGCAAAAATAAATAAAACTTTAATTAAAAAGTAATATGGAGCCTGGTCTTTATTTCCAGTACCCTAATTCCAGAGGACAAAAGGCATGCATAAAGACCAGTGGAAAGGCTAAGTGGAAGAGAGAGTTCAGGCCAACATTTTCAACTGTGATTTACACTTTAGGTATCTCAAGAGTAGTTGCCCAGGATGCTTCAAGTTAGCAAATTAAACTAAAATGATCTGTCTAAATTTTAAAACGGGTCAGAATCACTGCAAGGAGAACCCAAGTTACTTATTTCTCACTGCAAGAAAGAGAACCCCCATGACTTATTTTCCAGACTATACTACATCCCTAAAAGGCATTAGAAGTTGTACCAATAGCAGCAACAGTTTCCTGTAGGCTATTTTAGTTTTGCAGAAATTTCCAGAATTTCTGATGGAGTGTAAAGACTCCACTCTTCCATACCTCTGCATAAGAGTAATTTTATCTACATGCATATGCGTTTGCAATATTAAGACCTAATCCTACAGAGCCCTGAAGTTTCTGAACTAAGAGCATCTATAAACAGGCTTGTTTTGCTTGTGCCTGTATTTAGTGACAGGATTAACTTCATTATTTTTTTAAGTACAACATGCATGCATGTCTTGTTGTGAAAGAAATGCTATAGTTGAGTTCTTCTGAAAAATGTTAAGAAGTTAAACAAAAGTCAAATAAAGAACACTCAGAGAATGCTTTGGTGACATCTGTGAGGGGAAAAAACATCTACTTTCTTTATACAAAAATATTGACAGAACTAGTTAAAACAAACATGAGTGTACATGCCTAACATTTTATATTTATCCTTGGACTGGAAACTTAATGTCTAAATTTTCCCACATAACATTGGCAAAGGTGAACCTATTACAAATGAAACATTTGTGACATGTTTTTAAGTAGCTTTGCCATCATGTCTATTGTTACATTTTGTGTAGCTATGCCTGTGTGTTCATTAAGCCCACATTTTACAATTAAGGTGCATATGTTCTTCTTCTCCGAATGTCTGCAAGCCAGGTGGGAAAAGTCAATAGCTTTGGTGACATTGAGCATTTCTACAACAATACATAATTCCAGCTTTGTATTTTGCATAGTCTGCCTACTATGTAGAAAACTGAATTGCCATAACATGCTTTTGCTTAAAGCTGTGAATGCATAGAAAAACTTTAAAAATACTGACTACCACTACTACAGCTCATGGAGCAGATGTCTACAATTATCCTGTTAAAGAGTTTCATTTCAAAAGATCCTTCAAATAAAATACTGATGTACATTAATTGGCTTCATTGCTTTGTAAAGGTCTATTAGTGTCTGTAACTCCTGAAGGCAAAGATAATCTTTACATTGATTTCACCATGTGTTGAACCAAGTCCTCAGTGCATTTCAGATTATTTATTTTCCTAAAATACTGTAACTTATTTTTTTCTGCCTCTTTTTGTAATACATGAACAGAAGCCTAAGCTATTCGCCAGTGTTTCTACAAAATCAGGTGTACATTCCATTCAGGTATGTCAGAGAAGCAGTCAGAGGCAGGCAAGACATTCAATTCAGAAAGTCAAACACTGATGTATTGAACATTTCTGAAAAAGTTAACTTTTTAGTATAAAGAAGATATCAAACATTTGATTACAAGAAAATATTTACCAGTAGAAACCTAAAGCTGTCATAGATTACATGCAGACATTCAGTGCACCTGATCTACAATCATGTGGCTTACTTTAAGCCACATGATTGTAGATCAAGAATGGCTCATGCACATATGTACTGGTGCCAGGAGCTGCACCAGGAACCTGGTGTAACTCAGGGTGGGAGGATTGGGGTAGCTACTGGGTTCACAGGAGTGGTTGTCAAGTCTGGGAGGTTGGGAGGTTGCAGGATCGGGGGGGCTAATGGGTCCGTGGGAGAAGTTCTCCATCCAGGGATGAGGGCATCAGGGGACTCCCGATCAGTTGAGGGGGTAGAGTAGGAATAGGAAGAGCACAGCCCTGGGGCTGAAGTGAGCAGCTGGTCTTTCCCAGCCCCTGGCCTGTGCTCCAAACATGTACAGATGTTCAGTAGATTGGGCTAACCTGTTCCCAATCTAACTTAGTTTACTCCTCAAGTGAACTAATTTAGCTTGAGCCAGCCATTTTTTTGCCCAGTTTAACCTCTCTGAATGCTCACACAGATCAACACTTAGATTGACCTAAACCCAGTAGGTCAATCTACATGTAACACCTGCATGTGCTCATAGGCCCTGTAGACACTTTAACCCAAAGTTTGTCATGGTATTAATTTGAAATGATATGAATGAAACCTAACTGAAGAGCTTCCGATCCAGAGAAGGAACAAGAGGCAGAACAAGAGAAATTATTATTCCTAGATTTGAAATTCATTAAAGGAGGCAGCACTGAATGTTACTTTAAAGCCATCAGGGTTTTTTTTTCCTGGAACAAGTTAAGCTGGTGTTTACATAGTAGGTGAATGATGTAAAGCTATTGTGTGTTTACATTTGATACTACATAAAATCTGATGGAATTTCCAAAAGGAATTAGCAGAGACAAATGCATTAATCACTCTTGGAAGACAATGAGAGTTCTGTAAATGTGAAATTATATATACATGTGACATAGTTATGCTTTGGCTAGTGCACTATTGACCCTTACTGGAAGAAATCAGAACTACTTTCCAGAGCTGCCATAACTTAAACCCAATACTGCAGTGAGGCTTGCATTATAGGAGGAGGAGCTTAGTTCTAGTCAAAACCTTAACGGCTTCAGATATTACAAGGACAAACACAGAAAGAAAGCTTAGACAGATAGAAATCATGTACTTAATGAAAAGTTATGCTATTATTTATCCTGTTTTCTACCCAGAACAATAGGTTCAATTATCTTGGTTATACTAGTAATGCTTTCTTAACACTACACTTTATAGTATTTGTATATTGGGTTTTTTGCTCTTACAATATAGTTTTCCTGTTTAGTTCTGTGATGGAATAATAGAATGTGGGTACATAAACAAATTGAACGGCTGTGACATAGACAAATACACAGCCATGTGGGTGGAAAATTGGCTTAAGGGTCATACCCACAGTTGTGGTGGACAGGTCGGTATCTACCTGGAAAGATGTTGGCAGTAGGGTCCTCCCAAGGCTTGGTCCTTGGGCTGGTGCTATTCAATATCTTCATCAGCAACTTGGATGAGGGTGTGGAAAGCACTCTGTCCAAATTCATAGATGACACAAAAGTATGGGGCAAAGTAAACACACTGATGGGAAGAAACTGAATCCAGGCAGACAGGGACAGGTTAGAGAAGTGGGCAGGGAACAATAGGATGCAGTTCTACAAGGATAAGTGCAAGGTGCTACACCTAAGGAAAGGGAATCACCAGCACACCTATAGGCTGGCGGATGACCTTCTCAGCAGCACAGTGGGGGAAAGAGATCTCGGAGTCATTGTCAACTCCAAGATGAACATAAGTTGTCAATGTGATGAAACAATTAGCAGAGCTAACCGCACTTTGTCACGCATTAGTAGGTGCATCACAAACAGTTCCAGGGAGGTGATGCTTCCCCTCTATGCAGCACTAGTCAGGCCGCAGCTGGAGTACTGTGTCCATTTCTGGGTGCTGCAATTCAAGAGAGATGTGGACAACTTTGAGAGGGTCCAAAGGAGAACCACTCGTATGGTTAGAGGCCTGCAGGGAAGGCCCTACAAGGAAAGACTGAGGGACCTGGACCTTTTCAGGCTCTGCAAGAGAAGGCTGAGTGGGGATCTTGTAGCAGTATACAAACTCACCAGGTGGGGGCAGCAAGGAATAGGAGATGCTCTGCTTACCAGGGCACCCCTTGGAATAACCAGGAACAATGGCCACAAGCTGATAAAGAGATTTAGGTTGGATATCAGAAAGAACTTCTTCACGGTTAGGATTGCCAGAATCTGAAACAGGCTTCCAAGGGAGGTGGTGCTCTGCCCTACCTCAGGGGTCTTCAAGAAGAGACTGGACAAGCATCTGGATGGGGTCACATGACCCCAGCACTTTTTCCTGCCATGGGCAGGGGGTTGGACTCAATGATCCATTGAGGTCCCTTCCGACCCTAGAATCTATGAATTTATTAATCTACTTTTAGGAGATCAACGTAACTTCTGATGTGAGAATGTATTTCCTAGCATTAAGCTCAAATTAAAATAAATCAGGGATAGACAAACAAAAATCACCCCTACTACAGTATTTTTATAGCTTTTTCACTAAGCTTTAGATAGCCAATTGCATATCATGATCTGGACACACCAGATCATTAGGCAATCACCAATGATATTTGTTTGATGCTTGCACCTTCACACATTCATGAGGAAGTATCTTTGTCCCCTATTGTATCATTTATAACAAACCATCCTTTCAAAGGCCATTGCTTCCTAATAATGCTTTACAAAGAGTCTTCAGTAGATGGATTCAACCAAGCTTAACAACAAATTATGTTATGGTAGACAGACAACTTACAAGCTACAGGTATACTATATAGACAAATTAGAAGCAGTATATTTTTGTTCTGTCAGTCAATTCAGGCCCCATATTTTCATGAACCTCTAAAGAAATTCTTCTCACCTAAGCTCTAATCTCACGGGCTAGGGACAAACATTACACATTAACTGGTTTAAGTGCTCAGAAACTGGTTTAAACCTGTAACAAAACATAAGTTCAGTGCACATAAACCAGTTTCAAAATGGCTGGAACTGGTTTAAGATAAACCTACTTGAATGTAGTATCAGACTTAACAGATTTGGGTCAAACCAGTTTATGCAATGTCTGCCCCAGACCACATCCTGGTTTAAATTAAACCAGAGTCCCTCAGCATCCCAGATGCTTTGCAGCCCTGGGCTGGGCTGGGCTGGGCTAGGTGGGGCCAGCCTATTCTCTGCTCCAGAGAACAGGCTGGCCACACCCCTCTTCTCCATAGCCAGAGCTCCAGTGGAGACTGCAGGCACAACAGAGTCTGCCTGGCTTCCCTCGCTGCTCAAGCAGGGATTCCCCTCTCCCTCCCTCCCTCCCATCTCCTACAGCACAGACCCCAGCCCCATGGACCTGAGTCCAGCCTGTCAGGCTCAATTTATTCCTGATGGGGGTGCACATGTAGACATGCACCAGGGAGTGCTTTAATGACCCTGAATTTTCTACACAGAAAATTCAGGCACATATATTGCATATATAGATATGCCCAGTAAAGCATCATCATCTACGCATGTGGTGCTGTTAGGCCAGAGGAAACTAATTAACTCTACCTTAGGATAGTACTGCCCAATACAAGTACTATCCTAAGGTGGAGTTATTTGCTCCACCACAAAGCACATGTAGATGCTGACCGGAGCTGGTGGGAACATGAAGGTGATACAGTATGGGGCTGCCTGCCAGCTAAGCCCAAACTGTAGCTCCCTCATGTTCCAGCTGGCCCCTCTGCATACATTGAACCATGCAGGAGCAGCCCTGGGCTGGCAGGCTGACCCCCTGGACCCTCTTCCAGCTGCGGTTGTGCTGCCCTGGCTCAATTTGTTGCAGTCCCAGGCACACATGTAAACACTGTACTGGGAACAATAAACTTCAGCACAGTGTGTGCTGGAGTTTATTGCAAATTAATTCACGTGTAGATGTGCTCAGTATACGTTTCATAAACACACTCATTAGTCTTTTAATAGTAAGAAGTACTGAATTCAATAAATAAGTCTTTCAAAACCTTTTACATCTGAACGCCATCTATCATCTCTCATTCAAAAGAGTGGGGCTAAAGGGTCTGGGGGCAGAGGTGGTGTTCTCTTCAATCCTCCCAGTCTTGGGGTATGCACTGAGGAGGGAGAGGAGGATCCATGTAGTTAACCAAAGACTGCAGCGCTGGTGTCATCGGGAAGGCTTTGGCTTCCATGACCACAGCCTACTCTTTGGCGAGAGAGGCAGTGAGCTGCTGGGAAGAGTTGGCCTCCACCTGTCTCCACTGGGGAGGAGGCTCTTCTCAGCCAGACTGGATGACCTGCTCCACCGGGCTTTAAACTAAGCCCACTGGGGATGGGGGACTACCACCACTGCTGGCCCACTGAGCAA
>NW_017729024.1:69013543-69013970 GCF_001723915.1 Gavialis gangeticus | reverse complement strand
CAACAATGAGCTGATCACCTTCACCATCTGCTGTAAAGCTGGCAAGTCAGTCAGCAACACGGAAGTCCTTGACTTCAGAAAAGTTGACTTTGACAAGCTCAGGAGGCTTGTCAGTGAGGCCCTAAGGGACCACTACCCCAGGGGTAGGGGAGCTCAGGATGAGTGGTTGCTTCTCAAGGGAGCGATCCTCAATGTACAAGCTAATTCTATTCCATCTCGGAAGAAAGGTAGCAAGAGGGCACAGCAGCCAACCTGGCTCTCCAGGGATCTAGCAGACCTCCTGAAGCTAAAAAAAAGGTCTACAAAGAATGGAGGATAGGATTTGCCTCCAAGAAGGAATATTCTGCACTGGTCCGGTCCTGCAGCGAGCCAGGAAACCCAAGACTGCAACTGAACTCCAATTAGCTTTGAGTATCAAGGACAATAA
>NW_017729024.1:69000925-69013532 GCF_001723915.1 Gavialis gangeticus | reverse complement strand
TGTGGAGAAGCTTGAGAGAGTCCAGAGAAGAGCAACGCACATAATCAGAAGTCAGGAAAACAGACCTTACGACGACAGGCTGTGAGCTATGGGGCTCTTTAGCCTGGATATGCGCAGGCTCAGGGGTGATCTGATGGCCACCTATAAGTTTATCGGGGTGACCACCAGTATCTGGGGGAACGTTTGTTCACCAGAGTGCCCCAAGGGATGACAAGGTTGAACAGTTATAAACTACTGCAAGATCGTTTCAGGCTGGACATGAGGAAGAATTTCTTTACTGTCCGAGCCCCCAAGGTTTGGAATAGGCTGCCATCAGAGGTGGTTCAAGCAGCTACATTGAACACCTTCAAGGGAAAATTGGATGCTTATCTTGCTGGGATCCTATGACCCCAGCTGACTTCCTGACCTTTGGGCAAGGGATTACACTCGACGATCTTCCGAGGTTCGTTCCAGCCCAAATGTCTATGAATCTATGAATCAATACCCCTAGATAGAGTCAAACATCCACTCATGTCCTCACTCACACATGGAAGGAGCTCCCTGTAAACATCTGCAAAGCTACCTCATTATACTTTTCAAATTCCTCATTAGGACTGTTTGTCAGGATGCTTAAACACTTACACACAGAAAAAAAACCAAAGAAAAGGCTAATAACTGTTAGCTGTTGAAGTACTATTGTGTATCATTGTTTCCTTGTCCTCTACTACCTGTATCTAACCTACTGTCTGTTATTTTAAGCTCTCTGAAGCAAGGTTTCTTTCTAAGCTTTCTTCAGTGTTTGGACAGTGTGTAGGGATCTTGCCCATGACTTGGGAACTCAGGTTATCCATAAGGACCATCTGGTGTTACCTAGGCTTGTGAGTAACATGGTTCCCACAAGGCCCATCAACATTGCTTATGGCCTGCAAATTTTACAAATTAGTTAAAATGGAAGATGATAGCAAGAGTAAAGTAGTGTTTTACTCATGGGCCAGAGAAGGTTAAATGTGACTGCTTTACAGCAGTACAAATGAATAACTTTACAACGTGCTCTACTTGCCAATAAAACCAGAATCTAAACTTTGAAAGCATGAGATGTTCCCTTTCCTGTTATAAGCAGGACTGAAGTCCGCTTTACAGAAGACCTGTGGCTGTAAATACATGAAGAAGCTACCATCATACTGAACACAGCAGCATTCCAAAGATCCCAGCTAGGATTTTTAGAAGTTACTGACTTTTGAGACTTATTTTTTTTAAAAAAGGTGTCCAGTATTTTCTGAATATCATGCCCTTGCAATAGATCCCCAAATTGGAGGATCCCAAAATAAAATCCCACAAATAAACACCACCAGTCATTTGAAATTTGTGTCCTTGACTTGGCCTCTACTAGGCTCTATGACAGCTGGACAATCATATGGGTCCTTGTGTCACTGACAATAGGGGCAAAATGCTTGCAAACATCAGGCCAAATATATGGCCATAGATATTTATTTTGCTTTGTGTTCTTCTTTAAATGATGGATACAGGTATCCCTCACTTTATGTGCTACATGCATTCCTGGAAAATGGCACATAACTCAAATTTGCATAAAGGGAACCCACTTTACAATGTAACAAATAGGGATACATTCCAAGACCTTGACTGTACTGACCCCCAGACCCATTTCTACCACTTGTACAAGACAATTTTGGTACTCAATAACAGCAGACAAGCACAGGGTGGTGGTGAATATTACCATAATGGAGATGGCAACTACAGAAACACGTGTCACAGACAACAAGCAAGGAGCACAGATCCACACAGGACACTATATTTTGGTGCACGTCACTCGCACGATGCACAACACAAAGCAGCAGACTGCAGGCTTCCGCCACACTGATCGTATAAGAGTGAATTTACCTCGCATATAACAATTTTTTGGTATAAAAGGGTCATTGTATAAGAGCAAATTCACACGTACAGAACCCGCATAAAGTGAGGGAAACCTGTACAAACCAATGTTTATGAATGCAAAGTGATTCTACAGTGTGATACTACAGAGGAGTGAATCTCTAAGACAAGGATGCCACTAAAATAAATAGCAAAACACTCACCAACTTCCACAGCAACAAGCTTCTTCCTAAATGTCTATGTAAATAATTCACAAGGGTAATATATAAACATAAAAAACAATATGTTTTGGGGATGGGGAGAAAGTCCTTATGTACCCATAAAATGGTGACCTCCCTCATATGGGCCCTATGTCCTTATGTGTTCTTGTCAATCCCTGCCATACGATCCCTATTATACTCAACAGCTTGTTAAATTTTGGTAGAATCCTACATTGTTTAGAGTTTGTTCATGTGGCAAAGGTCCTCTAAGCAGCATTTTTCTGACAGAGGGCATGCCATGCCAAGCTAAACTGCATGCAGTATTTCACAATAAAAAAGTATGTAATGCATTTTGGTGATTAAACTTCTGCTTTAAAGCTAAGCAGCTAAGATAAGGTGAAAGCTGAAAAGGACTCAAAGGATAAGTACACTGAGGACTGAAACGATAAGCCTTGTTTGTACCTCACCCTCCACCTTTATTTTGTTCATATCTTACTGTTCTGGGTAGTTTTCTGAAATCTAGTATTTTGGGTAAATGTAGCAGATTTAAAAGCCCCGACCTCTTTCTCTCACCTCCATGACATGTTACCCTAGTGCTATTGAAGTGAATTGTTAAAATAAATACACAGTATTTGCAGCTCTTTCGAGCTAGTCTGACAAACAACATTTGTATCCTGTCCTCCAAAACAATTTTGCTGCCTTCCCATCCCCAAGTTTGGAATTAACTGATTGTAAAATTTGTTTTCTAACATTTCATATTTTTGATGGTCTTAAAGATATTTGTTTTCCATGTACCTGGAAAATCCAATCACCATTATTTATTTATTTAGAGTTACTATTTAATATATCATTCTTATCATCTAATTAAGATGGCAGTAAGTGTTAATACATTTTTAAATTGGTGGGAGCATATAGTTGGCACTATATGGTGAAAGAGGTTCTGCGCCACAACTTGAGTAGTTTACAGAAACAAGGCTTTTCTGTGTATAAGTGATAGTAGGCGTGTGCTGATGGCATAGCAGATAACTGGTTAGAATGAGATCCAGTGACAGCCTGAAAAGAAGACCTTACTTCTGCATCCTTAATTCTGAGCATAATGTCAAGCCATAACAGCTGCTATCAGGACTCTTTATTCTTTACTACCACACCACTGGGAAGGCTGGTGTGCAAGGCATAACTCAATCACACATCTCCTTCCCTGACTAAGAGACGAGGAGGCAGAGACATGGAGCCTAGGGGAAGTACAGTTGTACTACTCCTCTAAATATGCAGGAAATTCTCTGAAACATTTACAGCTGCTTTGTGGCCATTTTACTGCACCTATGTGACATAAGGAGCTGTATCCATGTCTGAGACTTGAAACTGTATTCCTAATTTATGTTTCTTTGAAAGATAGTAGATCCATTAGTGAGAAGCATAGGTTTAAGGATGGATTTTTCCAGCCCTTTCAATGTGCATAGCTCTAAAATGTGCATTCATGAGAACAAGTCAGGCAGGAAGATGTGACTTTTTTTTGAAGTCAGTGAAACTATTCCAATTTGCACCAACTCAGGATCTGTCACTCTGAAGAGGCATTGCTCATATCCATAGGCTGTATCTCTGTGCCTTTGCAAGAAATGAGTGAATCTTAAAAATGTATGTGTGGGTTGAAAGGCCTATCAGTTTTGTTCATTTAAAACTTTACTTGGCACATACTCTCCCGAGTAAGAAAAGTTGTATATGTATATATTATATCTTCAAATTTATGGTAAGTTAAGCTATTCTTCCCTTTAAAGGCAGAGAAACAAATATTATCAGCCCAAATAAGTTGCACGGTTGCTACATGCTGTTTTACAGCATTCATCTTGGATGGGATATATCAGAAAAGAAATTACACATCTGGAACATGGAAAGTGATTGTTTTAACTAACCAGAGAACAAAAATTGACAGGTATTGATGCAGTGTGCCATTCTTACAGTATGTTAAGATACAATTCCAAGGGCAGGGACGTTTAGTTAACATATGACTATGTGGCGCTCCACTAACCTGGAATACTGGCACATTAGCATCTGCTGCATGCCACCGAGGGAGGTTTCCCATCCTGGATAAAATTCAGAGATATAATGTGGTAGTGGTGCCAGTCAGCACTGCAACACTGACAGATACCATTTTGCTTGCCATTTCTGCAGGAAATCCTGGAAGGAGTTGCCAAGTACACATCCAAGACCAAAGCAAAAATATCTCTAAGCACTTTCATTGGAAGAAAACAGACTCCCATAAGAAGACCACTGTCAGCACCCTAGAACAGAACGAAAGCAGAATTCCCTCACTTGCTTCACTGCCTAACTATTCCCCTGTAGAAAAGGTCAGGGAACAACATTTCAGATGATAGCCTGGATAGTTTGCCTAATTACTTCCTAGCTAATAAACATGCCACACAGGTCTTAGTCTGTAAGATTGGGTTTCTCAAAAAAACACTTTGTCCAGACTGTTATAAAAGAGGTATATCTGTATATATGTAACTAAGTAGAGGGGATTTCAGTAGAGAGTGCCCAAAATGTATGTAACAGCTTTTGGCTTTTGTAAGATGCATAAGAAATTATCTGTGCAGCTCTTCACATTAGAACACAAAGAGATCTGATGGCTCATCTCTGAGGAAACAGTTGGCCTAATTGCATAGCTATTTAGTAAGACCAGTAGCGGAAGGTTCAGTGGCCAGGGATTTTGAAACCAAATAATGACTAGAAAAGGCACTCCAAGAAACAATCCTTCACTGCATTGTCATGCAGAGGACCTAGTAAGTTATCTAATCCATATATAAATTAAATCCTTTCAAAAACACACTGAAAGTACCATGTTCTGTGCAGCTGACTCCATGCAGAAAGAACCAGGAAAGGCTATGGCGTCATCATTAAGTGCCACAGCAGATACATATATACTTTACCAACTACAAAGTACAACCGGAAGACCTGGTACAAAAAGGAAAACAAGATTTAAAAATCTATTTTAAATCATAAGGTATCTTCAGATCCTAGTAATAGTCACATTCTATATGGAAGGCTGAAAACGTTAATGACTACAATCCTTCAGGTTAATAAAAGTTAGTTTGTCTGGTCAGAAAATGACCAGTTTGTACCTTGGACAAGTTACCCGTGCATGTTACTGAAATCTCTCAGTACTTTCATTTTTTTTAATTACATCTGTGCTTCTTGTCTTGGTTTCTAGCCCACTGCTTCCTATTTTGTGAAATCGTTTCCAAAATACATAGCTCCCAATTAAATGAGATGAGCTACTTTCAAATGTTCCAAAAGAAGGGAAGTTGAACTGATCTCAGTTAAGCTGGTAGAAATCTGAAATAACTTTACTTTGAGCTCAGATGTTACACTGGCACAATACAGGGTAAATGACAAACAAAGGGGCAAAGCTTTATTGAGGGAGTATTAAAAATAATTTTAACCTATATTTAACAGGTGCTATAGCAAATACCAGCTGTTCAGAAGAAATCTTCCTTTCCTTTATGGTCATTAATCTGCTTGTTGGCAGATGTATCTCTTGTTAAAATTAGCTTTATAACAGTGCTAATGTCTGGCACTATCTTGGATCAATTACTCCATGTAATATAACTGCTTTGCTTCACTGTCTCCCTCTTTTTTTTTCTAAATCCTTTTGCACTACATTAGAAAGAGGCTGTATTTATTAGAAACAAACACTGAATAGACTTCTCTGCAAAGTGCACTCTTACACTTTACCTTCTGCACACTATTAAAAATTCAAGGTTATAACAATGAGAACATGTTGACATTGTTAAACATTGTTAAGAGGTGAATGAGCCAATCCTGCATTGGTGGAGAAGCACTGGGAGTTAACTTTATTCTAATAAGCCGAATGAAGATACCAGTGAAAAGATTCTTCTGACATGCCCAGGAGAAGTGTTCTTCGAATTAATTTCATGCTGTAATGGTTTCCCTATACTTACAGTAGCTGGCAATTTTTACATGCTTTTTCAAGTACTATCTTATTTGTAAAAGTATCTTACTATATTAGAAAGCATTTATATCACTTTGATTCCAAATGTAGTAATACTTAACAATTTGTTGTTACAGAAAGAGAGCAAGTAGTAGTATGAGAAAGATTCAATGAGATATGACAATTTGTCATTACAAATGAATTCAGGATGGTTGTTAATAGCTCATTGTAATTCTAACAGTTCCTTTTTTCTTTTCTATAATTCCCAGGGATAATCTTTGAGGGTGTAGTGCTCTTCTAAAGTTCAAGATGTTTAAAGTGGACATTTCTGTGCACGTAAAAAGAAAAAAAGCCCACAGATATAAATATGGATGAAGAGAACTTTACAATTGCCTGGAGGTGGAAAATCTCACTTGCGACAGGTAACAAAATGGTTCCAGTAACAATGCTGACATGTCAAGTTGGGGTGACAATATTCACACATTAAACAGAAGATATCCATTTTCATGATATCAGGCTGCAAGTAATAGAGATTCATCACATCTGGCGTCTTACCCTAAAGCAACCCTCTCTCACCATCTTCAATAACCACAAGAACACAAAGCAGAAGTATGTAGGCATATGCAGACCAAACCCCTCAAAGGTAATTACATCAGGCAGCACGCTGGAACTGCTTATTAACTTGCTTTTATCTTCAGCATCATTTTAAGTTAGAAGGATGAATTTGCCTAGATAATCTGAAATCCCTGAAGTCACCTAGTAACACTGCAGTGAGTTTGGTCCTGTCTTACAATTTACATATTTTGTAACGATTTTGTACATTGTACAATCCTATTATTCCCAATATAAAATAAAAGGTATCATGCAGCCTATGTTTTTATCACATACTTCACTACAGTGCATTGCAAAGGCTTAATGGTTACTAGCTAGGATGTCAGCAACAGAATAAATATTCTAAAGTTGATATGGGAATTCATTTTACAATGTATAAAACTAAGCCCATTTCTGTGGCTTTGGGCACATGTACAAGTGTATTATAGACCTGTTGATTATATCAACTGAAAAGAACTCTACCAAGTATTGCCTTCATAGCCCATCAGCACCATACTCAAGGAAAGCCTCAGTATATCAATGAATCTTACCTCATCTTGAAGAATGTCCTTTCTCAAGAGACATTTTATCCCTATTGGTCTGACACTGACTTTCCAATGGAGTCCCCATATTAAAATCTAAGAAATCTCATTCCAGCTGATTCTCTACTAGTAGTATAGTATTTTGATAGAGTGATGCTTTCTATGGCTCTGATCACATATCATACTTTCAAAACCATGTGGGCTCATCTGTGGCAATGCATAGGGGGTACATAGGGATGCACGCAGGGGGGATTCCCCTCCTCCCTGGTCAGTGAGACTGGCTGCAGGGGGACCCCCCCCCATCAGCAAGGTTGGGTGCTGGGGGAGCGCCCCCCAGTTGCTGACTGGTCACTGGGGGGGCACATGCCCTCCCTAAGGTGGCACCAGTTGCCCATGGAGCACATCCATTTGCTGGTGCGGAGCCCCACTGCATTCAAAGAGCTGCACCCTGGTTCCAGTTCAAGAGTGAAGCATACAGATATGAACTACTTAGATTTTTATGGCTGAATATCAAGATCCTGAATTTTATTAAATGGTAGTGGTAGTGTTGGAGTAATGTCATTCAGAAGGAAAGGCATCTTTATAGACTAACTAAATAAGATACATAGCAAGAGCACAAGCTTTTATAGGCTGAAGATCACTTCACATCAGATGCTATGAAAGGACATGAAGCAAGCAGAGTATAAGGAGAGAGAAACCAGAATACAAAAGACAAGTAGTAGGGAAAAAGAGAGGGAGAGCAGGGAGAGGCTAGGAGAGACAAACAAACATGAAAATCATATGAACAAAGGGGTCACAAAAGCTAATCCAGGTAATGAGGCAAGAATCCATAGTCCCTGTTTAAACCATACTTAACACAGTCTATTTTGTGGATGATTTCTTGTTCTGCAGTTCCACTTCAGGAAAATTTTTCTGCCTGAGAACAGCAATCCTGAGGCTAATGATGGAGTGTCCAGGGAGGTTGAAATGTTCTGCCTCAGGCTTTTGTGTCTTACTGCAGCTGATGTCGAATTGTTGTTCATTCATTCTTTACATGTAGAGATCACCCTGTTTGACCAATATACATAGCAGGCATAATGGTGTCCTTGCCATGGTGGTCCAGGACACGTGAGAGAGGCAAGGATTTTTGTGGGTGATATCTTTTAGTGGATCAACTGTATGGTTGGAATAGACTTCAACCTTTCACATACATTGCATTCTTCTTCAGGTGTAGGTCCATGTCCTGAAGAAGAATGCATTGCATTCAAAAGCTTATCTAAGACTATCCCAACCATGCAAATGGTTCAATGAAAGATATCACCCACAGAAATCCTTTCCTACTGCATTAAATGGTAGTCACATTTTCCACAGGTTAAAGTTTCTGAACAGACTCCAGTGACAGTCCATTTTACAAAGTAAGTAGAATAAGTCAAGAAAAAATAAAGTGTACATTTCTTATGTTCATTCACTGCAGTGGTTCCCAACCTTTTTTGGCTGCAACCCTAAATTGGCCACCAACAGAACCTCCTGACCTAACGCCATGGGGGCTGGTGGGAGTGGAATATGGTGGCAGCGGCCTGGGGGTGGGGAGCTGCCATTACCCACTTTGTGCACAGCAGCCCAACTCCACATGCCTGCCACTCCCGGGCCACGTGTGTGAATGTGCGTGTGTGTGTGCAGGTCCTTCATGACCCTACTGAGGACTCCCCATGACCCTGATTTGGGTCACACCCCGAGGTTGGGAACTGTAACAGGGGGCCTTCTCGGGGCTGATTTCCCTGTGGCCCGCCCACCTGTTTCTGGGCTAACTGCCTGCCTTCTCACCTGCCATACCTTGATGATAATTAATTAGTTGATGTTGATTAAGCGCGAGGCTGCCCATTTCTTGCCCCGAGCACTATCTGCTGCTCCATTCCTCCTCTACAGTGCAGTCCTAGCCTCGCAAAAGGCATCCAGATGTTATCCATATCACCAGCCCCTCACTGGGCCCCAGAATCCTACTAGTTGGACCCCACTTAGATCCCTCCATGCAGGCAGCCTATTTTGCCTTCATTTCTAGCCGCATAGCTCCCTGAGCTGCTCCCCCCTTATGGGTGTGGTTCCCCCCTCCCCCGGGACCTTTGGCTACTAGATCTGGCCCACCTCCAAGCCAGTCAGAACCCCAGGCCCTCAGCTCTCGGGCGTTCCTCGCAGGGGGCCCCTGGCCCTTTGACCCTTCCAGTCCTGGCCCCAGTTTGGACCAGCTGGGGAATGTCAAGACAGGTTAAGAGTCTATGGCCTGACTCTCTCTCTCTGGGTTCCGCCTTCTAGACCCTACAAAGAGGATAACTTACCCGGTTGTGGGGGCTAGGGGTTAAGGTGCCCCAACCTGCCTTTCACCAGGGTGGTAACTGGCCTGGCATTTTCTGGGGGCTCCTGCACCACTGAGAGTCCCACCAGGCCACCTACTCCCAGCAGGGTGCAGTTTTAAGTCATGCCCAGGACCAGGAGCCTCCTAACCATCCCCTACAGTTCCTCCCTTACCTCCAGATTATACCTGCAGCCAGGCAATGTTGTTGCCTGGCCTCCCAGCAGCAAAATTCCCTGTTTATATGGGCAGCCCTGAATCTAAAATGGCTGCCCTAATCAGGCACCTGCCAGCTGCTGTCTTCTGGCCCTTAAAGTGGCAAGCACAAACAGTGCCCTGCCACAGGAACCAATGATTTACCAGAATGATGTTCTTACACAGAATTTTTGCATTTGCTGACTTGAAGATTTAATTTGAATATGCAGTCCTGGTGTAGCTTGTTGGTACTGACTCACACTGAACAACTTTTTCTGAAGTGCTTGCAAGTATATCTGCATGTTCAAAATACCTTGACTCTCAGAAAACCACTTAAATGAGGAGGTCAGATTTCACATGTTCAGCACTCAGCAGTTCCCATTAAATTTTTTAGAAATCTAGTGTTTCTTTTAGATTCCATTCTGGGAATTGAGTTCTCTCAAAAATCTGGTCTGCAACTCTGCTGTTTAGTGTAAGGATTTACTTCAAGGGGTATTTCTACATGTAGCACAATTCCAAAGATCTGGCCCCTAATTTTGTTATTGAACTCCAGTATGTTAAAGTAAGCAGAGAAGTTTCCCACTTTAAAACCAAACTTCTTGGACTACAAAACCAAACACTGAGGCTGAAATGTTAGACCAATTTCATATTCATTTACACTAAAGCTAATCTATTGATTTAAATTTGGCTTCCTGAAATTCAACTGTGAGCAAAAGAGAAGGGAAGATCCTCAGCTAATATAAAATACTGGAGCTCAAAAGAATTCTAGTTGTACAAGGAATGCAGATAAATGTTAGTAAAGCAATAAATAAATGTTACCATAGTACCTAGCCACTAGATTTATAAATGTGTGCTCTAATTTAAAACTAAATGGTTGAATTATTCTCTTAGGAAAAATGTAAATTAATAATACAGTATATGCAATATTTAAGAATTTCTGTGCAGGAGATTAATGCCTTTTCCCTGACCAGCCCATATTAAAATTTCTAGCAAGTATATTCCATCACCTTAATCTCTTTACTCATGCTCCACATTGTACATCATTGTGCCTCCTTATTAAGTAAACACGGCCACTTAGTTCTTTAAAATTATTTACATTCCAAATTTTACCATCATTATAAACAGTTGTGTAACCCACAGAGTTAAGACATTTTTCATTATGGATACATAGGCACATGCTCATCTTGGTTAATTCATTGCTTTATTTACACTGGATAATTTAACAATGAACTTAAATATTATTATTGTACACTGGTTCTGACTGATTTAATATTTTTCATTAACTTGCCATTTAAACTACAAAATTTAGAAATCCAGATGTTACATGTGTACTTCACAAGGTTCCAGACCTTTAGACCTTAGTTGTTTGAGTTAACTAATCATTTAACTATTTGTTAAGGTGTCAGTTAATCATGTTACACAAGTATGGGTTTAACTTCAAGTATACAGATAATCCCAGTGCAGTCATTGGGTAGAGACAGACATTCAAAAACCTGAGCCTGAATTGATTCTACCTTTGCAGGTTAGTCTAACCTGGCTAGGCTAAATAAGTTTTGTAACCAGATAGACAGCCCAGAAATGCAGGCATATGCCTGCAGTGGCTCAGACTAGAAGCCGTGGAGCACTAGAGGAGCCTCCCCTTCCTTTGCACAGAGCTGAGCTGAGGGGGGCGTGACCAGGCCCCAGCAGGACACTGTGATTAGGGAGGGTTCCCGCCCCCCAAATAGCCCAGCAGGGAATGTTTATCCCCTCTAATTCAGTGTTTATCACCCCATTAAGAAAACAGAGGGACATTACCAGTTCTCTGTTGATTCTGTCTTTGTCCCGTGTGCCACAGCTCAGAAGTAGCCGGGATGTGGTCTGCTAGCTAAGAGGTATGCTGAGAGGTGTCTGTGAGGGACAGGGGAATGCCTGCTTAGCAGAGAGTGTGGAGGGGTGGGAGGGAGCAGAAGCCAGGCAGATGCCTGCACCTAGGGAGAAGGAATCACCAACACACTTACAGATTGGGAGATGACCTTCTAAGCAGCACAGCTGTGGAAAGGCATCTTGGAGTCATAGTTGACTCAAAGACGAACATGAGGCAACAATGTGATGAAGTGATTAATAGAGCTAACCGCACTCTATCATGCATTAACAGGTGCATCACAAACAGGTCTAAGGAGGTGATACTTCCACTGCATGCAGCACTGGTGAGGCCACAGCTGGAATACTGCATCCAGGTCTGGGCACCACACTTCAAGAGGGATGTGGGCTAACCTTGAGAGGGTCCAGAGGAGGGCCACTCATATGGTTAAGGGCCTGAAGGTAAGGTCCTACAAGGAAAGGGACCGAGATCTCCTCAGCCTCCATAAGAGAAGGCTGAGAGGTGATCTAGCGACTGTCTATAAATTCATCGGGAGGGGCAGCAACAGATAGGAAATACTCTGTTTACCAGGGCGCCCCTTGGAATAAATAGAAACAACAGCCACAAACTGACAGCAGATTTAGCCTAGACATCAGGAAGAACTTCTTCATGGTAAGGGTTACCAGAATCTGGAATGGGCTTCCAAGTGAGGTGGTTCTCTCTCCTACCTTGGAGGTATTTAAGAGAAGACCAGGCAAACACTGGCCTGGGATCATCTGACCCCAGTGCTCTTTCCTGCCCAGGACAGGGGGTCAGCCTTGATTATCTACTGAGGTCTCTTCTGACCCAAAAAATCTATGAAACCTATGAAATCTATGAAGCTGTATCCAGGGAGCAGAGGGGAGGGGCCAGCCCTGCTATGGAGCAGAGAGCCACAGCCAGCCCAGAGAACATGTCAGGATGCTGGGGGAGTCTGATTTAATTTAAGCTAGCAAGAGGTTAAAACCGTTATCCAGCCCACCAATTACTACCCCATGGTCCTAGTCCATGTGAGCACTAACGATGCAGCCAAGAGGAGCCCTGATCACCTGATGG
>NW_017729024.1:68999516-69000914 GCF_001723915.1 Gavialis gangeticus | reverse complement strand
TTCCGACCCTAGAAACTATGAAACTATGAAACTATGAGGTCTGGGACAGACATTGCATAAGCCGGTTTGAGCCAAATAAGTTAAGTCTGATACTACGTTCGGCCAGGTTTATCTCAAACCAGTTTCAACCATTCTCAAACTGGTTTATGTGCCCTGAACATCTGTTCTGTTACACATTTAAACCAGTTTGTGATCACTTAAACCAGTTTATGTGTAATGTCTGTCCCTAGCCATTGTGTTTCTACACTTTATTGAATCTGTGCCTAATTACTGTGTCAAGATTAGCCTAGGTAGCTAGTGTTAAGCATTCAGAAGAAGTCAATACACATTCATAATGCCCTCCATCTGAAATTAAAATAAGTCTACATAAAGAGGAGTGAATTAATGCTTCATATGCTAGGTACAGAAGTTACACATAAACTGGTTTAAGTGATCAGAAACCGGTTTAAACCTGTAACAGAACACAAATTCTGTGCACCTAAACTACTTACAAAATGGCCAAAACTCATTTAAGATAAACCTGGTTGAATATAATATCAGACTTAATTGATTTAGATCAAACCAGTTTATGGAACTTCTGTCCCAGACCCCTTCCTGGTTCAAGTTAACACACAGTCATCCAGCATCCCAGGAGTCCAGGTGTGTGCTGTATACTGCAGTGAAGAAGGGGTGGCCTCACTCCTCTGCTCCCTAGCTGGAGCACTATCACTGCTGTGGTTGGCTGAGAAGGGGGTGGGGGTGGGAAACCTGGCTCTAAACCCTAGCCAGGGTCTGCCTGGTGCGGCAGAGCAGCCCCTCAGTCTTTTCCCCTGCTCCATGCTCCAGTGGAGGGGGCGGGCATGTCCACATGCCAGCCAGGGTGGCAAGCTGAGTTAGAGTGGACAGAGAGGTGTTTAAACTTCTTCCCATGTCTGCAAGGGACCCCAGCCAGAATCTGCCTGGCAGGGGTGAAGCAACCCCTGCCTGACCTTTCCTCTGCTCCCTACTTGAGCAGAGGGGCAGGGGCCAGATACTGGCCAGGCCAGCACACTGAGGACAAGGAGAGAAGAGGTCTTTCCTCCCCTCCACTTCAGCCTGCTGTCCCAGATGGCATCTGGCCATACCGTCTGCCCCTCCACTCAAGTAGGGAGCAAGGGAAAAGCAAGGCAGGGGCTGCTTCACCCCTCCCCACACCCCAGACAAGCCCTGGCTGGGGTCCAAGGACAGGGAGGGTGTTAAAACCCCCTCCCTTCCCTGCCTCAGCCTGTGAGCCCCCAACTTAGGCATAGCCCCACCCCCATTCTCCACTCAAGCAGGGGGTGGGGGCCTGGCAGGGGCTGCCCCCAATGCCCAGAGGCAGGCCTGGACTGTGGTCCCATGCACCCAGGGTGGGCCTCCCCCCTCATCTTGTGAGCCCCT
>NW_017729024.1:68992212-68999506 GCF_001723915.1 Gavialis gangeticus | reverse complement strand
GGGGGGGGGGGGGGGACACAACACTGGCAGGGACTGCCCGCCCCTCTTTAAGCAGGGAGTGGGATACAGAAGTCAAGTGTGCACTAAGGACCATATTTTAAAAGGTATTTTAGGTCCTGAAAAACCAATAGATAAGTGCCTAGTGGTATTTTTCCATGGCCTAGGTAGGTTAAATCCCTGACTCCTATTGAGATTAATTTCTCAATGAGAGTTAAGTACTTTTGAAGGTCCCATTGGGTCCCCATATGCATCTTTAGGCATCTAAATATTTTTAAGTAGCTGAGCTTATGTGCTTTCCTGAATTGGTACCTATCTAAATTTAATTATTTCCAGTGTACAGATAGTAATTAAATATTCCCGAGCCTCATTTTCCCTAAAACATGCAGCAAATAATTAATAGAACTAGAAACTAAATGTTTTAACTTCCAATTTCACATTTTTTTAACCAATAAACTATACGTTTTCTGTGTTGTTCTTGTTTTTAAATCATAATGTACCCAGGAGTGAGTGACATTTACTACTCTGCATTTGCGTATGGAGAGAGGGAAAAATATTTTTCTGAAAATAGCGAAGATGTATTAAGCTGACTCGCAATAGTTAAGCCAGCATGTAACTTTCAGCACAATCATGAAGTATAAACTAGAGGCATAATCCACTTTATGTAAAGATAGCTCTACTTAACATTCTGAAATACAGCTGCACACATTTATGATGAATATTCAGTGTATGAGAAAATGACAAATATATCTTAACTTTCATCATTAAGTATATCCTTATGACATTTGTTATTTCATATCATTAGTTTTGTCATTTCACCTCCATGTGTGACTTATTTACAGCCTTCTCTGTCACTCTTATAAGAAACTGAACTGGGGAATAAAGTTCCCAGTTACCCAAACTGGAAAATCCTTTACAGAGAATTTATTACAGTGAGAACTTAACAAGAGTTTGAAGCACCACCAACAGTTTTTCCTAAATGTCTTCCTTAGTCATCAACTTGACTTAAGGAAACTAAAGAGATAAAGCAGACACTTAAAAAAAAAAAACTTTGGTATTTCTCATACCAAGTTTCTATGGTAGCCATTGGTTTTTTACTACATAACAGGACATGCAGAGGACTGTCTGGTTATTTCATAGCTCAGACCCAGTTTGAGGACCATGGAAATGCATACCAGCTGGAGCTCCTGTAAACTTAACCAGCCTTTTGTTCCCTATAAATGTGATCAATCAGTGCCAGGCAACATTTTCTCTCCCCTGATGGCTAGACCACATATAGAGGTTTATGTGTTAGCAACTGGATAATAAAGCCTGTCCTTTATCTCAAGCAGTCAACACTTTTGCTCTTAGATTCAGACCTCTGGGGTTCAATCCCACAAAACAAAAACTACAGAGGTGTTATGCATCTCTGTCTTGCTTTACTACCTGTTTAGAATTCCTTTGCCTTCCATGCTTTGTTTAGACACTGTTTCTTCCACCACTGTGCTCTGTAAGTTAATTAGAACTACTGGTATTTTTCCATACATCTTTCCTCAGACAGAATAAAACCTTGTGTCCTACATTAGAAACCAGTCAAGAGATTAAAATGACACATCCAAACCAACAGAACAAATCAGTCACCTTATTCATTCCAGGCAAGCACGCCTCCCTGGACTGAAAAGGACCTTCTGGCTAATTGTATTTAGTCTCTTCCTCTCACAGTCTCTCTTTGATCATCATATCAGTTCCTTTTATAGGGTTACCATATTTCTAGTTCCAAAAAAGAGGACACATGTTGGAGGGACACTTCACACCCAACCCCCAGCCCCCTGGCTCTGCTAGTGCCCCTCACTCCCAACCTGCAGTCCCCACAACCCTGCTTCTGCCCCTCACTCCCAACCCACAGTTCCTCACTCACCCGGGCTAGGCTTATGACCCTCAGTCCCAACCTGCAGCCCTCTGGCCCTGCAAGTGCCTCTCACTCCTGCCCTGTAGCCCCCTGTCCCTGCTGGTGCCCCTCACTCCTGAACCTCAGCCCCTTGGTGGTGCCAGTGCCCCACACTCCTGACCCACAGCCCCCCCTTACCCACAGCCCCCTGCTGGAGGGGAGCCCCCAGGTGCCCCTGTCCCAACCAGGCCAGAGTGCAGTGACTCCAATTCATGCAGGTGGCAGTGGAGCAAATCCAGCCCCAGTGTGGACTGGAGGAAACAGGAGGAGAGGCCTGTGGCCTGAGCTTCCACACTATGCCAGGTGGTCTGGCCACAGCCTCCTGTTGTTCACCCCCCCCACCGCACTGCCCCCAGGCAATGTTTCCTGGACACCCCACCCCTGCAAGCATGGGCACCAGCTCCTGTGCTACCAGCTCAGCCATGGAGATCCCAGCTGCCCTCAAAAGCCGCTCCCCAACCCTTCCCCCACTGGAGGGGCAGGCATTTCACCCCCCCTTCCCCCCCTGCCCTGCCGCAACCCCATTCCTCCAACCCCCGCCTGCCACAGACTTACCTGCATTCAGCTAAGGCCACATACATGATGCTCCCTGCTTCCAGTCATCCTCCCCCTGCTCCCACCAGTGGAGCAAAGCAAAATCCCAGACATTTGTTCAGCTTTCAAAAAAAAACCCACCCAGATGGAGATTGGAGGACTCAAAAGAGGACATGTCCAGGAAAACCCAGATGTATGGTAACCCTTCCTTTCATTAAGTGATCATATGCCATCATAAATCTGATTAGGTTGTTTGCTGGAAGGCTGGTCCAAAATTTTACTCCTCTCCTAAATAGAAACCTAATTTTCAGCCTAAATGTGTTCAGTGCATGTTTATGTTCTTGTGTTCTTGCATCAGCATTTGAAAGGTTTGTTACAGATCATAAGTTAATTACCAGAAAGGCCCTCAAAGACCTGGTATGCCCTAACTTATATCCTGCTGAAGCCAACAGGTTTGCAAAGGCAGTTGATTCAAGAGAGAATTTCCCCATTAGGTGCATTTTGCCAGTCTGTTAAGCCTACAATTCACTTGACTAGAACAAGAAGCCTATGCTACTCATGCGACTGGAACACCCTGAAAGTCCAAGTGTCACTGTGTTGAGGAAAGCATGTGTCATACATTGACATGGCAATGCAGAGGTTATATAAAAGATCAGAGTGAACAGTGATATCACCCTAGACTGTAAATAGCAGCTGGACTTCTGAGACTAGTGAGTTTGCACATAAGATCAATGGTATGTTAAAATAGTGAAGGTCATATTCTGATTTTAACTGGTAAGACATGTTTTATTACCTTTAAAAAGCAGAGGGAGCCTTTCCTTTTTTGTCTCTATTCATTACTTTTTGAATTGTTTTATATCTCTAAAGGGAGCCATTTCAATCATTTAAAAAAGTGCCTAAAATACATGTTTAACTGATAGACTGTAATGACTCTTTTGAAGCCATTACAGTCTGCTGAGTAAATAATATGCATTTTCAAAAAAATGCCTAAATCTTTATTTACCCAGTCAACCATTAATTCTGTAAAGAAGCTATCATGTCACCTCTCATACACTTCCCTGAAATGTTTATTCGTTTTTTCTAAGGTAACTATTAAAATCAACAGCAGTTTTCTTCTAAATGAAAGGAAGTTTAGAAATAAGGCAGAAATTGGGCCTATAGTATTTAATGTGGAGAGAAAATAACCCACTATTTGGAAATACTTGCATTTTTAGCACAGAAGGGTAAGTTAAAAATGACACTTCTATCTGAGGCTTAACTCCTACATATTCAAAGAGTTGCCGCACATCTCCACACATCACCACAATGGGAGGACACAGATCAGTAAAACAAAAAAATGCAGGGTCCTAGGGTTTTATCTTTAAGATAATAAATGGAGGGTTAAGAATAAATTTAGAACTAGTGTGCAATAAAATATTGTGCAGAAAAGGTCAGAACTATTTCTTGGTTTGTTATTCTCATATTTCCAAATTCTGTACTATGCAAGAAATATTTTGCAGAAAAACCATCATGAGCTGAACCTAAAGACTTGCTTTCTTTCACTAGTAATCTACAGTTCTATGGGTTTTGTGACCTCAATAACTGTAGAGGATATTTCTAAATTAAGGACTAGCCTGCTTGGTTCAATTCAAAGCCCATTCCAACAAACAGATCCGAAGCACTTGTATCTGTTTCCTGACTCAATCACTGATGGACACACAAGAGATCCTGGGCATTAAAAGCCAAATTAACGTCTCTGGCTGCCATGCAATACATTTGCAATGTGTGGGTTTATGGACTATTAAGAATTGAGATTATGGCCACACAAGAGACAAAGCATTTATTTTCACCAGGTGAAAGCATGATTTTCTAAAACCTGAGCTAAGGATAAAGCTCTGTAAGTGGGGCTGTAACAGACTGACACCTTCTCTGAACCCGAGGAGCACATACTGAGTTATTCATTTATTAGTCGTTCTACTACATAAAATATAGTATATAAAAATAAATATACTATATAAAAGGAAGAAATAAATGTTAGTACTAAAGATGTAAGAAACTTCCCATTACTGATTAACCCAGTTCTTAGCATAAATAAAATGCACAGTGCTGGCTGCTGATATAATATTACTCTTTTGTGAGTGAAATATAATTTCTTTTTTTGCTAATGTTATTTTATATTTAGGAGAATGTAGTGCCTGTTAAAGACATGGACCATTGGACACTCTTAAACCACATGAGAGGTGTAACGTGTCTTAATAGTGACCTGCAGTAGTCAACACTAAATAGGACCTGGTCATTCAATTTTTACTTAGGATACAGGTCTTGAGTCCTCTTCTTCACACAGATAGGGTGGCCCTCTAGGCCTTGGTGACAGAATCCTTCATCCTAAGCGAATTCTGTGGAGGAAGCAACACAGACCTTGCTCCTTCCCCTTTCTCCTGCCTCCACCCCTAATTCTACCTAGAATAATGAGTCAAAAGAAAACACATGTGATGAGGAAAATAGCTGGGGCGAAGGGAAGAGTTTCTGTTAGAAGGGTCACAAGTGCTTCCTCTGGCCGCCTGACTCATTTATCTCCCATTCCCAGGGACATGTTGCCTCCCTCCCAAGTATAAGGGTGCCTATAGATGTGCTCCAACGAATTAGACTCAGTTAAACTCATCAAATGAGCTTTAATTCAAGTGCTCCCATGGCCATTTTGAAATGCAAGATGCTTAATACACATGACAACGAGGTGTTTTAATTATAGCAGTTCTCCAGGAAGTGCTATAATTAAAACACCTCCCCTCTCCCCTACCCCCACTTCCCACCCTCCAGTACATGTATAGGTACCCTAAGATACTCCCATTTCCTGGAAGGAAATGTGCTCCTGCAATTTCACCTCTGAAGTGTGTGGGGACTAGAGTCATCATCTTTTCTTGAGATGCACCAGTTTTCAGCAGAAAATAGGCATATTTGGAGATGAAAAACCAGGTTTATAATCCTGCCTTTGTAAAAAGTATGTTTGTCCTTTTACATGACACTTGCTCCCAAGGTTATGTACTAGCCCCAATATTTCTGCACAATATTTTATTCTGCACATATTTCTTATGTTCATATTCATCCTATATCAAAGCAAATTTGAATGGGCATACACATTATTAATGAATAAACTCCAAATTTACAAATGTGAACTCAATTAAAGAAATGAAACAGTTTTTTAATTGGGCCCTTTCTGTTAATTTACAACACAGGTATCTACATTTTATGGTCTCATTTCCTCCTTTAGCAATCATATATAAACAACTAAGGTACATGCAAGTTTATTAGCTTTACAGTTTCACCTTATAACCTACATAAATGTTACATATGAACACACATCTTAAACTGTATAGCTATATAGCTATAGCTTCTATGTAGCTATAGAAAAGTTGCTTTTGGTTACCCTCTCAAATTATTATGTTGGATTGCAAACTGCTGCTCAAGTTAAGAACTGTAGAACATAAATTTAGTCCTTTTGTCTGTGGACTTACTGTGTGATATTTGTAACTTCTTGTTGTTCGTAGTTGTTTGTACTGCTAGTTGTTTGTACTGCTGCTTTTGGTAGTTTGTCCTGTGTAATACAAAGACTGTACAAAGGAATTCAATCTAAAAGCTTTTAGTTGCCTGACTGACTTAATTTAAGCTCATGTGCCCTCGTTCTGAGCCCTTAGTCTAGGACAAATAGCCTATTGCATTTTCAGAAATTGTATCCTGTACCTCCTTGAGGTATCCTTGTAATCTTCTCTTTTCAATAGCTATAGACTCACTTTTTTTAGAATAAGTAAATTCCTTGAGTCCTTGTTTTAATCGGGTTGCCCTCCGCTATATTTTTCCTTTGTATAATGCTTGTATTATATTAAAGTGCACACAGAGCCATACTGTCCTCAAAATATAGCCTCATGGGGCTAGAATAATTTTTTCCATGTTATGTTTAATACCTCTGTTTATGCATCCCAGAATTTTGTTTGCTTTTTACTGCTGCTAGGATTTCATCAATCACCACCTCAGATTCTCCTCCAGTTTAGTGTTTGTAGTGTTTGACCACAGGTTATATTCTACCTCCTTTCATTTGTCCTTAGCCATACTACTGTCCTTAACATTTATTTTCCCCTGAGTTGCATAAACTTCTTATCTGCCTATGTTCCCAATTTATCTGAGCCATGATGAGCTGAAATCCCCTTTTCTGTTGTGCTGAGTTCCCTCAACTAGTTTTTATAATTATCTTATATGATATATGTTGATTCATTTATTCATACAGAACATACAAAATGAACAAGCTTGATCCCAATAGACATCATGCTTCCAGCCATTTTCCATCCAAAAATGCTTACAATATCAAATTTGAAACTCAGACTATTCCTTCATATATCATATTTAATGACTCTATAATTAAATTTTGCATCATGCTACTGCACTGAGGTACAGTACTGTTGCACTCGTACTGCATTTCCCAAGCTGAACAGGATGAAATAAATACAGAATTTCAGAACAGCTTTCTATTGTATAATGGGGACATGTCCAAGTACTTCACTGATGTTCACAGCACCATCCCTGTTGTCTCGCATATAAACATTGTCATCTACAACAGCTACCATCTGTATAATTTAGGGGCAAAGTACAGCGGGATGCACACCTAGCCTTAGGTTTCACTTTAGTCTGGAGCTCAATAATATGCCAATACCTCAGGGGACATTATTTCTTCTACAGGAGAGAGCAGATAGGGAAACCCAGCCCTATGCTCTTCTATAAATTCTAGCCAAGGATCCTGGGTTAAGCTTTAATGGACCATTCCTCCCATTCCCTTACAGATTACCTGGCCTGCTTCCTAAACACTGC
>NW_017729024.1:68957834-68987212 GCF_001723915.1 Gavialis gangeticus | reverse complement strand
AATAATATGCCGATACCTCAGGGGACATTATTTCTTCTACAGGAGAGAGCAGATAGGGAAACCCAGCCCTATGCTCTTCTATAAATTCTAGCCAAGGATCCTGGGTTAAGCTTTAATGGACCATTCCTCCCATTCCCTTACAGATTACCTGGCCTGCTTCCTAAACACTGCCCCCACAATTAAAACATGCTTCTCCTCCACGTTGCTCCTTCCACTTGTTTTATCCTATGCCTCTGAAGCTCCTCTATAGCAGCTTATGGTCCGTTCACCTACTGTACTCATTCTGATTAGATAGGACAGCTATTCTGTGACTGGTCACAGCTGGTGGTAATTAGGCCCTTCATGAACCCTTTTGTGATTGCTGCCATGTGGACTGTAATCACAGGGCCTTAACTGTTCCTTTCATTGAATAGTTCAGGGGCCTATTGCTACAATGACTAATTTCAAAATTAACTCGTCCCAAAAGTGTGGAGGAAATTTTCACTATTTTAGTTGAAGTAATGAATGAGTAATACTTCTTGAAATATAAACCACATAAGTTAAATTAACAAATACAAATAGTAATACAATAGCTATTTTTTCCCATATAGGAATGTGTAAATTAGCCAAAGTCGTGTCATGCATTATTTATTTATCACTTTACCACTAATAATGTGTAACATTGGACCATTTTATCAGAAATTGTGGTCAGTTCTTCTGTCTTGCTCATAAACATTAATATTTCTGTAAGACATATTTTTATATTGAAAATATAATCCTTGTATTCCTTAGTTACTGCACTATTACACAAATTAATACAGAAGAAAATTATACAAATGATTCCCCACACACCTAAGTGGTTATTTACATTAACTGCCTAATTATTCATTTGGTCATACAATGATGGTTTCTACAAACACCACTGAACATAAACAATTGTAATTTTATTTTTACACATGGATTTCAAGTCTCAGCTTTTATTTTAAGCTCATTCTTTATTCACACTTTTTATAAAAAAGGAAGAAAAACTTCAATTGCATGTGTCATGGATAGTGTATCAGTCTATATTTTTTGAAGATCAGATTTTTAACTTGACCATTATTTTTTTCTTTTCTCTTTGATGGATAGGTAGCAAGGGCTTTTTTGAGTTTTGGGGTGAATTTTTAGTGTATTTCTTGAAGTAAGGCATTGATGATACTAGTTAAAAATGCTAGACGTAGTGCTAGCAGATGCTACACAAGCTTCCCTGCAGAGCTCTGCCAGTATATCTTAGACCTGACCTATAACACCCCTGCTATTCCAGATTTGGACTTCTCCTGTGCAGAGACTGACATCAGTTATCTAGTATTGTGGCTCTGTGAGTTGGACAGATATTTGCTGAGAAGTAAACAGATATCACAAAACTAATTTTCACAGTTTCATTAACACTAGCCATTGTAATGAGTCACAAAACATAAAATGACCCTTCAATGTCTGTACTTACTCCTAAAATAGCAAGAATGAGCTACTTTAAAGCTTATTCATATGAAAAATATATTGCTAAAAAGGCATTTTAACTAAAAACACAAAATCTATCCTACCAACAAATGGCAAAATTCTCTCTTTTCCACTATATGGCTCTACTACACATCCTATGCACATAATTTCCACTGAGACTTTTAGCTTTTATCCACAGTAAGTATATAATTGGCCCAATCCTAGGGATCACTAGAAAACTATAATACATTAGAGCTACATAGACAGTGGACTGTATATGTAGTGTAGAATTAGTTCAGATCCATCTATGACATTATTTCTGCGTGAGAGAAAGCAATGGGTGCCAATACCTTAGGTAAAATGGCCAAATCAGTGACACAAGATGAACAAAGCAGTTATTAATTTGGTCCATAAAGAACAGCTCCGTTGGTGACAATGAGGATGAGCTCACATCCTTGCGTTCCTCTACCCAACTAGCTCTATTACACGGCAATTAGGTAGCAATTGGTACCCCTGGCCTACTTTAAGTCCCATTGTCTGCTATCTCACTGAGTTCTCTTCAACATTGTCCTCTCATCATCCAGTTATAAGGATTTCTTCATGTCTCCTGCTTGCATGCAGAATTCCTGCAGGTTACAATTAGACTGTAAATCCACCTTACCGTCACCTTATAACGGTTCCTTCAATCTATGCATATTCAGATCACAATGACCTATTCCCCTTCCTAATTCTTGGTGTCCAGGGTACCTTGTCTGCACTTATTTCAGTTTATTCCCCACTAATTCTGCACACTGAGGGTGTGAACAAGCATTTGCAGGATTTGTCTCAGGTTTAACCAGCTTAATTTAAGCCATCTATCCCTGACTTGGGAGCAGCACATGCAAGTGTTTGCCATTTGCTGGGAAGAGGCATAGGCAGCCAGAGGCAAGTAGATGAGGGGAAAAGGGAGGAAGAAGGAGATGGCAGATCCATGAGAGGGGGGACTGCCCAGTCCAAGAATTAAAAATAGCCTGGTCAGAGTTAGGGAAGCGCGCCACAGTACAGCCCTAGAGCTGTGGAGAAAGGCTGGACTTTCCCAGCCCCAGGGCTGTGCCAAGATGTGTCAAGCATTCACTAGGCCGAGTTAACCCCTGCTAGGTTGAGTTATCCTCTTTCCAATCTAAAGTTAGCTCACCTCAAATGAGAACTAACTTTAAATTGGGCATGCCATTTTTAGAGCAACCTAAACCGTGTGAATGCTTGCACACTGGGGCATTTATAGTGCCCTAACCTCAATTAGGGTGATCTAAATGTAACACCTATATGTGCCCAGTGTGTCTCGCTCAAGCCTTTTGCTTTCAGCCTTTGCTATTTCCCAATCATCTCTGTTCAGGCCTCTGTTCTGTTGGAGAAGATAGCATAGCCAGGTTCAAAAAGTTCTGGATAAGTTCATGGATGACAGACTTATTAAATGACTATTGAACAGAATGGTTGGAGATGTTCCTTCTGGCATCTCTAAACCAACAAATGATGGATGCCAAAAAGAAAATTGAATAAGGGACAGATCACTCTAGTGGTCTGTCTGGTTCCACACTTTTCCTGTATAGCATCCTCTTCTGCCACCATCAGCAACAGTACTGGGCCAGATAGATAGTGGTGTGACCCATTATGGCACTCCTTATGTTCCTGAGAAACTCCACTGAACGTGTGGACAATGAAGAACAGGGAGCAGATCCTCACCTGTCAAAGCCATAGCAGTTTACACCAGCTGACCATCTGCCCCCCGTTTACCTACAGATAAAGAGATTATGGTGAATATCAGATGTCCCCTAGAGGCTCCCTCCTGTTCCAGTTTGCACACACATTGGTTTTAGAAATGTGAAATAAGCACATACCTTAATATGGGAACATACTTTTCCCTTCTGTTTTGCCTTCATAAAATGACAGATTATTTTCCCATTCAAAGATTTAAAAAATTTAAAAATAATTCAATAGGCTTGAAATTACTTGATGAACAATCTTGTTCCCAGGCTCAAGTCTTCCATTCTAAATTTATTTCCGGAGTATTTTTTACAGCTAAGTTATAAATATCTGAAAATAAATATTTGCAATTGAAATAACCACAGCCTTTAATTTATAGTTGTGTGAATAGTGTCACTGCAATACAAATTACTATTATAAGTACACTAGTTTCAGGAGAAATTAGAAAGGGATTAAACAGATATTTATAGCTAATGCATTTATGCATAAAATAATGGCTGCAACACTGGGCAACAGACAAGATGCTTAATTCGAATTCATTGTCAATTATTACAACAATGAAGAAAGTTAATCCAGCAATTATTGTTTCTGGCTAATGAGTTCAAACAAAACAAATGTTATGAGAGAATGGTCTGAATAAATTATTATATCCTCGCAACCATTCTTAGAGCAAATAATATGCCTTCTTCATTACAAGAGTATGATATATGATGATCATCATATAAAAATGTATCTCAATCTTTTATTCTTTGCAAACCCAAAATTCCTAATGAGGTATGCAAGCAATTAATGAACAAGACCTATTCCCCTGAGTAACAGTTTACTCTTATGACTGTCCAATACAAACTAAGAAGTTTTTAAAACTTTTTAAGACTATTTGAGTGATATATATTAATATTCATGCTGACTTTTTATGCTGAAATATTTACAGTCCAATACTTTTTCAGCATTTTGTATGAAAGTATTGCATATAATTCAGTAAACTATTCTACTTTTTGAATTTTGGAGCAAATTTGATATTCATAAAAGAGAAACTCTGATAACACTAAATAAACTCAAGTGCAATGAAAGTGTCCTTCTGAACTTTCGTCTGGCCACCTTTGTTGTGATGTTTTGCACCCTAAATCTCCCAATTCAGGGCATGCCTAAAATTGTATAAAGTGGTGGAGAGTTTTCATTCCATTCTGATTACAATTCCCATTATAAAAAGGGTATCAATATTTTAATGCCTAATAAAACCACTGAAATCTCGCAGTGTAGCTCTTTGTAATAGATTGTGGTATCTATACACATCAGGAAAGATAATAAATTATAGCCAGATGTTCAGTTATAAAAAAAGCCAAGGTATTACTGAACAGTGCAAAAAAATTGGTAAAAATTCACTTTGTTCTAACACTAAACAACAGAAAGAAAAAAATGCAAGATGATATTATCTATCCTTCTTTTTGACAACTTCTGCATCAACATGCACAGTTAACCAAAGGCCAACTATATAATATTCTTTGCAGCTAGCTATAATTTAAAACAGAAAAGGCCTTAAGCCCACTTAGCTTTTGAAATTAGCATTTGGCTTAACCTTGAAAGCTTTTTGGATTTTTTTCATGCATTTTTTTGCTTTCAGGAATTTACTTCCATTTTACCTTTAATCCTGTTATATCACCTACTTCATTTTTGCAATCCATAAAGCATGAGTATCAGTTGGCCTGCAATTTCTACATTCAAAATCTCCTATTTATAAAGGTAGATAACACCTTAAAAAGTTGTCAGAAAAAGAATTATAATTAGATAGTAAACACTTAACCAAAAAAAAGAAACTCCTATTGTTTAGAAGTATTTGTTGTGTATTAAGTAGCTACTTCACTTACTGTATGAGTTTCACTAGTCTCAAGGTAGCAGTTTGTGCCTCAAGAACTTCATTCATTTCAACCTGAGATCTTTTCAAAGTGGCAATATAGTAGATATTGATCTCTATGTGTTAGCAAGGTAGGAATTAGAAACTGTGAAGCTCATTAGAAACTGAAAAGCAACAATGGAAATGTACATGGTTAAAGTTAGCTGGTACACTTGGACAGCCTTTATATCAGGCACCTACTAATCCAAAGCAAAAATTCCATCTTGCAATTTATCTTATTCTTTCCTCATTTTCTCAAAAAAATATTATCAGAAATACTGTCTTACTGAACTGATTATAAAATGTTCATATTGGCCCAGAAGATATTACAGGTAGTTTTATTACCTCTATGTGGGATTTCCATTCTAAATAATTTAAACCTGGCAATAATACACCATGACCATTACTACAGGGAGATGTTCTCACAAGACAGCCTTTTTTATTAACTCAGAATGTTCTGAACATTAAATTAAGTCCTTAGAAGACTATGATAAAAGAGAAAACAGTTCATTTGATAAATGGCAAAAGGATACAGGTTTTCTATGTTAGGCCCCAGTTCAGAAAAGCTATTAATCAGAAGCTTAATCTTAAGTACATGCTTATGTACACTGCAGAATCAGGGCCCAAATGTGTATTTATTGTTATTAATGTTATTTATCTAAAAACAGTATGTTTTGAGGATGTGCATTATAATTCAATCTAACTTTAACCCACAGTAGCTCAATGTTGCTTCCTGGTTCATTGAAAGGCAAAAACTATAAAAATTCTGCTTTTAAATCACCTGACTACTATAACCAAAGCCTTTGGTTCACAATCAGGGGTCTATAGCAAGACAAGATTTCATAACAGCTTTGTGATACTGCATCCTTGAAATATGATTGCTTCTCCCTCAGTAATTTAGTTTTGATGTGTAAGGGGACACCTGACAGAGAAAGCTCAAATCTCACTTGTATCTCCACTGATGGAGAATAAAAACCCCAAGAGGACAAGGAGCATCCAGTTTATTAAAGTCAAATCACTTGTTACATTTTCTGAGATACTGCTAGATAAATGTTTGTTTTTAATGTGTATTTTAAGTGTTTGTGAAAGGTGCTCCATTGACAACCCTAGAGATAAGTCATCTACAGAATAGCATGAGCAGCAATACAGATTTCCTCACACATCTCAGCTTTGTTCCAGAGGAAACTTCCCTGAAAAAGGTGGTTCTCAATGCCTTAACGACTGTAAATCTCATTGATAAAATAGTGACAATATATTGTATAAAGTCATGTAAGATGGGTAAAACTGGATTGGTTTTGGAACTAAGTTATCCTTTCATAATCTTTAATGGTAACCAGTAATAAAAAGGTGGTGTATCCTTAATGCCCTAGGATGATTTCACCTGACTCAGGGTAGATATGAGATTAAGGAAGCAGCTGGAGCTAGTCCATGGAGGATTTGATTGTTATACATCAGACCCATTCCTCCAAAGAAACCAGATGATCTTTGTAGTAAAAGTCACTGATAAGGTACATTACACTTGGCATGACCATATACCTTTCTCATGGAAGTCAGCCTGATTAGTATTGAAAAAAGTGTTACCAATATTATTCTGACTAGGTCAGGAGGCATTAGCTAAGATATCCTAAATGCAACCCTACACTTCTGATAAGATCAAATTATCATATCTTCCCAAGGCATTAACAGCACTGATTTCACAATCAGTTGCTAGAAAATTATAGAAATACTCATTCTAAGGAGCTGTGCCTATATCTTCAATTATATTTCGAACTATCATTCACTACCTTTAATAATGTATATACCTTTAATCAAAGCAACAGATGATAGTAATTGATGAAAATAATTCATCTAGAAAGACCAACGGCAAGCACTGTATTGCTTATTCCATTTGAGAGAGAATTTGTCCTGAAAATCACTTTCTTTTTTCCCTTACTCAGGTTGCTGGTGCAGCTGGAAACTCAAATGAAAAATTAGCTAACAAATAGTCCCCGAGACACATTTGTTCAAAACCTGCTTCATCTTCAATGGACACCTGAGGAGAAACTAGTTAAAGGCTTGACAGATTCAACACATGGCAAAGCATCTTTTGTTGGCAGTACTTTAAATTGCTATGAGGGAAGGTGTACCACTGAATCAGAGGTCAGGACAAAAAAAAAAGTCACTGTTAGTTCCATGATAGAAAAGAGTGAGTATATGATGGAGAATCTTAAAGTCCAGTAAACTATTACATTTTCTGCAAGTATTCAGAAAACAAATCCTAAGAACTTATGGAAACTGCTATATTCTAAAAGCTGAATCACTAGCAGTGATAGTTTTGTGCATATTGTAGCTAAGGAGACAGATTTCCAAACTGAACTGTTTAATCTTCCTCAGTCCATACCATGGTGTTTACAGCATTTGTCCCTAAAGCTCGAGATACATAAACTTATGGGTCAAACCATCTGAATGTATAAATCACCAGAGTTCATTGAAGTCAGCATTATCTTCATAAACGGAGGGAGACAAAATTATTTGTAGGGCCTGAGTGCACACACCCCTGCCCAGCAGGTAAGTCCATGGGGGGGAGGGCAGATTAAGGCCCCCTGCAGTGAGGGAGGGAGTGGGGCAGAGGCAGGGGCTGGGGCTGGGTTGAAAGGGGCCCCAGCCAGGCCAGGTGGTGGGACAGTCAGAGCCCAGACAGCTCATCCAGGGGCACAGGGAGGTTCCTGCTACTGTATGTACCCTGGGGGAGGCCAGCGGGGCAAGTGTCCCCCGCCCCCATCTGTGTATGGGGCAGAGGCAGCTGCTGCTGCATGCTGCGATTTGCACAGTGCTGCCAGTGCAGCTACCTTGAGAGCTGTGCAACACCATGCATGTCCTGTCGTGGGGCAGGTAGGGGGCACAACGCAGCCCAGCAATAGCGGGACATCCATGGCATTGTGCTGCTCCTGGGGCAGCGGCAGCAGTGTGCAAAGCCCAGCGTGCAGCGGCAGCCACGCCTGTCCCACACACAGATTGTGGGGCATGTGCCCCCTGGGCCTCCACTGGGGTGCACACAATGACAGGAGCCCCTCACCCCCCTGAATGAGCCACCTGGGCTCTGATTGATTGTCCCACCACCTGGCCTGGCTGGGGCCCCATTCACCCCAGCCTCTGCACTGTTCCCTCCCTCAATGTGAAGGCCTCAGTCTGCACCCCGCCCCAAGCCCCTTCGCCTTCACAGAATAAACAGACTGATACTTGCCTGCCATGCTGGGCAGCCAGTCATCCACACACTGGACTGCAATCTTGGCTGCACGCACACCCCACCCCACTCCTGCTACAGCTGCCCAGAGCCCACAGCTGAGCTGCCTTGTACCGTACCTCTATCCCGTGTTTGGGGGGTTGAGCCCCATTAGTCTCAGCCTTCCACCCCCTATGATTATCTTCCTTTCAAGGTGTGTGCACGTGTCTTTGTGTAAGGGAACTCTTCGTCACAGCTAGGAAAGCTTCCAAGACCAGGTATATTCACAGGAAGCTCTGCTGATCTCCTGTCCAACTCAAAAATCTTGTCCACTCCCGTAACTCCAAGCTGTTCCCCCAGGGACTCACTAAAAACCATAAATCCTCCAAACTCTGCCCAAACTGAAGGAGAATTACTGCTGTTCACAGCATTGCAAGGACCATTATCTAAACAGGGAAAAGGCTGCATGAAACAGCTATACGTTAACTTCTCCCCTACCGAATGACCTTTGACACACCCACTTATACCAGCAGTGAATGTTAGCTTTCATGCACTTTTGTACAGTAAACCAGTAAGAAATATTTTTAAAAGTCTTTTCTGTCCCCTGTATTTCCCCCCTTTGTCTGCTTTTTATGTTGTTGTACCCTGCTTTTCTTATTCTTACAGGCAGGAGAAAGGATGAACAAGTACAAGCACCATACTTTTAGGAGGCAAGCCTACATAAAAAGCCCAGTTCTCTCCCAGTGCCAAAAGCCTAATAAGTGAATCTACCCACACTTCCTGAAAGCCTAATTAATGCTCTAAGTAAGGTTACTAACTGCTCAGCACTAGAGAATTCTGGTTTCATCTGACGTTTTGCAGTTGAGAGGTGAGGCTGGCTCCATTCCAGTTTCTACTTTTAATGCACAGCTCATTTAGCACATTTATATTAGCATTACGTTAAATTGTCCTGTAACAGGTTTACAATGGGCAGTTTAATGCAGAAGTGTTAGAGCTGTTGGTATTAGCAGGTTTAGTGAAAGGGGTTTCAGGTCAAAAAGCACTCATATGTTTCTCCTCATTAATCATAATGCAATCTAGATATTTTGTCCATGTGTGTGGTTTATAAAAATAATATTATCAATCAGGTGAATTATCTTGTAGTTTTAGGCAAATCATGTAACATTTATATTTTTTAAAATAAAATGGATAGCAGGTGTGTTCAGTAACTAAATGACCATATAGTTTCATCTGCAGCCCTATAAATTATGAGTTACTGTTTCAAGGAACTATTGTACTACATCTTACATTTTGCACAATGAAGTGATACCTAAAGGAGCCACCTAAATCCTTTGCCTATTTATTGTCATTAATATTTTTCTTAACAATAATCATAATAAGGCTTTGCACTTACATAGCACATTGTGTCCTCCGATCTCAAAGCCTTTTAAAATAGATAACTTAATGAATTCTAACAATCATCCTGTGAACTTGGAAAATGTTATTTAGGGATCACTTCACCCACCAGCAGAATGCATTCTCCTCTGGTGTGCAACACAGCAGCTGCTTAACAGCTCTCAACAGAATACTTCACATCATATCCTGCCAGGTACTGAGCTCTCTCTTCTCACTGGTGGTAGGTTGTTCAGAATCTTGCAGAGTCAAGCCCTTAGTGCTCTTGGAAAGGATATAAATTAGTGTAAATGAGGTCAAAAGACATGTATGGATTCCTGTAGAAGGCAATGATTGAAAAAGCATGAAGGTGGAATTAATATAGACTATAAAAGGGCAGACAAGTTAGGCCAGATGGCCTTTTCATGTTTGTAAAATGACTTTTGCTGTAATGTGTGCATGGTTACATTCCAGTGCCCCATAATGCAATTTCCACACTAGTAATTTATCTGTTTCACTACCAACTTGCTAATGCTAACCTGAGTTGTCAGCACAGGGTGATATCTATTGGTTTGCAAAGGGTCTTATGAGTTCTGTGTTTTTACAAGTGCATTATAGACGGTGCTGTCACTATGCACTCATGTGGCACTGATAATTAGAAAAGGGACTGATGCATGAGGTACAGTAGTACAACCAATGGTTTTCTCAAACCATCCTGCTTTGTACTGGCAAATTCAGCCAAAGAAGCCCCATGGGGTCAGTGAGGTATGCCCCTTTCTCAAGAAGTACTTTAAAGTATTGGGAAAGGAACAAATGTTAGCAAAACATCAGCAGTAGAACACAAAGGTGTTTCCTGCTTCAAGGTTTCTTCTAACCCCGAAGCACACAGTCCAATTCCCAGTTGCCCTGCATCCACTCTGTGCCAGCTCTGTTACTGAAAAGCAACCACACGTCCTGCTGTGTGACAGACTTTCCTGCCAAATGCAGGTCTAAGTTTAAGCAGACTATATGCATAAAAGTAGTTACAGATTTTGTGCAAAACTCCCAAAGCTTCTTTTGTTTTCCTATAAAGAGGAACATAAGGTCTCCATTTAGATTGAGCTGAACCCTCTAGATTGGGTTCTGTTGTCTGCCCCTAGAGAGATGTAGCACAAGGGGAAAGGAAATAAAGCAGATCTTTGCTTAGTCCATGGTTCAAGTTGCTCTAATTGATGGCCTCCCCACAGCTGCTTATTGGTTGTGCAGCAGCCCCAAAGAATTGGAGTACTCAGACACTTCCCCCTCCCCTGATCCTGTTACCATTCCTTTGCCTTGCTCTTCTCCATACTTCCTACTTTGGGGCTTGTGAGGAGGATCAGTAGTCTAGATTTTATATAGATATAATCCTTATGCTGCTCCTGCTCCAAGGAAATTCTTCCCCAACCCTACCCCCTGTAGCACTGGTATAGTCCCTATGGCCACTCTGATATATAAGGGTCAGAATCAGGACCCCTTCAGTGTTACCAACCCAGTTCAGCTGCTGTTCCATTCTTTCCCTTCTTTAAATCAGTGGTAGCTCTGCACCTGGATGTCATGAGTCATCGTGGCAGGAGTAAAAGACCAACAGTGAGAAACAGATGTAAGAGATGAAAGGCAGAAAGAGGGTTATCAGAAAAAGGTGAAAAAAAGAAGGGTAGGAAAGTATTCGCCCTGTCTGATTTTCCATACATGACTTATCTGACAGCTGTTCCCTGTTTTCCCCTATTACATTTTTTCTAAAACATTCTAACGCAAATCATGACTTAAAAAAAAAAAAGGAAGACAATAAGAGGACAATCACTGATTCTTTTCATAAGTGAACAAGAAATACTTTCCTTTCTGTGCTCCCAATTCAGTGAGGGAAAAAAAGTGTCACAGCAGAGAGGAATTTTCTTGAATCTTCTTCAATCATTTTTAACATAGAAAATGTGTGTCATGCTTTGATCTTCCCTCTGCCTCTATGCCACCCCAATGTTTCCTTTGTAGTCTTGGCAAAACGATGCATATTATTAACAATCTGAACTCTCTAGTTATTGTTTTGCTTGGTTTTGCGTCCACGTATTTATTTTCTCTAAACCCTGTAGTTTCTACCTGCACCAACTTAGAAAGTATTTCAGAGCATTTAAGACAGATGGAATTGCTTAGGTATTACAGTAATTTTGCCCCATGTGGTAAATTAAAATCTATTTGAGGATGGAAATGACTGAAAGTCAGACATCGGGTCTTACCAGAAGTGAGTTCGTATTTAAAAATCCACCACAGTGGGCATTAGTTCACAGCCACTGGTGGTCTCAGCACCGTGGCCAAGTAATTGCAAAATGGCTATCAGCCATGGGGGGAGGGCCTGAAAAATGAACCTCATGCCCTGGAAGTGGTGATTCCAGAATATAGACACCATCTCTGAAGGAACTTCCACTGCTGCAATCATTGTCTGTGGGAGTGCAGAATACTTCTATCTTCAGGGATGTTACCATGTTCACACGCTTACTATCTATAGGTAACTTATACATGTAATAAATTATCCATCCCAACCATATTCTTACTGCATGAATAATTTAAAGATTAAATACCTAAAATCAAGTTATTATAATTCTTACCAATTTTTGCCAGAATGGTCAAACATAGCTCTTAACAATTTAATTTAGAGCATGACATAAAACTCTTCTAGAATTATTACTCTGTGTAGCAAACATGGCTATGTAATGGTATCTTTCCTTCACTGAGTTATCAGCACAATCCTCCAAAATTTAACCCATATTTTAAATTCTCTGTTTCTTTGGTTTCTTCAATGTGCTTTTGACTACCAAAACCAAAGTGGCATTCACTTCTGCAACAGAGTGACAAAAACAGGGCTTTATCAGAAGCAGCAACATTAAACTTACCAACTAGAGACAGCTAGATACATTATAACTCGAGTAATACCTGCTAGCCCACCAAGCTCCTGCAATCTGACTGCAGACCTCTTCTCTGATCACCTCTTTCAGAAGGTTCATACCACTCACTCCACAAAATTCCCAGAGCCAGATAGTGCATTTTCTAGGCAGTGCGCAAGCCCCCTTTATCATGAAAAAGGGAGTTACCCAGCTCTGCAACACTATGCATCTTCATTGGACTCCCTCTGAGGTTTCTGTACAGTTTAGGGTTTACAGAGGGAGTGAAAGTATGATTAGTGTTGACCAGAGGATAGAGTGGAAGCGGATTCGGATTTGGCCAAATTGAATCGGGGACAGTGATCTGAATCAATGAATCGAATCCCTATTCCTGATTTGGGCCGATTCTGAATCGAATACGGCCTGTTTCACACACCCCTACAGCCATATATTTGACATATCGTATGATGAGCTCTGGGTACCAACCTTCTACCACTGATATTTCAGGAGTAAAAGAAAAAAAGTAGCTGTTCAGCTCAGTTGGTTAGAGCTCAGTGCTATTAATGCCAAAGTTGGAAACTCAATCCCTGGTTGAACTATGTAATCTCTTGCAGTCCTTTCTAGCCTACTTATCTATGAATTAGGCAAGAAATGTCTTTTGTGTGATAAATGCAATGTGCCTTTTAGGACAAGATCTGTCAAAGAACTAAACATAAGATTTTTTTCCCCTATGTTTTTTTATTAATGATATTCTTAGTCATTTAAGTTTAAAAGTAGAAAAATGGGGGAAATTATGCATTATTGTGTGTTTACATACACACACAAACACACACGGGGGAGAGGAGAGAGGGAGAGAAGCAGAGAGAGGTATTTCTAGAACAAATCAAGTTTAGCTAAACATTAAAAAGGATAAAATATCTACATTTGTGTAATGGTATTCAGTAAATTCTGTACTCTTCTTGAACAACATTTTCATCTTAAGATATAAATATTCTCATGGGGAGTTCCTGTGATTTGGGCTCTTTTGAACATCCAATGCTTTATCATTTAGAGCCTAATAGTTCAAGCATTTACTGTGCCATGCAGTCCTGTTGAAAGCATTAGGGCTATTCATTGAAGTAAAAGGATACCTGTTACAGCCTTTTGCAAGAATTGCTGATGAAATTAATGCCACCTACTTGTCACTGACTTTTCTATGTATGCAGCCTAGTATGTCTGAGAAACAAAAATTTAGTTATTTTTAAATATATCTGTTTTCCAAAGGAAATATTCTAAACTGTTATCCTTTGAAGATGGACTATAATGATTTAAAGCCTAGAGCTAATGATAAGGATTCAGTGATGTACCCCTAAGCACAGAATGTAGAGCTCAGGGAAAAAGCATGGCTAACAAATGTTTTAGCCATGACCTTTTGTTGTTTCTGAGGGAAAAAAGTCCCCCTGAAACCTTAGAGTCATGGAAGGGCATATTTTAGTTATAGCAGTCTTCTCAGGCTTCCCTGTAGGCTGCAGAATAGTTTGAAACCTAAGTAGTACTGTGCATTGCATCCCTTCCTATCCCACAGCTCTACCTGTAGCAGGTTCCAAATGCTAACACTTGGAAATGGGGCCTCTTTCTGCAACTTTGTCCCCTTTTGCCCAGGTTAAAAGGACTGCAGCATGGCTGATGATCTCACATAATAGATTCAAATAACCTCCCAGACAAAACAAACTAAACTATTTCATAGTTCAACATTTCAATAAAGGTAAGAAATGGTATACAGATTTCTGCCTCACCTACTATATTCACTCATTCCCAGTTTTACCATAGCTGTCTGCTTATTTGCTTCTCCTAGTCTCCACTTCCCCAGGGAAGGGAGGACCTTGTAAAAGCTTTCAGAGTAAATCCTGTAGAAGATATTGGAGCGTTTGCAGTGATTTCGGTCAAAAAGACAACAAGGTTCAGATCACAAAAAGGAATAATACTTGAAACTATCAGCATCTAAATTGAACTCTTCATTGACTGTACACTCTTAAAGAGCTCCAAACATATTTTAGATTTGCAAGAATGGACACGATGACAACTTGTTTTTCAGAAGAAACTGGGAAAGAAAGCTAACATTCAGGTTGCCTGAAGTATAGTCAGCTGTAGGCTCAGACAGATGCTCAGAGAAATGCTCTGGGAACCTTTGAATGCCCCTTGAAATGCTAAACATATAGAGTTCCTCAGACATGTTTCTTTCAGCTCTGCATAAAACATCCAACTAGCAAAGTTTTCTGGGTTTTTCCTCCCCTTTTTTCAATACCTGTGCAATGTGCACCCTCTAGTGGCAGATGTAATTTCTGGGTGTTGAAGGCCCTTTGTTATAACTGCTGCAATGCAAAATGCACAGCAGCCCTGAGTTTTTATTTAACATATTTATACCTAGTTTGCTAGATATTTTCATTCTACTGAATAGTTCATGCCATCTAACAGATGAACACTTTTATAAGAGGATTTTTTAATTAACGCATTAACACTTTAATAAAAGTAGCTTTTGTAAGAATTCTGGTGTAATGAAGGTAGCAGACACTGTGTCCACATTAATACAATATTTGCACATCTAGAATCGCAAGATGGCTTGCTTAGTTACTTTTTATCTTAAAGCCCAATACATACAGTGAAGATACATTCCAGGATGCCCTTATTCCAATTTTTGTGTAATTTGCACAAGACAGGGTACATCTACATGTGTCACTGTGGCAATGTTGTTACTATGCCATACATGCAGCACCAGGTTATTTTTAGCAGCTGCTTCGTCATAGCAGTGTGCTGTACTAAGGGAGCACATTGCTACAGCAAAGTAGCTTCTAGTCATGTGTAGATGCCCATGGACACTACATTGCTGTAGTGTGTTGCCACAGCAATGCAGCATCACATGTAGATGCACCCACAGTCATAGAATGTGATTATTCTAGTTCAAGAACTAGATATTCTGGTTAGCTGGGTTATCTGCTATACAACTGCCCCACAAATAACAGTTCAAAAGAAGAGACAATGAGAAGAAAAGAACAATCTATAGTTGCCAAACAAGCAATACTAATTCTAAACATTCCCACTTCCAGCAAGGGCCATGTCACGCATTATACTTAGGATGGCTATGCACAAGCATCCATGCATTCAAACACCAAAACACATGCTATGTACAATCATATCATATTGAAGTTATGAATTTTCATGGGAGGTGTATTCCTGTTGTCAGACTGCCCCATGATGATAATATGAGTTCAAGATTCCCATACAGTATGAGGCTGAGACCAACAACCAGACCTGGCATCAGATCAAAGTCTTGAACCAGCTGATTGGTCCCAGCCCAGCGCTGCTCTGGAGGTGGTTCAAAACTGCCAGTGGTACAGACCTGGCTGGCTCACCCTGAGAATCCAGTGACAGGTACAGATTGAACAGCAGGAGTGTCACCCTCTCCTGGGCTAAGCTCCCCATGCCTCCCTCCACCAGCAGCAGATACCCGGCTTACCCTTTTATGCCAGGGGCAGTTGTTCCTGGGCTGGGCACTGCTGGGCACACAGTAGAGGTGACTCGGGCCCTGTGTGTGTGGATTGCATGTCCTCATGGGGTGTGGTGCTGGGGTCAATGCTGGGGGTGGGGGAGTGACACAGCTAACTCCAGCCCTGTCCAGAGCAGGATGAGATCATGGTCAGCATTACTGTGTGACTACTCAGAACATGTTCTACATTTTAATACAGCACAATAATGTTTACTACGGTCTAAATAAGACGTTTACTAAGTATCCCCTGAAACAAGGCCCTGAGATTGTTTGCTGTGCCTCATACAGAAGCAGTAGACAATCACAGCCCAAAGGACGGTAGAGTTAAGGTACCACTGAAGCAGGAATGATACCTTTACTCTACCATCCCTTGGGCTGCAATTCTGAAATATTTGAGTCATTAATATAGGCTACTTGCATTCATGCTCTAAAATTCAGAAATTCTGCAACCTAAAGATTCCCGGAATGACTCTAGCAACGTGTATTATAACCTCACCCCAGCTATACCCTTCAGCCAGGCCTCTCTTGTACTAAGTCAGAGAGATTCTCCCTCAGCTGGTACAGAAACTTTTGCAGATCTCCTGCACAGGTCTCATAACAATAGGAGAGATGTCCTGGTAATTTTGAGCTAGCAACAGACAGGTCTATGCTGTTTAATCAAGCAAGTTTATACCAGAGATTGGTTTTCAGAAGCGCTGAGTGCCCACAACAAAAGGCAATGAAAATTGTAGGCACTCAATATCTCTGAATATCATATGCAAAGATTAACAAACTTTCATACAGCTTCTGTCATGAATTAGGTACAGCCTGATTCCCCTTTTACATCATAAATTTATTTGATACTTTATGGACGATATCAAATTTTAGCTGATTTTTTAAATGAAACCATATTTTCCGAAGCAGAAAGCAACTGTGACCACCTGAAACCTGAGATCCTGCTCCTGCCTTTGTTTCAAGGTAATTTGCATCATCACAGATCCTCACAGGAGCTGAGAGGCTCCATACCAGCTATGAACTAATTGCCCAGGGGAGTTTTCCATCTACTGACTCCTCTGTGAAATCCTATGATTTCTCCAATGCCTGATGAAGGGTGTTTGTGCCCCAAAGCTTGCAATTAAAGAAATTCTTTTGCAAAAATCTTGTTGGTCTACTAAAATATACCATCTCTACTATGGGTCCTGATTGTCTTTTGATATTTTATAACATTTTTGGTCTTGGACCAGCACTGAATTGGGTTTAAAGCTAGGTGAACCCGTTCTCATGTGTGCCTGGGTCAGCAGCAATTTGAGCTGTGGCACAGCAGCCCCAGGCTGGTAGCAGGCTCAGGGTGTCAGGTCCTGGCTCCAAGTGGCAGCACTGAGTCTGGCTGGGGCACAAGAGTGCTAAAGTGCAGAGCCTTGCAGCAGGCAGCCCCTGCGCTTTAACACCCTCAAGTCCCAACCAGCCCCTGTCTCTGTCTACGTTTCATTGCACTTAATTATTTCATCATAAGATAGTTCTGTCTCTGACAGTACTATCTTACAGCAGAGTTAATTTACTGTGCCCTAATACCATTGCACATGTAGACAGTGATGCTTTACTGCAGAGTTAATTAGTCAACTGCAGTAAAGCTCATGTTTAGATGTACTCAATGTCAACAAAATACTGTAATAGTATTGAGCAAGAATAAGGTAGCCTTTGTATAGTATAGTATGGAACACCAGGCTGCAACTTTTTGATTTAATAACATGGAGTTAGAGGAGTAGTTCAAAGTCAATTTATATTAAGGCTCTAACAGCTACCGATTCAGTATTACTATATAATAAGATACAGGCTTGCATGCAAGAAAAGGGTTATTTTCACTCCTGTGTTTAGTATAATTTTGAAAGTAAGCATATACATTGCTTTGTGTACATGGTAAAGGATTTATCATTTAAACTTCTGTGGACCTAAAAAGAATTTTATTCTTGCACATCAGATTCTTTATTTCTGCTTCCTAAAAGGCAGCTGAAGACATTTTTCTCTGCTTCATAGCAATATGATTTGGTGTTCTATAAAATAAACCTCTAGTAATTAGTGCTTATACAAATATTATCTGGCAAGCAACTCACTTTGCTTAGAATATTCTTGCATTCTTGTTCTAATCAATGCAAATGTATAACATAAAATTCCTTACCTGTTTTAAACATAAATAGAGATTATGTGAATATTCATAGGGAATATTAACTTCATTTCATTCTGGGGGTTTTTCTTCACCATCTCCTAAAAATGGCTCTCCATAGTAACAACAAGAGTAGAAAAGGTTTCCCCGTAGCAAATACTCTTTTGTGTCTGTTTTCAACTAAACACACCATGTATTCAGACACTTGGAAAAAATAAAATATGTTTTACTGTTTTCTGTGAAACACTACAATACAATGTTCAGATATAATGTAAATATCAGATTGTGTGTGTGTTTAGAGCATGATGCTAATTACAGATGGAAAAGAATCAGTACAAATGTACAGAATACATATCTATAACAAAACTATATGCATAATATATAGTTTTTCTGTTTTCCTCTCCCTAACCCTTAATAAATTACTGATTTTACCTGAAAAGGGAGCAACAGATTTTATAAATTGAATTACATAGATGTCAATCATTGTATTGTTTACATGTGCTTCACCTTCTATTGTCTGTTCTTTATCTTTTTTATTTAAGTTCTTCAGGGTAGGATACATCTTTTAAAACGTATTTGTACTAGACTTATCACAGTTGATTTCCAACACTGATTGGGGCCTCTGTGCATAACCACAGTGATTATAATTATGTATGATACTTAAAGTCTCATCAGGTTCATAAGTACACACATACTAAGAGTGAGAGGCATATACACACACACATATATATACATATATATTTTTATAAATATTGAGTTTCACATTGATAGTATTGACCATTAATTGTGCCACAAGATCATACAAAGTCATCCACAGCATCTGTTCCTTTGATCCCTTTTAGTCCTAGAGGAAAGCAAGATCCAGTTGTTCTATAACCCCTAAATAAGAATTCATCTGTACATTATTGTTTATTTATTCCACAGGATTACATATAAAAATATTATTTTATCACATATTTTCTAGGTATGTTTATATTGTAATCACAGTTCAGTAATTGCAATATACTCTAGATAGCTTTCAACAAGTTAACTTGAGTATCCAGTAGCAGTCTAGTAGAGGTAGCTCAAAGATCAGCGTGGTCTAATTTTTCTGCACTGACCTTACCACCTTAGCCAATTGTAACTAGTGCCTGAGCCAACTAGTTTAAACTAGCTCAAATATGTGTACACTACACTGCAGTCACTGACATGACTGGACTGTAAATATATCTTATGTCTGACCCCTATTTCTTTTCAAAAAGGGATCCAAGCTCAGAGGAAGGACTGAGTACCTGAGCAGCAAAACATCCCTTTGAAAATCCTGGGCACTCTACTGAAAAAAACTCATAGCTCTACTCCTTTCAGCCCTGAAATAGTTAAAAACAATTCTAACAAAGTAAATCAAAACAAAGCATACTTCATTTTCAAATTTTTTATTTTTTACAGATGAAAAAAATATTACTTTGGTGCCTTAAAGAAAGACTGAAATAATAGGCGTGCATAATTTCTGCTTTAACTTACATTTCTGCCTTTTAAACTTGGTTTCAACTCAATGAAAAAGCCAACAAATATAGATTTAATTACGCAGAAAAGATGCTTTAACTGCACTGCACATTCAATACTCAAAATCCAAAGAAAGCAGTCCTGCTTGAAATGTGTACAAATCAATTCATTATATTGATTTGGAGTGAGTTGTGCTTTAATTTAAAACATAGATTACCACAGGCCAGAGTTGATAAAGTCCTACTTTTTGAGACATGGTAGCTGAGTTTTGCAGCGGGCCCAAAGTTTTTGGTGAAAAGGTGACTTACATGGCTTCTCATTTTTCTTCTATAGGTGACCATCACATATAACCTACCAGGGGCCTCTTAAAATCTATTTATTGCAATTCATAATAGACTTCGTCATCCACTAAAAACTCATATGAAAAATAGAATTGAAAGCTGAGTATTAATTAACTTTACAGATCTGCTGACACTTTATATAAAACGTTGGAAGATTTTCAATTTAGATACAACTATTCCTATACCATATTTTTAACACTTCTATTACTATATTTCCTTGTTTTTCCCAAGGCAGAGCTGGATCAAATCACACTATATCAGAATCACTGGTTTTTACTTTTAGAAAAAACAATGATTAGCCCTCTTGGTTGTATATAAAAGCCCAAAAGCACAATCTGAGTGTAAATAAAGAAGTCATGCCTGCCCAAGTTTGTAGAAAGCCTGCAACAACAGATCTAAGAGGGATGAATTGCTTTATGCATCTCAGTAGTCTATTAAGTACAATAAGTACTGCTCATGTAGCCAATGCCAATAACACTCCAGCAGAGGCAGATATGTGTGACAGAAGAAGAATGTACAAAGCCCAGTCCATTTAATCAAGTTAATAGACCTTAGCTCAAGGGTGGGCAATTATTTGGGCCTAAGGGCCGCATAGGGAGTTTTGATGAGCTGTCACAGACTGGGTCATCCCCTCCCCCCTGCACAACTCGCCAGAACTCCCTATGGGGCTGCCCCAACCCCACACCCCTGCAACAGCTCACCAAAACTACCTACGGGACTTGGGGCAAGCAGGAAGCAGTGTTCAGGAGTGTGATGGGTGGGGGCGAGGTCAGGATCATCAGGCCAAGTTGTTGGGTGAAGACAGCTCAGGGTTAGGGCTCTGCAATCTGCTCCCTGCATGCCCTGCCCTGTGGGCAAGGATGGGTGGGGTGTATGGGTGTGGAAGGGGGGCATGTACATGGGTGTGGGGAGGGGGCTGCCTGGGCACTATGTCCTAGGAGCCAGCTATAGGTGAGGGGAGGGAGGAGAAATCAGGGTGAGCATGCAGTGTGCAGTCTGCAGCTGCCTGCAGTGCTCCACATGGGGCTAAGCCCCTTCTTGGGCAGACCATGCCATGCTCCCACCCGTGTCTGCTGGCCCAGCCTTGGCCCCAGCCGGCACACCACTTCTGGTGGGGCTGTTCCTGGTGCAGTTGCAGCCGGCCAGGTGCTGCTCTTCTCCTCTCACCTCCAGTGGGAGCCACCCGACTGAAGCTTTCCCCCTGCCTACCAGCCCATGTGCACAGCTTCCAGCAGCACTGTTCCCAGTGAAGCTCCTCCTCCTGCTCTGGGAGAGCAGGCAGAGGGGAAGCTTCAGGTGGGCAGTTCCTGCTGGAGGTCAGGAAAGTAGAGCAGCACCAGGAAGAGTCCCACCAGAAGCTGCATGTACTGGCCGAGACCCAAGCCAGCAGGCTCAGGCAGGAGCACAACGCAGGCTGCCCCCCTGGAAGCAGCTGGGGTTCAGCCACATGTGGAGTGCCATTGCCTGGATCCAGTCAGTTGGTAGGCCACCTCTGGCCCAGGGTCCATATTTTGCCCACCCCTGTCCCTCTCAGGTTGTAAATAGATATAGCATTTCTCCTGGGACAAAGATTTTTGTCCTGGGATTCTACAGGCTTACACAGCTATTGTCCCACTATAAGTACCTGTAAAGTATATAGGATTAAATGTACCAACACTTTTTCTATGGGACATTATGATGTACATCCATAAGGTAATTGTGACATATTTCAGGAACAAGCATGTCAAGCTGTGTGCTCTCATTGGCCACCTAGGCTTCATACAGACATTACAGCCAGAAGTTCATGGGGGTTAAATCAGGTTAAAAATTGATGCCTGATCTAATTTAGTAATTAGATAGGTTCAGAAGCCAGAACTAAAGTAAGTCAGAGTAGGGGGATGAGCAGGTGGGATGGGGGGAGGCTAGCAGGGGGCTTGGAGGATCGGAGGGCTAATGGGGTCTGCAGGGAGGCTTGGGAGATTTGGAGGCTAGCGGGGTCCATGGGGCAGGGGGCAGGAGACTAGGTGCTGGGGGTAGGTAGGAAAAGTGCAGCCCTAGGGTGGAACATGTACAGAAGTTCAGTTAGATTAGTCTAACTGTACCCAATCCATTAGCAATGTGTAGGGGGTGTACATGGGGGCATGTGCACCTCCTGAGATTGGCTACGCACCCCCTGGAAGCACCAGCCGTGAAACTGGAAGTGCCGATGGAAGTGCACTTCAGGTTCCACTGCTGGCTCGGTGATCAGCCACTGGGGGATTCTTCCCACCCCCAATGGCAATCTGGTGCCCCTCCCAGACTCAGAAGGCACCAGTCGCCCATGACGCGATCTAACTTAGTGTACCTCTGAGGTAGAGTTAAATTAGATTGGATCAGCTATTTTTTGACTGAACTAACCATTGTGGAACTTTTATACAGTCTGCACTTAAATCAACCTAACTATGGATCTAAGTGTAAGGTCCACGCATGGGTGAACCAAGTTCGATTAGGTGGCCATTTTTAACATGATCTAACTTCCCCCAATATCTGTACATTGGTACAGCAATGCAGCTTGAAAGGCTGTGTGTGTAAATTGATGTGCTGCTCCTGTGTTGATATGGGTAAAACCTGAGGATTGCCTCAGAGACATCTGTTTACAGCCTCAAAAGATAGGCAAGGGGGTCCTTACCACCTCTTTTTCAAGTAAGGGAGGCACAGAGAAGAGGCGGATCTTAAGAGTATCTCAAGGGATATTTGAGCCCCAGTTTTTTTCAGGATTCTCCTGGTCTGAGGACGACATTTGAATACAAGAAACTAAATGCCATGCTTCAAAACATAAGCTAACCACCGGCAGGGGTACAGAACACAATAAAGAGCCTACTCTTATACAAAGGTCATTTAGCACTATAGTATAAGGGGAAATAAAAATATGGTCTATAAAAAGGATTGCCTCTGCAGTGTTTTCAAAGTCTTCTCTAAAATGTCAACAGCTTTTTGAACTTCTTAAAATACATTAGATTGGCATAGAAGCTACTAGTGATTCTGCGATATGGCATTGATATTAGCTATTATCATGAGATCTCACAACATTTACAGCACTAAAATTTCATAACCGTATTTTTGATCAACAGAACAAAATGGCATTGCCTTCAGGATGTCATGCTAAATCTTCCAAAGCTTTGTACCTTTACTGCGCCCCCTCTCTTATATTTACTCTAATTATTTGTGAATTTAATATTTCCTTTAAATAGCCATTAAAAATCTATTACAATCTAAAAGCTAGCAAAAATGAGCTTGTCATTGTAGATATAACCCAATGATCTCATGAGGTCCCTTCAAGCCCTAAACTTCTGTGAAATCAGATAGTTAACACTTTTTGGAGGAAGCATAAGTGTTGAAACTCCTTACCATTTGCACTTGTGAATCTATTGAAACAACTGCTGTAACAAATATCTAGTTAGTCGTTTACAAAGACTTCATAAGGCTTTAGCTCACTCTGAGAAAAAATAACTTAATTCTTGTCTGAGAGCTGTCATATTCTTGTAACCTGGCTGATTATACAAACTTGCAAACTTTGCTAGCACTGCCACCTGCTGTTGATGCTAGTTTTGTTTCCAACTGAATAGTTTTAAACACCAGTGATGTATAGTTAAACTGGCCTGTTCTAAAAGGAACAAGTATCATCAACAATGATTTTTAAAGCATTTTTAAACACACGTCATTGCTAACAGATTCCTATGGCAGAAGCTACGTTTCACTTTCTTTTTTATTATTCTTACAGATGATTATTACAGATAAAATAGAAAACTGTATTTGAAAAGCAAGGTCCCTTACCATTGTTACTTTACTTTTTTAAAAAATGTATTTGTTATTCTTCACATGGATCTTAGATGCCTGTAAAAATATGATAAAAAATTAGAGTAAAGCCATAAATAATTCTCAAATTATACAGATGAAAACCAATTAAAATAAAAATGCTAATATCTAATAGAGATAAAAATGTATATTACAAATATATTATCCTCTCAAGGTACATCCTGAGATTGTTGCTAAATTTCACATGGATAATGTAACATTGAGCATTTTTTGCAAGATGTGTATTGTGCTGAAATGTGAACTAAAATGCCAATAACCCACTAAAATCAGAGTTTTAAGTTAATAATTATTTCCCTCGCTACAGCCCTGAGCCTTCCCCTGGGTACTTAAATGGGTAAAATCCAACTAAAATAAAACTGGTTTTGTTTTAAAAGTTCAAATGTGGCACATTTTTTAAGTGGGGAATATGTATTTTTCACATAAAGTGCTAAGATATCAGGGCCAAAATTCTTCAGAATGTCAGACAGATTTGAAAGCTGGTGGAGAAATAAGGATCTTGTAAAAGCATGTGCAATGCAGGATATACATGCACATAACTCTGTTTCATGATTTAAGAAAACCTTGTCTAAAATATGCTGCACATATTTGAATGCACATGATAAGTTATTTAAAACTTTTCTTGCAGATCCATTTTAAGCAGACTCCAAGGCCATGTACCAAAAACGGCTGAGGAACCTGTTTGTGAAAGTCCACAGGATTTTATTACTATGTGAAATGTGTGTTTATTTGAATGTGTTACACTAATGATATAACAACAGTACAGTCAAATAAGCTCACTGATCTAAATCCAAATGGGTGAAGAGCCAAGCCAGAGATCCACAACTTGGCCAAGATTTGCACTCACAAAGAAATAACAGCAACAGTGGAGCGGCTTCAGGTGTTTATGTGTAAGGTACACTACTTCCACATGAGTGGAAGCTGCAAGAACAGAAACAGGACTAAGTTGTCCACCAGCAACAGGAGACAGAAAACGGATCTTTTTTTTCAAGTTGGGGCATAGAAAGCAATAAACAACTTTGGCCAACTCAGTAAACATCTAGCAAAAGCCTTAGAGGCTTCAATGGACATTAAGAAATAAAATGCAAGGCTTAAAAGTATTGTGGCATTAAAGATCATATTTTTATATTACAATAGTCAGCAAATGACATCATGTTTTCAAGAGCAATGATACAATCACACTGTATAAATAAGTACACTTCACAATACCTTGCTAAAAAAAAAAGCTCTAGCACTTTTGGCGCCCACATAATTTCAACAGAGAACACTGGGACCAAACCTACGTGGCAGAGAGAAGTTTAGGATGGGCAAAGAGACTAGTGTCTGGGGCTAGAGAGGTGGGTGAAGGGGAAGCTGAGACTGGCTGGGCAGGGACACTGAAAACTAGGTAAGTGCTGAGGTGGGAAAGTAAGACAGATCTAACAAAGACACAGGATAGAGGAAGAGAACAGAGGTTAGCTGAGCAAAGAGGTTAGAACAAGGAGCCAAGGTGGGGCCTGGTGTATATGTGTCTGGGGTGGGAGGAGAGAAATGGGACAGGAGAATGAAAAATGAGAGACAAACCAGATGAGATCCAAGTCTTTGGACAGAGAGCTTAGGCCTGGAAAGAGACTATGAGACTAGCTTGACAAGCAGACTGGGCTGGTATGAGAAACCTGAGGAATGAAGGTTGGGAGCAATTGGTAAATAGAATAGAACTGAATAAGCAAAAAGATAAGGGCTAGGATGAGAAATAATGTGTGCAAAAAGACAAGAGCAAGACAGGGACAAGTATGGATTGGAGGGGTCACGTACTTGACTTTGTAGCCTTTGTCCTCTTTTAACAGTTTTATCGAACACATCCAACTTCGATAAAGCTCCTCTCAAGAACTAAATGAAAGTCCCTAATAACTTCATCCAAACTTCACTAAACTCAAAAAAGAGGCTTGCACTGATTCTAGCAAGCTTTGGATCATGCCCTATACATCTGATCCAAGTAAGAATTAGTTCTTAGGATACAGTCTTTCGGGAGTCTCTCTGCTTTGATTGCATGAAAGTCGTGGCTAGAAACACTAAGAGGATTATTCTGGGACATTACAATCACAATTCAAGAATCCCAGTCAGATAATACTCATTTTCATTTGCTTCATACATCCTTAAATCCCTAGGATGTACTATATATGCTTTACACTTTTGAGCTGGAGCCAACGTGTTAAAAGACTAATCCATTATAAAGCACTGTACATAAACCAAAGTGGTTGGCAACATACTCCTTTCACATATCCATTGTTGTTACTTCCCTTCACTTTCAATGAACAACCTATAATGAAAGCTGCCTTTTAGCTTTCTCCCAATGTGGTAACCCTTGGGAAAAACAGAGTCTTTGTAAAACATATTAAAATTAAGTAATAAGAATTCAGTACAGGCCCAAATGATGGTCTGGCAAACCATCTATGACTTTCCTGCTGTTGCTGAATGAATCTGAACAACATCTAAACAAATTATTTTTTCTGTAATCTAGCTCCAGCTCTAAGCCTCTATTTTGGCTAGGACATTCATCCTCATTTTTTAAAAAAATAGTTATTTGTTAGACGATGACTATCAGATTTTACATTTCTTCTGATACCAACTATGAATCTAATCGGACACTAGAGCTGCTGACCTGTTTCCCCAGTCTAGGAAGGACTAATACTTCACCAAAGTCTTTTTTCATATACTCCATTTAGGGAACGGTTTATTAGTTCAAATAAAAGACTCACAGAGTCTGTTTTGGCCAGAACAGAACTAGTCTCCTGACCACCACAAGCTACAGGAGCCCAGAAACCTTATGCTTTGGACCTCACCATCTGTTCTAAAACCAGCCCCAGAAACCCACTTATCTCCTGCAAGTGAGCTCTTGCAATCCTTTATAGGCATTACCTATTCCCTTCCCAGGTGGCTGTGATAATTGAATAAAGCTAGCTGCTGGCCCCAGGTTTGCTGATTTCTTAAAGAGCAGATCAGCCTGTTACAGACACCACACGATTTATGTGTGCAGGGGGGAAAAACTGTCTCATATGTATTAAACAGATATGATTTCCCTAGGCAACTCTAGTGTTTGTTTTCACATTGTACCTGTATGGTTTCTCTCCATAATGTATCTGGCTCCAGAGTGCAGGAAGATAACACACTTCTGAGACTGCTAGCTGTTCAACATCTAGTTTAAGAAAAGCTATTTAGAAATGTTTTAAAGAACTGATTCACAGAGGTTTAAATGGGACATAGGCACTAATTGCTGCCACTTTAGATATCTAAATCCAAACTGTAACATTCAAAGCCATCATAGAGATGCTGTCTAGATATATCTAAGTTCTACAGGCACCTAAAGTTCTGCATCTGAGTGTGTCTGTAAGTACCTCAGTCTTGACAAGGCTATCTTGGTACCTATCTCATACTTAAGCGCTACAAGGCTTTGCAAATTAGGAGTATCTCCACCTCTTGCAGCTGTGGATCCTGTTGAATGTCAGCATGTTAAAATAGCCTGCTAATTAGGGGCGTCCTTCTGGGAGACAGGAGCTGTGGGTTCAAATCTTCTCCAGCAGAAGACGGATTTGACCATAGGTGTCCTACAGCTTGAGTGAGTGATCTCATCACTGAGTGCTGGGAAGAAGTACACCACATTTCCAGATCTCTTTGAAGAGATATTGATATTCTGTTAAGAACCCCACGACTGAATCTTGAGAACCACTAGTTCCCTGGCCATCACTCCACAGTGAAGGCATCCAGGCCAGGGCTACTGGTTATTATTTTTCAAGTTAAAAATTACATTTGAGACCCTTTATTATGCTCATTCACTTCTCTGCAATCAGTTCCTGTGGGTGTTCAAACCCTTCTTGACAGTCCCAGAAAAAAATATTATCTTACAATTGGGTATTAAGTCAGGGTGTAGCTGCACTTCCTTTACTATTATTGTCCTAACAGGTTAGCCTAGATATCAAGAAAACACAGCAGTACTCAGAATTCAGGAATCTGGGTTAAGACCCAAGAAATCCAGCCAATCAGCCACCCTTTCCTTCTTTTTCTAAGGAAGCTTTCATTTTCTTTACAGACTCTGAATCAGGGAAAAATGGGGGTAGCTTCCAAACACCACAACTTTCCATATGCCATCTGCAATGCTATTCCAAGTACATTTCAGTGCTACTGTCAGCCCATAAAAAGGCTATGAGCTTTCAGAGGTTACAAATACAGAACAGTCAGGCAGCAAAAGAGTTGCATTCCAAATGTAGAGTTTTTTTCACAAAATTAAAGAAACAAAAATAACACTAATTTCCATCCAGAAACCTGGGGAAACCAAATTTTACCCAGATGCCTTTAATAGAAAATATATCCCTAACTGTAAGCACCAAGACTTCAAGAATACAGCATTAATACATGAAAAGGCATAATAATTAAAGCAACTGCAGAAAAACAATCAATGAAACACAACAGTATTTTGGACATTAGTCCTTTCCCCCAGTTTTCCCACCTGCCATTGTGATCACCCAGTGGATAAATCGTTTTGACATCTCATTCCTCTTCCTACAGTGATTTTGGCTCTGTAATTGCCAGGTAAAAGAGCAGGAATTTTACTGGAATTCATTCAGGTCACATTGCCTTCTGCAGTGGAAAACTGCCACTACTTTATACCAAAGCACCAGATTTAGAATTTCAATTGTCATTACACTATGGAAAAATATTCAATAGTGTACATACCATATATAGAACCTCTGTTGCCAGGAATGCAGTTCTCTTTCAACAAAACAATTCTTTTTCTTCCATCTTCCTGTTTTGTTCGTATCTGAACTGCACTACCCAATGGCATACAACTGCAGTATCAATTATGGCCAGGGGTCCGGGTTTTCCATTCACCATGGAAAAATGCGGTAAAACCTAGATTTTCTCCTTTAAAGGTCATAGGATCCCAGCAAGATAAGCATTCAATTTACTCTTGAAGGTGTTCAGTGTAGGTGCTTGAACCACCTCTGATGGCAGGCTGTTCCAGACCTTGGGGGCTCAGACAGTAAAGAAATTCTTCCTTATCTCCAGCCTGAAATGATCTTGCAGTAGTTTATAACCATTCAGCCTCATCACCCCATGGGATGCCCTGGTGAACAAACGTTCCCCCAAATACTGGAGGTCACCCCTGATAGACTGATAGGTGGCCATCAGATCATCCCTGAGCCTGCGCTTTTCCAGGCTAAAGAGCCCCATGGCTCTCAGCCTGTCATCATAAGGTCTGTTTTCCTGACCTCTGATCATGCAAGGTTCAAAAAAGGGAGGAAGGAGGACCCGGGAAACTATATGCCAGTTAGTCTTACCTCAATCCTAGGCAAGCTGTTCGAGAAAATTACTCTGGCACACATCCAGAAGGGGCCAGCAGGGGACTGCATGCTTAGGGGCAACCAACACGGGTTCATCAGTGGCAGGTCCTGTCAGACCAACCTGGTGGCCTTTTACGATCAGGTCACCAGATCATTAGATGCAGGGGTAGCAGTGGACATAGTCTTCCTGGACTTC
>NW_017729024.1:68957119-68957492 GCF_001723915.1 Gavialis gangeticus | reverse complement strand
CTTGAAGATAGGCACCACATTGGCCTTCTTCCAGTCTTCAGGCACTACACCAGAGTGCCAGGAATTTTCAAAGATCCGTGCCAGAGGTTGGGCTATGATGCTCGCTAGCTCTTTGAGTACTCTGGGGTGAAGATTGTCAGGGCCAGCTGACTTAAAGGTATCCCGTGTCTCAAGGTGTTCCTTCACAAGGTCAGCACTGATGGAGGGCAGGGGATCTCCCTCACCCGGACCTCCCTGTCCCGTAGTGGGCATCGGCGTCCCATGGGACTGATGAAAGACCGACGCAAAGTACCCATTTAATAGGTTGGCTTTTTCCTGGGCATCAGCTGTCAGTTGTCCCATCTGGTTCAGCAGGGGTCCAATGTTGCCCTTG
>NW_017729024.1:68954769-68957064 GCF_001723915.1 Gavialis gangeticus | reverse complement strand
CTCAAAGCTAGTTGGAGTTCAGTTGCAGCCTTGGCTTTCCTGGTTTGCTCTCTGCAGGACCTGACCAGTGCAGAATATTCCTCCTTGGAGGTGAATCCCATCCTCCATCCTTTGTAGGCCTTTCTTATTAGCCTCAGGAGGTCTGCTAGATCTCTAGCAGGAAGAGGGAGATCAGCAGGGGGCACCATGTGCATGTACACACGGCTGCCAGGCAACCTGGAGAACAGCTCCCACAGGTATGTCTGGTAGCAGCAGTGGAAGGGGGAAAGAATTGAGGCCCCATAGACAAGAAGGATACTGCTCAGCCCAGGTGGTATATGGGACTTAGGGCTTGGGGCCAGAATGTGTAGCCACAGGCCCTGAGCATATTACGAACCCATGATGCTAAAGGATTACTAAAGCATAATCAACCTGTAGTGAACATGGATTACATCTCACACCATTCAACTTACCTAAAATCTAACTTTATTAATACATTAAATGTATTAATAGTTTTCTACATAGAGAGAGAGAAAAAACACTTAGTTCAATGGTCTCACCCAATTCCAGATGTTGTTCCAGTTCACAGAAAAGGTGGCCAATCAGTTCCTGGAAGTAGAGGATGGTCATCTATGGGTATTGCTCTTTTTGGCTGATGTTCAGTCCAGATGCTGTTCAGTCCAGATGCTCTTTTTGGCTGCTGTTCAGTCCAGACGATGACACATACCCAACTTTCTTGTTGTCCCATTTTTATGCTTTTTCTTTAACTTCACTCCTCTGATGACTCTTCATTTCTGGGTACCGTTGATTGGTTTCCCTTTGATCATAATATACTGTTCATATTTTTATCCTGTCCTTTGTTCCAACAAGCCCAACACATGCATACATCTTAATTTGGTCTTTTACTGGTGTCTTAATTTGGACATACCCCAGACTCCTAATGTTGCCCTAAGAATAAAGGGGTATCTGGTTCTCCTCCCAAATGGAGAGAGAGCAAACAGTGGATCAATTTTGTGTGTCCAGCAACTCCAAAAATTACAAGAGTTTTCCAGCTGGGCACTGTCCAATTGATCCCCTTGTATCGCCCTTCATTAACATATCCAATGATGTCATCCCTCTGATTTAGTTGGTTACTGCCAAGTTCAGTTAATTTGAGCTAGTAACAAGGCTTATATTTCACACAAATATGTTGATAACATTGGAACACAAGCTTCCTGTGAAAACAAGCTCATGGCTATAGCTGATAGTGCAGATACAAAATGCAAAAGAAAAATTCAAATAATATTGAGGCTATACAGAAACTTAAGCAATGGCTAAATAAGGCTGAATATAAAAGAAAAGTTTAATACTATAATTCACCATTCAAGCAAGTACAACTAAAGCTAAATGTGACAAACTATCCTAACTGGTGAAGAGCAGGACAGAGCCATGGCAACTTGTCGGGGTGGGGGGGCGAAGCTGGCTCCCTGCCACTGTGTGCACCTCCCAGGGAAGGGCATGGGGGGCACATGTTCCCTTGATTTCTGTGAAGGACAGGCTGCTCACTTCAGGCTTGAGCTCTCTGTCCTGCTACCATGCCCCCCGGGGCCTCCACAGCTCAGCAGGCAGGACCTGGCACATCAGAGCAGAGTGGGACATGGAAGCTTGGTACCACTGCCATGAACTCCATACCACCATGGCAAGGCACCCCCTGCCTGCCATGCAGCAGCAGAGGTAGCAATGTGGAGTTGTGCCCCTCACTATTGCCAGACAGGCAGAGGGTGCCTTGCCATGGTGATGTGGAGTTCCCAGCACTGTCACCAAGCTTCCCCACCTGGTCCCACTCTACCCTGCTGCTGGGTCTCTCACACTCGGCTGTGAAGGTCCTGAGGGGAGGGCAGCAGGATGGGGATGTCCAAGCCCACAGCAGGCAGCCTGCACCCACCCCCACAATGGACTCTGCTCCAACCATACCACCCATAGGGAGGGGGAGCCAGTCTCTGTACTCCACTCTGCCACCGTAGATACCGCTTATTTTTGGCAGCAGCCAGGACTCAGGCACTGCTGTAGGGGGTGGGGGACTGCAGACCCAGGTCCCTGGCCCTATTGCCCTGGCAACTGGGCCCCTGCTCTAACAGGGCTGGGGGTTGAGGGTGATGGGTGGGGAGTGAGGGGCACCAGCAGGGCCAGGGAGCTGTGGTTGGTGAGCGAGAGGTACCAGCGGGGCTGAAGCATGTCCTAAAGTAACCAAAGGCTGGGTCCTCCAGAGAGATGCTCTAGCACATGGCCAGAGTGTCTCTATGGCTGCTGCATGCCCCTGCTGTTCCAGCATTCTGC
>NW_017729024.1:68949416-68949769 GCF_001723915.1 Gavialis gangeticus | reverse complement strand
TGGTTGGTGAGCGAGAGGTACCAGCGGGGCTGAAGCATGTCCTAAAGTAACCAAAGGCTGGGTCCTCCAGAGAGATGCTCTAGCACATGGCCAGAGTGTCTCTATGGCTGCTGCATGCCCCTGCTGTTCCAGCATTCTGCCTCAGTGTGCTGGGGCAAATAGAAGCAGAGAAAGGCTGCAGCAGTGGATTGGACCCAGGTTCTGTCCCAGGTAAGTAGGGATGTAAGGGGGGGTCTGCATAGGTGGGGGGACTGTGTGTGGCTGGAGGGACTGCTTGGAAGTTGTGGGTCCCCCATCTGTCCCCCCCACATGGCTCACAGTCGCACCCCCCAACAGCAGCAGCAGCTCTTGAG
>NW_017729024.1:68942230-68945650 GCF_001723915.1 Gavialis gangeticus | reverse complement strand
AGCCTCCAGGGGATAAAATCAGCAATTTATGCAACAAGCCCAGGGAACATTCAACCGCCAACTGCTTACAAATTGGATAGCTCTGACCTGTGTGAGTGGGGATAATCTCACAAAAGCAGAATAATGAAGCATTCAGAAAGAAAGAAGATTGACATCTACGAGCGCTCTGGCCATACCACCCCTGCTTTTAGAGTGTGGAGCAGCACTGTGACCTTGTGGGAAAGCATCTTCCTCTCTTTGCCTTCCCATTACCAAACTAAGATGCTGGGATCTATCTACCAGTTAGGGGCTGCTGGATCCCATCAGAAGGAGGCTGCACGAACAAAACACCGGAACTGAAGAGGGGGCCAGTGCTTGTCATTAACTGCTTCATCTTTCACGGAGAAGTACATGCTTCTTTTCTGCAGACAAGGCCCAGCTTAGGTCCTAGGGGTAAAATCTTAGCCTCACTGAAGTCAATGGCAAAACTCCCACCAATTTCAGCCAAGCCAGGATTTCACCCTGGATTCCTAACCTTGGAGTAGAAGTATTCAACCCTGGGCCTGCGGGCCAGGTCCAGCCTACGGAGCCATGTTATCCAACCCACAGGGCTCCCCCTGACTTCTGAAAATATGGTGGCAGGAAGAGCTGTGGTGGCCAATAGTGACTCTCCTGCCATCAAATTTCTGAACCCAGGGAGAGCCTGAAGGGCTGAATAGCATAGCCCTGTGCACGAGACTGAGGGCCTGGGGCCAAATGAGGTGGCGTGAGGCTAAGCGAGGCCATGCAGGGCAGCATGGCATCAGCTAAGTGAGGCCGGCTGGGCAGCCTGGGGCTAATCGGGGCGGCACAGAGAGCGTGGACTGGCACAGGGCGAATCAGGGCGGTGCGGAGGGGCACGGGGCAGAGCACAATGACCCACAGCAGCGCAGAGCAACGCAGCACAGAGCCAAGCAGGACCACACCCGGCCCACTGACTGGCCCTGCACTGCCTGTCCAGCCAGCAGGGCCAGACGACTGCGCAGCCCCACTTCAGCGCCTCCAAGCCTCTCGCCCTTGTACAGCGAAGGGCTTCCTTTTTATTCATAATGCTGGTTCCCCCCGGTAGAGTCTGAAGGAAATAAAGGCAAGCAGGGGGGCAAAGAGAGAGAGAGAGAGAAAGAAGACCACCCACCCCGGGCCCGGCCGGCGCTGGGGAACGGATCGGGCTGGTCGACTGCAGGGACGCGAACTACAGCTCCCAGCATGCAGGGCGGAGGAGCGAACGGCACCGGAAGTGCCAGGGCGACCGCTGCTCCTGACCGGAAGTGGGGGTCATTCGTCGTTCCTCCTCCTGGCCCGCAGGCGGGAGGCGTGCGGGGCGTGTCACGGTAACGGGCGCGCTCGGGCTCCCTCCCTGCAGGGGTCGCGCGGGGGCGGGCACCTCTTGCCTCCGCGATTGCGGGGACAGCGCATGCGCCGCTCAGGGCCTCTCCTCTCGCCCCCAGGCAGCAGGGTTTGAGAGCACTTGTTTTAAGCCTTTGCCCCTCCGACCTTCGCTCATGTCCCTGCTGTGTCTTTTCTTTGCCCCAAGCCATCACTGATGCGCCCCCAGTGGCTCCCTGGTGGAGGGTTGTAGCTGTACCTGGCGCACAGGCCCCTTGGCCACTCGCGTCTCCGGGCATTTTCACAGGGCTGTGTCTGCCGCCTCCTTGGACTCACTGCGGCGGGCGCTGTCCGGTGGCTCTGCTCAGCATTCCCCCTCGGGGCATCTGTTTAAATCTGATACCTTGCTCCTGTCCCTGCTTTATCTTTTATTTTTCCCATTATTTCAGTTGATATACACCCAGAAGCCCCCTCTAATAAAGGCGAGTAACCGTTGCTCTGTGGGCATAAGCCCACCTTGCCCCTTATGCTGCAAATAGGCCTGACCCTTATCTCGGTGGCTTCCCGCCTTGGAGCACTTGTCGGCCTCTAACCCTCACATCATTTCAGCTGTCCCAAGGAATCAGTCGGTACGTACCCGATAGCTCCGTCAAACAACAGCGGGTGGGGAGAGTAACTGTTTGTCAGCTGGCACATGCCCATGTTTCCTCTTTGCACCAAATAGGTTTAGCCCAGTCTGCTTCACGTATAGGGCTGTCCCTCTTTTTTTTCCTGTGTGACACCACTGCCAAGATACAATGACCGGGAACCCACCTTCTGCAAAACCTTGGGCCCCCCAGGTTTATGTCACACCATTACTGTTTAGAGTTGGTATCTGAGAGGATGAGCCGAACAGCCCCTTGTATCCTTTGCAGAAGCCATACAGCCCCATTCAACTCTACAAGAGATGTTACACAGCTCTCATCTGAATTACTTCCTTCTTAGGAGAGAGGCAAGGATTTGTTAAGGTGATGACTTTCATTGGACCAACCAGGTAGTGGGGATAGGGTTAGACAGACTTACAATTGTGCAAGATTAGCAATGATGCTCTTGCATTTTGGAGCCAGTGAACTGCATCATGGTTGGGCCGGCATCCACTAACCTGTTGGTGTCCTGCTGAAGCTCTAAACCAGCTATTCTTAACTAGTATGCCAAGGTGTGGTGGGATGCCGCAACATTAGCACTGTTAGGTGCAAACACGTACACATGCATGGGCAACTGGTGCCACTATAGTCGGGGGGGGGGGGCACATGCCCCCCCCCCCCCCAGTGACCAGTCAGTGACGGGGGGGAAAGTCCCCCCACTGTCAATCTTGCTGACCAGGGGATAGGAGATCCTGAGATGGCTGATCACTGTGGCTGTGGCCACTTCCAGGAGCACTGTTTCTCAACTGGCAATCGCAGAGGGGACACCAGTGCTCCCTAAGTGGTGAGCACGGCCGGTCAGGGGGTGTATGTGCACCCCCATGCACCCCTTACATGTCACCACTGTAGACATGATTTACAGGATAAACCCTGAGATTATAAATGGGAATCCAGTATGTCAAAAACATTCTGACCTGTGGTCTTCCTGAGTTTTTTATAACAGAAGAATTGCTATATAGTCAAAAAAAAAAGTGAAAACTAAGAGCTGGCATTTTCCAAGGGCTGCCTGCAGTCTGAAAAGGTTAAAAACCACTTAACAAAGGGAAGTACCTGTGAGTAAAATGGCTAGACTTCCATGGACATTTATTTGGGTTGCAGTAGCACCACTGATACAAGATTGATGTCTGTCTTTGTGTATATTTGGAGGGATTGGATATGTTTTTGAATGTTAAATCTGTTCTTTTATGGGTTAGATTCATTTTAAAAAATTAAAAATAATGGCTCCATCCCCATGACCTTTCTTGACTAGTTCTCAGGTAATCAAGAATCATTTGAAGGTGCCGTCTGAATATCTGGGCATGTTTTCAGTCCACACTTTTTCTCTAAAATCAGCCTTCCAAAAATGGGGCTAATGTTTTATCAGGGAAGCTGATTTTTTCTTGCTGGAAAAAAT
>NW_017729024.1:68939722-68941751 GCF_001723915.1 Gavialis gangeticus | reverse complement strand
TCTGTCTTTGTGTATATTTGGAGGGATTGGATATGTTTTTGAATGTTAAATCTGTTCTTTTATGGGTTAGATTCATTTTAAAAAATTAAAAATAATGGCTCCATCCCCATGACCTTTCTTGACTAGTTCTCAGGTAATCAAGAATCATTTGAAGGTGCCGTCTGAATATCTGGGCACGTTTTCAGTCCACACTTTTTCTCTAAAATCAGCCTTCCAAAAATGGGGCTAATGTTTTATCAGGGAAGCTGATTTTTTCTTGCTGGAAAAAATCCTACAGGAATAGAAACATAGAGACACTGTGCTACAGTGGCTCCCACTTTTCCCCGGGGCACCAGGCAGGAGGGACAGCCTCCCATGTTAACCCTCTTACAGCTGCTGATGAGACAGTAGCTTTTGACTGAAGAGTCACTGAGCTGGCTGGGGATGAGCAGGTTGCTGCATGCACTAAATTCTTGGGTATAACTCTAGAAAAATCTTTTTCTACAGACTGTCTTCCAAAAACAATGTCTCTCTCTTATTTGTAGGTATGTGGTATGCAAATAAATGTAGTATTCATTTTCTTTATCCTTCTTCTTTAATTATATGAAAACAAAAGTATCATGAATATGTTTTTGGACACATTTCTGTTTTTTCAACCTAGTTGAGATAATGACAGCCCTTGAAAGGAACCCCAAGCAGCAGATGATTTCTCAGCTGCATAATTTTGCTTCTGCTGGTGACACAGCCAGGTTGAAAGCATTGCTGACACGGTCTCCATCCCTTATTAATGCAACATCCGAAAATGGTTGGACAGCCTTAATGTATGGTGCTAGGAATGGGCACCTCGAGATTGTGCAGATTCTTCTTGAAGAAGGGTAAGAAACAGATTCATTTTCTTCAAAAGAATTTACTGGGTTTCTTGCTTCCCCTTTGATTGCTCTCTCTGAATTACCACCATATTCAGGTCCATAAATGAGTAAACTTACCTATGTGGGTCATGAGAAGAAAAACCTTGCAGAGCAAGTCACTCAAGGCATTCTAATGCCAGGTTAGTTTATAGCTAGTACTCCTGTAGGTCTATGTATGTCTAAAAAAAATGTTTAAAAAATATTTTTTAAAAGGGGTGTCAAACATAAGTCCTGCAGCCTGGATTTGGCCTGCAGACCCAGGTCATTCGGCCCAAAGAATTGGTTCATCTGGCCCACAGCTTTGATGGGGGAATTTCTCTCACCAGCAGTCAAGCACCTGGGCTTTGCCCATGGAGTTGGAGCTGATGCAACAACATGCCTTGTTCTTGCAGTAGCAAGCAGGTGCCCACAATGCCAGGCTTCTTCCTGTGGTATTCTCCCAAGCGCTTGGCAGGCAAGCTGGGGAACGCCACAGTGTTGTACCCCCAGCAGCACCATGAACAGAAGCCTGGCACTGCAGTATGTTCTGGCAGCAGCAACCAAGCCCCTGGGATGCTTGGTCCCAGGCACCATGTGTGCAGGATCCAGCAATGTGGTGGGGGAGTCCATAGTAGGGTGGTGTGAAGCTTTGGTTGCTGATTCAGTTCGGCAGAGATTCGGCCCGATTCGGTGGCCAAATCTACGAATTTGAATTGAATCAGGAGACCCTTTAATCCTTCCGAATCAATTTGGAAAGATTCAGAAAGATTTGATGATTCAGACATAGACACAACTTTAAATGTTTTTTCTACATACCTCAAGGTACCAAGTGGCTCGTGAATGCTGAAATGGCGGGGCGGATGGAGTGTCCCACAGGAGCGGGGTGGGGCGGGGAAGTCCTCAGCATGCTCAGCAGCAGACTGGGAAGTGAACCAGAAGCACTTCCAGTCCATTTCTGAGTCCGCCAGGGAGCATGGTGGGGGCCTCCCTCGCACCACCCCCCTGCTTAGCAGCTGGTACCTCCTGGGTCTGGGGAGGCACATGGGGTCTCCCCCAGGCTGATCGCCAAGCCAGGGGGGCCTTCAGCATTGGACCTGGAAGTGAACCGGAAGTACTTCCAGTCCGCTTCCGGATTTGCCGCCAAGCACATGGGGCAGGGGGGC
>NW_017729024.1:68921038-68934722 GCF_001723915.1 Gavialis gangeticus | reverse complement strand
GGGGGCCTCCCTCGCACCACCCCCCTGCTTAGCAGCTGGTACCTCCTGGGTCTGGGGAGGCACATGGGGTCTCCCCCAGGCTGATCGCCAAGCCAGGGGGGCCTTCAGCATTGGACCTGGAAGTGAACCGGAAGTACTTGCAGTCCGCTTCCGGATTTGCCGCCAAGCACACGGGGCAGGGGGGCCTCCGTGCTCCTGTGGGACGCCCCATTCATCCCACCATCACAGCGTTCACAAGCCGCACCTGGTACCTCGAGGTACATAGAAAAAACATTTAAACCTGTGCCTGTGGCCAAATCGCTGATTCCTTGAATCAGCATCAAATCTTCAGATTCTGATTTGGCCGATTCGAATTGGGACAGTGATCCGAATCAACAAATCAAATCACTGTTCCCAATTTGGGCCAAATCCAAATCTGAATCAAATATGGCCCATTTTGCATACCCCTAGTCCGTAGTCATATTCTGGCCTGTGGGGCTGCTCCCACACCACTCATCCTGCTTTGGATCAGTCATGCACCACTCATTTGACCCTCATCTGACACTCCTGGTTTAAAAGATATAAATAAATTCTTTCAGTAAAAGTTACCATCTCTGCCTTGTTTTCACTTTTCTCAGCCCAAGACTGGTAAAACTCCCCAGACTATTAAAAGTTATTTTTACGCTTGATGGTAGTGATGAAAGAGCAGAACACAACTCATTTTAAAATTAATAAATCTGAATGTTCCAGTTTGTTTTTTCAGTGGATATTTAGGTCTGTAATTTTGTATCTGCTTCTATGTTGTGATGCAAATAAATGTGCTTTCGTATTTTTCCTGGCACATTTGTAAAAAAAGTACCCCAGTACCAGTGAGGGATTTTCTTTGACTTCTTAATGGTTTAGCACAAGTATTGTCAAATGAGTTTGTGCACGACCACACTACACTTTTATCAAATAAAACCCTAATCAGTGCTGAATTTTTCTGTTTAGTGCCCTGGCACTTATCTTGGCACTTGTGCTTCAGTTGTTTCAACTCCTTTCTCTCATGCACCAGTGCACTTGTTTCTTTTGAAGGTATAACATCTAAAAAAGAAGGAAGACCACTTACCATTTTCAAACCTTATATCAGTGCATCACTCAGGGCCAAAGAGAGACTAGCATGTTAAAGTAGCCTGCTTTGAAGTCAGTCACTGCTAGATATTTCTGCAAATGTCATTGCAAGCAATGAAAACAATATAAGAAACACCTCAAAGCTCTAGGGAGACTCTTGTGAGTCATCAGAAGGCTAGATGAGACTGACTGAAAGGGTAAGTCTTCTAAACTAAGGCCTGAGTCAGATATGGGGTCCAGTTGAGCTGCGATTGGCGCAAGACAAATGGGGAGCAAAATTGGCTTTAAATTATTTTTTGGACCCCTAATCCTGGACCTGGCTAAAGTTGGTGTTGTCAGTGGCATGATTAAGATTAATCTAAAAGGCAACTGTAATTTGCAGTTTGTAGTTTGTCTGTGGGCTGTTTTGTCCACACCCTTTTTTACCCAACTACACATTCATGGGTAGGCCCACCATGAATTACAGTTACTGTGGCCTGTTTTATTGTGGAGTCCTTGAGGCAGAAGGAGTTCTTGGAGTCAGATTTGTTTTGTTTTCAATAATGAGGGCTCTGCCAGTTTCAAGGGAGAGAGAAACTCTACCACTGAATGCTGACACTAATACTAAAATATCTGGATGTAAGTTTTCATTTCTATTAAGAGAATGCAGGTCATACAGGAAGAGAAGCTGTATCCAAGAAAACAGTGGCTTTCAAAGATTGTGGGTGGCTATGGTAGGTAACCAACTGCTGAACAGGAACTGCGAGTGTAATGCTATGGGTTAATATGACCCCAGATGTATAAGCAGGGATATTATCAAGGAGTATGGAGATAATATGGCATCTGTGTACAGTGCTAGTGAGACCACTTCTAGAATACTGTAGCCAGTTTTGCATTCATACTTTGGAAAAGGGCATTGAAAAATTAGATGGACTTTGGTAAAAGGTGCAGAGAATTATTTGAGATATGAAAAAAAGCAGCTTGCTGTAAGGAATTCAAAGGAGTTCAGTTTGCTTAACTTATTGAAGAGAACAAAAGAGGTGACTCAATCACAGTCTGCAAGAGCCTGCAGAGGCAGTAGATAGGACACTTTAGCTGCAGCGGCTGGGAACAAGAATAATTCATACTGGAAATGAGCAGGTTTTTAAACAATAAAGATGATTAATCACTGAGACAGATGGCTAAAGGATATGGTAAATTTCTGTTATTTGAAGTCTTCATCTGGATGTCTTTCTAAAACATAAGTTCCAGTTCGAGCACAAGCAGTCAACCTCAATGCAGGCATATCTGCATGAAATATGTAGTTACCTGTGTATCAGACAATAAGGTCCTAATGGTTGTTTTTGGACGTAAGATCTGTGAGGATTTTCCTGGCCCTTTTATTTTTGTTTTTCTGAGGTGAGCATTTTATCTTAATTTGTTTTTCTTTCCACCCCTGGGAATTTGGCTTTCCACAAAGTCAAAGAAACTTACTGGAACATTCATAGAGACTGCATTTCTACATTGTAAGGAGCCAACCTTACACCCTCTCCCTTATCTTCAAGGATCAAGTATTTTATAGGGATATTTTGCTAATCTCTTTCTAGAGCAGCAAGAGCACCTTCTTGTGACACCAGACATTTAGAGACAAGGATAAAAAGAGACCACATAGGCCATTAGGCTATGGACAGACTTGACTTTTAAACACTTTAAAAGGAGGGGAGGAGTTGCATCTACTGTTATGCCTACTAAATAAAACCGTGTTAAAGTTGCAACACTTTTGGAACAGTATTGCTCTAGAAGACACATAGGCATAATCATTGCATGTTAATAGTTAATACTAGCATGTTCAGTACTGATACAATTATTATATCTGTCTATCTGCTTACTTCCTTTCATGGATGCTTGAAATCAGGGGCAGATCCAGAGGGGGTGCAGTGGCGTGGCTGCATCTCCCTTTTGGATTGGACTGCACTGCAGAAGCCTCCAGGGACTTTTTAAATTTCCTAAAACAGGTGAAAATACTCCCTCCCTGCCTGCCTTTCCCCACTGTTCTGAAGGCAGAGAAGAACCAGAGCCTTACTGGGAAGTGGGGACAACAGCAGCAAGGATGGAGAGGGGTTCCCCCTGCACTGTGACCAGGCAGTGTGGGGGGAACTTTCCACTCACCCAGTTGCTATTGTGCCCTCTCCAGCTGACCCCAGCCCCTGCTCATCCTGGTTGGCTCTGGAACTTCCCTACCCCCAACTGTGGAGAATGCAGCTGGAGCAGGCAGGAGAATGGGCAGGGAGGGAAGAAGAGGAGGGGTGGACTGCCTCTGAACAGAAAGGGAAAGGAAGAGGGTATTTTCACCTGCCTTAGGACTTTAGAAACTCCTCAGTAGCTCCTGCAGCCTGGTCTGCCTGGACTGATGGGGCAGAGAAAGCAAGGAAGAGGGGGGTTGTGGCTTCTGCATCTCACTTTGGGAAATCCTGGATCCGCCCCTGGTTGAAAATCACTGTTCTCTCTGTAACTGAAGCAATTGTTGCTTTGATCCAAGTCTCCTTTTATTCTCCTTTTGTTGTACTGCGTCAAAATTGGCATTAGGCAGTTTGCTCAGTGATCTACTCTGCTGGGCTGTTGAGACTCTATGAACTTTTTTTATCATTACACCTTTGAAAGTTCAGTACCCTATATAGGTTGTGTGGCCTTAATAAGGACTATTTCAAAATTCCAAAGCTTAATGGCCTCAGATATGCATCCTCACAAGTAAGAATATACAGCAGAAAGACCCTCACAGACCACACTTACTCCACTAACCATGGTTTATCTTTTCTGTTTTTAACAGGTGTGACAAATCCATTGCCAATAAATCAAGGCAGACTGCACTGGACATTGCTAAATTTTGGGGGTATAAGCATGTCGCGAATTTACTGGCTAATATTAAGGGTGGGAAGACACTTATTTCCTTGCCAAATGAAGTGAGGGAATGTGAAAATTATTTCAGCAGGACACTTTTGGACAGAAGAAGTGATAAAAGAACAGATTATAAATGGCTAAGCAAAAAACAGAGCCATCCAACTACAATTTACATCCTTTTTTCAAAGTTAAGCCCACTGGTTACTTTAACAGGAGAAGAAGACAGTACCCAGCAGCCAGAAGTCAGGCTTTGTAAGCTATGCCACAAGGATGTCAAGGAATATATGTCAGAAAAAGTCACCTTGATTTTTCTTGGAGTAGAACTTCAACGAAATAAAGACTTGTTAGCTACTCACAATGGAGGAGTTTTAAAAGAAGTTGAAGAGGATGGATTAGTTGCTTGGTTTGCTGTTAGCATAGATTCTATCTCCACTGAGCAGTTTAAACAGAAGCATCAAGATAGTTATTTTCTTCATCCTCCAATGCCTGCACTCCTGCAGTTGCCTGAAAAAGAAGCTGGTAAGGTGCCTAAAATGCAAATTTAGCAACTCTTGAATCAGAAAGAAGGAATAGGTGAATAGCATTCAAGATACCTTGGCCTCTTTACTGAGTATATATCTGACCTTCAGCAAGTCTATCGCCAATCTGCACCTCTCACTGATACCTTTATATAAACTGACTATATTCAGATCATCCACAAAGGAGAGTTGAACTTTAACTCCTTGTAACATAACTTTGAGATCTTTTGAATGGTGCAAATTGTTATAGAAAGATCAAATTTAAAATGACAGAAACAGGCTTTCTGGACCAGCAGATTTAAGAAGTCATTTGCTCAAGCAGTCCACAAGGTCATCCATTCTGAACCCTCCCACCCACCATACCTCAAAGCTTCCTAAGAAAAAACTAAATATCAGTATTCCACAAGTGAATGTGGGGGGAACAAGTATATCACATGTTCCTTGCTACTGTAAAGGTAGGGAATGTGTTAAATGATCCAGAACAGTTCTCCATGTGGTAGAGGAAAGAATAAACTACCCAAGTCCTTGCCAATCTGTAAAATTCCTGATGCCAAATTGATTGCCCATCACCATAGATAAAATAGTAAGTATATAATAATAGTATTTGGCCTATACACAATAATAGTATTTGGCCTATACACAATTGAAAGATACTAGCATCAGCAAAATATGGTGATAAGATTTAATAACCTCGTGGGTTTTGTATGTAAACCATCCATGTGTAAATGCACAGATACTACTACATCAAAATCAAGTAAAAAAAATTCCCATATATAGATGACAAGTACTGAAAAGAGGATCCTAATGAACAGTTTTTGAATACTTACATGAGAAGAAAGAAAAAAGTACTTCTGGTGTGCATACTAGCACAGTAACTGGTACACATTAGAATAACACCCAGAGAGTTGAGGCCCAGTATTCAGGGTGCTCTAGAGACAGAAAGGAGACAAGGCATGCTAGAAAGGGCTTAAGGTCAAGAAATAGTGGGTATTGTGAAATAATGCACAAGAATATGTACACAAGTTAGCACTAGTATTATCTTAGTCATGAGGTAAAGGCTTTGTGCTGATTCCTCCTTTGTTTAGAATTTTCCTAAAGTGCTCCTGAGTAAAAATTAAATCTCAGTTTTCCTATGTTAATCAATGTAAAACTTTTTAAAATACAGCATTCTACAGATCAACTACAATTATAAGTGATTTTTCTTGGTTGCCTACACAACCTGACTGATTTTGCATTTACCCTTCATTAGTATATGTGGCAGATCCAGATGAATCAGGCCTTTGTTTAACATAGGTACAATGGAAAAGATGAAGTCTATTGAAGTGACAGTTTAAAGCTTGGTCTTAGTTCGATTTTCATGATTAATTGATGATTATGATTTCCTTGCTTTACCAAACATTTTCATAGATTCATAGATGTAGGGTTGGAAGGGACCTAAGTAGATCTTCAAGTCTGACCCCCTGCCCTGGGCAGGAGAGAATACTGGGCTCATATGACCCCAGCTAGGTAGTTATCAAGCCTCCTCTTAAAGACCCCCAAGGTAGGAGCCAGCACCACTTCCCTTGGAATTTGGTTCCAGATCCTAGCGGCCCTGACTGTGAAATAGTGCCTTCTAATGTCCAGCCCAATCCTACTCAAACAACTTATGGCCATTATTCCTTGTTACTCCAGGAGGTGCTCGGGTGAACAGGGTCTCTCCCATTCCCTGCTGGTCCCCCCTGGTAAGTTTATAGACAGCCACCAGGTCCCCTCTCAGCCTTCTCTTGTGATATTATAAAAGCTGAAAAATGTTATTTGATTTTAAATGACTTTTGGGTTTTTTTCTTTTAAAGGAGTAGTAGCCCAGGCTAGATCCATTCTCGCATGGCACAGCCGGTATCAGTTCTGCCCAACATGTGGTAGTACAACCAAGACTGAAGAAGGAGGTTACAAGAAGACCTGCTTAAAAAATGGTTGTCCCAGTCTGCAAGGTGTTCACAATACATCATATCCAAGAGTTGGTAAGCTTAAATATAAACAGATGGCTGAGGAAAATTGGTCCATAATCACTATTTAACTCATTGTCTTTGCTGTGCCTTGCTCCTTTTTAATTCTTCCTGTTACCTCATTCAGACCCTTCCCATCTCTTTTAATTATCTCCCAGACAGTGCATGTCTGCCAGCTTTATTCAGAGTTAAGTAGTCCAAGCTGCTTTTTGTCTGTGTTGTATGACAAAATAATACAACACAACTTCAGTCTGATGTGTGGTAATGTAATGACCTCAATAGAAAGTGATGTTGCAAGAATGTATGTTAGCTATCAAAATTGATAGTGTATCAGTGATGAAGCCATGATGGTTCATAAATTTTGCAAGAGGCAAGGATTTCTTAGGGAGATGTATTTTATTGGACGGACTATATAGTTGGGATAGAGTCAGATAAGCATTTGAATGCAAGACCTGATAAAGAAGGTGGGAGAGGGAGGGCAGGGCTTAACTTGTGCCCGGCCTGCCAGAAAAGTAGGCCACCGCTGATTTAGGGTAAGAGATAACAGTTGCAGCACAGAGAAACAACACCACCACTGCTACAAGTGAAAGTGGCCATAGCTTCTCTCTTTGTACTAAATTTATTTCTCTCAGCAATGAGAATGCCTGCTGGTTAAAATTTCACAGTAAGTCCAGTAGGTGGACCCCAAATGAGTTCTCTGGATCCTAAATAGGCAAGCTGCACAGTCCTCTCAGAATGGTATTAGTTCTGGACACACACAGTACCAGAATGAGTCCCCCAGGGAACTTTGCTGGCCAAAACGTAAGACACCTACAAACTTTCAGGTGCCAAAGAGATTGGGTGGAGATTTGTGGATCACACTGTCAGACTTTGGCACTTAAGTCACTCGTATGTCTGTGCCTGATGACTGTGCCTGGAAATCTGGGACAGGCAAGGGACCTGAACCCTCATGTCAAACCATAAATTAGTGTTTTAATTACTATACCATCCTTGTTATTCTTTTAAAAGCTTGAGTTTTTTTCCCTCTGCTGTGATCTCCCTATCTTTTTTTGCCCTGCATCATCTTTCTTTGACTTCCTTTTCCTCTGTCCCATCACCTTGTCATCTTTCCGTCTGAATCATTTTGTGTCTTTTCTTTGACATTTCTCTTTCCTTGCCTCTGTTGTTCTGCCATTTTATTAACCCTATTCAGTCCACCATTCTCTAGTGCTTTATGGACTACAGTGAAACTTAATAAACCCATTAACAGTTTTTTCTTCACAGTCATTAGCTTAATAAACTAAGACAATAAATAGGATTATATGAGAGACTGCTGAACCATCAGTTGGTTTTTGGTTCTTTTTATTAAAAAGATGACAGCCAGCAGGACTTACAGTTTCTACTGTGTCCCCACAGGTACATTCTGAGTAGGGTACCAGCCTTTGAAAAGTATTTGCCTACTGGCATTACTAAATCAGTCATTCTGACAGAAGGAGAAATACAAGAGGGGCAAAAGGCAAGAAACTAAAAGCAAGTAGAATGTAGAATAGGATGGAGAGAAAGAACAGAAAGCAAATCTAAAATATACATATTAACATGGTTATAACAAGGAGTCCAAGATGGGAAAGAAATGGTAGGGGCATGATATAGAAAGAGGGGAAGGACCAATGTAGAAATAATAGGAAAAAATGGGGAGAAAACACAAAAATAGAAGTAGTTACACAAGAAAGAAAGACGTGAGAAGGAGAGGAAGAAAAGAAACAAAAAAAGGAAAGAGAAAACACAGAATATGCCAAGGAAAGAGAGTGACAGCTAGAAAGAGAAATTTGACCAAAGTAAGAATTAAAAGACATTACTGCATTGCAATCATAATAATACATAGTTGTTTCCTATCTGTGAGCAAAGAAGAGATCGTGGTAATTTGTCTTTGCTGAAAAAACTGTTGTTTTGTGTTGGACGTATAATTAGGTTAAAACTGAGAATCCTTTAACACAGCGCTGTCCAATTTCTCAGCAGCTGGGAGCCAAATGCTCTGTGGGCCACCCCAGTGGAGGGCTGCATACTCAGGAGCTACACAAATGGATCCTCACTGCACTGAATGTCCATATGGGTACCCCAACCACCACTGCACTCCAGAGACTCCATCTGCTGTTGCAGCCACAGAAATGGGGGAGTGGTGGCTCACTGGGAGCCCAAGGCCACAACTTAACTCCTTACAGGCCACAGATGGCTTGCAGGTTGCCAGCTGGACAGCCCTGTGTTAATGGGTTGCATGGTTAAGTGATAAGTCATTTATATCCTAAATTTCAAGGCGTGGCTGGTAGGGTACCCCTGCTAGACATATATATTACAAAGTCAAACTAAACAGTACCTTGTTTAAAACCACTGCTTTCCCCAAGCATTTACCAAATTAAGAGTTTAAGCTGTTAAAGATATTGTATCTGTATTTACATTCATTAATATTAAATAGGGATTATCCACGACTGAATTTGTTTCTGTATTTTGAGCCAAGAAATGCTAAATTTGAACAGATTTCTTTCATGTGCTTTCCAGATCCTGTAGTGATAATGCAAGTCATTCATCCAGATGAGAACCAATGCCTCTTGGGTAGAAAGAGTACGTTTCCTCCAGGCATGTTTACCTGCCTTGCTGGATTTGTAGAACCTGGTGAGATTTTCCTCATGATGTTGGTGTCAGTTCATTTTGTATTTACCCAGTCCACTATTGAAATTGTTTGTGGTTTTTCAAAAGGATTTTCCTGGATATTGATTTTAAATACACTGAAAAGAATTTCAGAAGTTTCATAGTTTTTAGGGGTGGGAATGGACCTTACAGATCATTGGGTCAGCCCCCTCTGCATTTGGGCAGCAAAGACTGCTTGAGTGGCTTGGACATGGGGGCTTACTTATTCCAAGGTGACCCTGTTTCCGAGTCTCAAAATATGACACTGTTCATACCACCAACTACTCTGGCATGTTCAGCTGTCTCCAAGCTTCAGTCTCAGCTGAGTGCAGGTGCACAGCACTGCAGGAGGCGAGCAACCCCTTCCACTTCCCCAAGCTGGAGAGTGCCGCTTTGTCCAGTTCTCAGAGGGGTTTAAAATGGGACTGGCCCAGCAAAAATGAAATGTATGGCCATCTTCCTTATTTCTTTTACTTAAAGAAAAAATAACTGTGCACAACCCATTTAACGGTCTCAAAGACTTTGATATTAGTACTTCATTGAGATAGGACTTCTACTGTTGTGTTCCAGCAACAGTCCCCAAGACAGTCAGAAGTGGGCACTGTGTTGTCAAAGCAGAAGCGATGTTTCAATAGGAAGTGTTCATTTCTTAAGACGTCCCACCTAACTACAACTCTTTCTAGCAGTGTGCAGAGATCCCCAGAATAGTTCTGAATGTCTATACAATACAATGCATGCCATGCAGAGACAATAGCCTGGGTCCCAAAACTACTATGGCTGTACCAGTACAGCGCTTCCCCTGGACTGACAAAACCAAGCTGTCAGAGTTAGTTAGCATGCATATATTTCTACAAGTAGTTGTGTTGCAACATATAGACATACCCATATTTCTCTCTCAGAACTGACTCCTCAAATAAGAACTGTTAACTTGTAAAGCCAATAAGTGATTTCAGATTTAAAAGCCAAAATCCCCCAAACTCAATACTAAATACTCAGTTTTGTATGTTCTCGATTTAAAATGGCCAAAGAGGTTTTTCTTAAGTTTTCAAAAGGGCCCACCACCAAAAACAACTGTCCTGTAGAGTCAAACCAAGCATGAGAAGTTCAAATGAGAATTATTTTCTGAGAAATTTTCTTATGTTAAGATCAAGGGAAAGGTTTTCACTAACAGTCATTTTAAGGATTTAGCTGCTAATATAGGGAATTAAGTACACATTTCTATTTTTTTATAGGAACTGAATTAGTTATCTTTTGCTCATTTCACTGCATGTTGTGATTCAATTACTTAAATAGCTTCCAAACAGTGTTGTAATTATTTGCGTGCTCTATTTATATTGTTCCACATCGGTTCAAATAAATATACATGTTGTCTTTTAGGATATCTTATGCTGAATATTCCACACACCTTGTCAGACTTTTTTTAAAGGAACATTCTTAAAATTGGATATTTCTTTAGCAAAGTAATTTCAAATCATTCCATTTTCTGAAAGTGAATTCTTTAAGTCCCAGAACCTGATTTTTAAAAAATATATATTTTAAAATATATCTTTATACTGTTTTCTTTTCCCTGGGTGATAATATACAAGGATTTTTTTTCCAGCAAGGTAGAAACTAAGATTGAATTCAGCTGGACTACGTATGTACTTAGAATGAAGTAAGTAGTTAAGTGACTGCAATATCCTGAAAAGGCAAAAAGTATTGTAAAATGTTAAAGAAAAAGAGAAAAGAACTTTTGGTAATCTTCTTTCAGTAACAATAGTCTCAAATATTTATAGTGATAGTAAATACAACATTTTCAGACAGAAATGAGATTTGGGGGCTAATGAATCCCTTTCAGGTGAAATCTTGTCCTTTGTTGTCTAAATTGTTCAGATAAACTGAACTCATTCACTGCGGTGAGTTTTTGGCACAAACCAGCAGTGAAGAAAAGGACCCTGCGTGTTTAGAATAGAGGTTATATCTTACATTGAGTTACATGTTTTTGTCACAGGTGTGATTTGAACAGTTTTTTGTATCAAATGTCATTGGGGGTTTTTTTGAGGTGTGGGGACAGAATTCTCTCATATGTTGTAATACGTCTTATTCACAGACCATAATGCATAGCTAAGTCTACAAATTCAGCTAATGAAACTAATGCTGTATGGATGAACAATCTCAGAATCCTTTTTTGTTTGTTTGTTTCCCTTCTTCTAACTTCTTTATTTTTCAGTTCTAAGCTCAACTAAAGACTGTAGTATTGGAAATCTTAGAGGGCAGAATACTAAGTTATTTCCATGCTAATTTTGCTCAGTAAGGAGATTTGTGTACTTTGGAGAAACAATTAATGATCCTCCCAAATACTTCCAGGAAGTGTCTCTCATTAGCTTGGTCAGGGAACTTAAGGCAAAGGCTGGTAAAAAATAACTGGATATTATTCACAAAAGAGAAGCACAAAGTACTAAGGAACAATGATATTGTATTCCTAGCATTGGTCACTGTTCAGTCTGGCAGAAGAATGGTGGATTGCTTTGTGCTATAGATTTTATAGAATAAAGGTAATATTTAATCACGTTATAGTCATGTCTGGGCACTCATTGTTTGTCAAAATGTTGTCTTTTATGAAAAACTATGATATATATGAATCCTTAAATTAAAAGTAAAAGTTAGGGAAATGTCAAAAAACTTCAGTCAAAACCCATGTACAAATAACATATTATACATTTAAGTAATACACATGTACTTGTGGTATGTATGATGATATTTCTTAGGAAGAGTTAAAGCTTTCTGTTAATAATGAAATTAGAAGAACTTCTTTATACATTGGTTGGTGCAAAGGACATTCCTTGAGGGAGACGAAGAATCTATTAGAATGCTTAAGGTGTGAATATATTTAAATAATCTACTTTCATTTTACGCTCAGTTTTCGTATTTTAAACACTTGGTTTATTTTTAACTGTAGTGATCTATGCCATTATATTTATAGGACAAACCTTAACTTAAAGTTGACAAAATTCCTTTTTGCCATAATAATAAAATGATTGCTTCAAAAAATAATTTGAGTTAAAGCGCCTTATATTTCCTACATGTGTCCTAATTTCAAGGAGTACTGCCAGCCTGCATACTTACAGTAAATTCACATCTTAGAAATTTACAGGATGATGGTGGCACCGTGCATTTTTTTTCCATTTTGAAAATGTTGCTTTGGTATCTGCCTTTTATAACACTTCTGTGTCTCATTCTTCAGATCTGTGCCCCAGTCTGTGAACTAGACCCTTGTAGATAATTGTTCAAAGCAGTTTCAAATCTTTTGAGTCAGTTGAATGTATAGAGTGTAATCCTTGCTTGGAGCATTTTCATCAGCTGCTTGTTCTTTGCCCTGCTTGATTAGGTGAAACAATAGAAGATGCGGTTCGAAGAGAAGTAGAAGAGGAGAGTGGAGTCAAGGTTGGCCATGTTCAGTATGTCTCTTGTCAGCCATGGCCAATGCCCTCCTCCCTAATGATTGGTTGCTTAGCTGTTGCTGTGTCTACAGAAATTAAAGTTGACAAGAATGAAATAGAGGATGCCCGCTGGTTCACTAGAGAACAGGTAAAGTTCAATTTAATTTCCTTCTTGTATTGATTGTTCTGTGACTGTGTTGGTTCTGGCATACAATAGATATGTGCTTTTTTCAGCAAGTTGAACAAGTACTTATACTCCCTATATCATACAATTATATTGTAATTGTAAATTGCATATAACGAAGAAAGGCAGATACTCATAAAAGACAACGCTTGTATAACTACTGTGTGCGGGCATTGTGAATGCCGTTGCCATGCTTAGGTATCCACAGCTTGTCTTTGAGAGCATTTTTGTTATCCTGGTCCACTTCTGGTTATTTTTCTGAGGATTTTTTTGGATGCAGATATGAGAAGTATCAAGTCTTTTACCTGCCTTTCCATTTTCTTGTCACCTAGAGCACTGCTGATAATCCAGTGTTCCATAATAATTTTACTTCCCTCACCTACAATTCCCTTGTCTTTTTTTATTATGGAATCATTCATTAGCTTCAAGAAGGAAGGCACCAGTGTGTGACATTAGTACAATATTTTTATATGGCATGCAGCCACATACTTTTTCAAAACAGTTAAACAGGACAATTTTTCACCTTTTGCATAAGCAATCATAGTAGAAATTAAAATTTATAGAAAATTACTCAGCTCAACTGAAATTGTAAAGTAAATTTTCAGTTGTCTGAATTCCATAACCATCTCCATTTTAGTTTGGGAAAACAGGATTTTGTACACTGAGAACCTGTTGTCTTCAGCCTAGATTTCCTTACCCCTTCCAATCCTGAATAATGACTGAGTTCTGCAGTGGTGGATCATGCAGCTCTATTCCCAGTGTACTGAACTCTATTTGAACTTACATATTAAAAGGCAACATGTTTACCTAGTACATAGGCAAAGATAGCATTGTCAAGGATTATTACTTTGGAATTTTACTCTTACATATGCACTAAAATTAACTTTCTTGTGCATTGCTTTTTTTCTCTGCCTAAATATATAAAGGACATGGAAAATAATTATTATTAGCAAAACTGAGTAAGGTTAAGCT
>NW_017729024.1:68909085-68916038 GCF_001723915.1 Gavialis gangeticus | reverse complement strand
TTACATATGCACTAAAATTAACTTTCTTGTGCATTGCTTTTTTTCTCTGCCTAAATATATAAAGGACATGGAAAATAATTATTATTAGCAAAACTGAGTAAGGTTAAACTACTAGCCCATATATAGATACCTAAATGAAAGTGGCTGAATTTTTGGAAATGTCAAGTTCCCACAATTTTTATTAAGGTCAGTATGAGACACAGGTGTCCAGCATCCTTGAAAAATAGTTCTTTTTGGAAGCCTAATTTAAAGGTCCTGCTTGCTGAATATTTTACAAAGCAGAAGATGGGATAGACAGGAAAATTAAATACCATGAAGAATCCTTGCACCACAATTGAAGGAACAAGGGCCAAACTTCAATCCTTGCTTAAGCTGCATATCCCTACACCAGCTCTGAATTTCACTTTGTAGGACCTATAAAACAAAGCATTATGAACAATATGCCCAGAGACCACTTTTTATACATCATTAGTTTGTAAATTACAGTTGTATGAGATCATAGTACTATAATTGCAAGACAATACTTGTTAGAAAGTAATTTGAACTACTTATCTACTGCAAAAACAGTTTTGAACAATTCAGTAAAATACTCTCCTCAGTCCTCAATGAAAGAGAAACAACTTCTATACATAAAATTTTAGTTGAAAATTTGAGAAAAAGTAGCATAATATTACAAGTAATCACACACATATATGAAGATCTTTATCAGGAATTGGACTCCTGGGTTCGGTTCTGGTCACCTTATCAGGGTGCAGCAGAAATAGTTGTTATACTGAGACAAGGTTTAGAAGGATGAAAATACTATCATAGAAGAAATTGGGCTTAGGGCCACTCTAGACGTTCATGTAAAGGCTTGATAGGATCTGATGCATGATTGTTTCATAGTTTCTAGGGTCGGAAGGGACCTGAGCAGATCATCAAGTCCGACTCCCTGCCATGGCAGGAAAGAGTCCTGGGGTCAGACGACCCCAGCAAGGTGATTGTCTAGCCTTGTCTTAAAGACCCCCAGGGTAGGAGTCAGCACCACTTGGCTTGGAAGTTGGTTCCAGATCCTAGCTGCCCTGACAGTGAAGTAGCAACTCTTGATGTCTAGTCTGAATTTACCCTCTGCCAGCTTGTGACCGTTATTTCTAGTCACTCCTGGTGGTGCTCAGGGGAACAGGGACTCCCCCAGTGCCTGTTGGTCCCCTCTGACTAGTTTGTAACAGGCCACTAGATTCCCCCTCAGCCTTCTCTTGTGGAAGCTGAACAGGTTCAGGTCCCTGAGCCTCTCCTCGTAGGGCCTACCCTGCTGCCCCCTGATCATGCAAGTGGCCCTCCTCTGGACCCTCTCCATGTTGTCCACATCCCTCTTGAAGTGCAGCGCCCAGAGCTGGATGCAGTACTGCAGCTGCGGCCTGACCTGTGCCGCATAGAGGGGGAGGATCACCTCCTTGGACCTGCTTGAGATGCATCTATGGATGCATGACAAGGTATGGTTGGCCTTCCTGACTGCATCCCCACACTGCTGGCCCATGTTCATCTTGGCGTCAATGATGACTCCAAGATCCTTTTCTGCTTCTGCACTGACGAGAAGGGAGTTCCCCAGCCTGTAGGTATGCTGCTGGTTGTTCCTCCCCAGGTGCATCACCTTGCACTTGTCAGTGTTGAATCCCATCCTGTTCTCATCTGCCCACCCCTGTAACCTGTCTAGGTCCAGTTGCAGCCTATTCCTCCCTTCTAGCATGCCCACATTGTGAGATTCAGCATCAGATCCAGTTGTGCCTTATTGCCGATGCAAGGGGAGCCCTAGCTGATTCTGATCCCTGGCTTCCCCGGACAGGTAGGTGGCAAGCTCTGCAGCAGCATCCCACGTGGTGCTGCAGCTCCAAGTCCCACAGATGATGAGGCTTGCAGCTGAGGCAGTGAATGGGATGCTGCTGAAGCCAAAAGCCTCATCAGCTGTGGGACTCCGAGCTGGGACAGTACATGGTGCAGTGCTGCAGCTGGGAGCCCCATCAGCTGATAGGACTTCCAGCCAAAGAGCTGACCACACATTTAACTAATGTTATGATAAGAACGAGCCACAAAGTTATGCATTTGTTGTGGAATAACTCTGTGGCTTATTGCTTGTTTTATCACACCCTTACTTGATTGAAACTGTGGCTGGGTCACAATTTAAGACAAGGCTGGACAATATATAGCCCATGGCCTGGATCTGGCCCACCAACAGATTCAATCCGGCCCATGGGTGGATGGCCGTGAACTAATTGGATCTGGCCCACAGGCAGGCAGCATCTCTGGCCACTACATGATGCCAGGTGGGCAGGTAGCACTGCTTCATTCCAGCAGCATCAGACATCAGCTGTGAACCTAGCTGGGGCTTCCATCCCAGCAGGTGGGCAGCAGTGTCACCTGTGGGCACAGCCAACAAGATTCCAGAGCCCCAACACAGAATCGGCTGGCTGTGCCCACAGCTGATGCTGCCACCCGCCTGGCAAGGCAGCAGCTCCTGCCTGGATCCACAGCTGATGTTGCCAGCAGGTTCTGGGTTGGTGCTCTGGGCGGCAGTTTGCACTACTCTGGGAGTGCAGTGGCATCAGCTGTGGATGCTGCTTGTCGGTTCTGTGTGTAGGCTCCTGAACCTACCAGTAGTATCTACAGCTGACCCTGCCGCCTGCCTGCTGCAGCAAACTACAGCTCCAGCAGATTCTGAAAAGAGGGGGAGAGAGACAGAAGAGAAAGTGACATAGAGGAGAGAGAGAGAGACACGTCCATGTACAGTGAATTGTGGGACTGGGTTCTTAAGTTACAAGTGTATGGAAAAAGAAGAGAAAGAGAGTGAGAGTGAGAGAAAGATGGATGTGGCCCTCGACGGGTCCCCAAAACTGACTAAATGCCCTCCAACCATTTGTCTACCTTTGACTAAAGAAATGATTAACTGATTAATCATGTCTTAAATGTAATGTATAGATGCCCTCAGTTTAACAAATAGACACATTAGGATATCATAGAAGCATAAAATAATGAATAACATAGTAAATCAACAGTGCTTTGTAGTGTTTCGCATAATAAAATAAGACCACAGCAAGGGGGGCTGTTAGAGAAAATAACAAACTTAAAGTTGATAAAAGGAAATACCGTTTTACACTCACATAATCTGTGCAATTTGTTGTCCAGGTAAAACCAAAATCTACTCAACTCACTGTTAAGCACTAGCAAATATTGGACTTTTTTATATAAGTTTTATATTGCAGGAGAAATCAGCAAGGTAAAATCTCAGTATATTTTTAGAACCATTTGTTTAAGTTATTTACACTGGTTTCAAATATACAGGTTGACCGAAAGCCTTCATGTAATCCCATATTTTTGGACTTCCACTCAAGTCTCATGCCTACTTCTCAGGGAGGAATTGTGCCTCAGTAATTCACTTTAACAGAGAGCAAATGCCACACTTTCTGAAAAACTACTTTGGAAAACCAAAAATGCAGCATTTTCATTAAAGACTGAAAGCTTGCTTGTGTGTTAAGAAAGAGAACTTGTAGAACAGTGTAGCAGCACCATCTGGTGGTCCCCGCCACACTTATAAGATACAGAAAGGGATTAGACAGTTAAACAAAGTATGATTTTTTACAGTTAGTTTAGAAGGAAAGTAAACTTGTAGACCTCAGGTGTATTTCATCTGATGGATGAGAGGGGTTTAATAAAAGCTTTGCCTGTGGTTATCTGCATCTTCTTCTGAAGTATTTGGTAGTGGCCTTTGGCTGGCATGGTACAGTTGAGGATAATCCTACTTTGAGGAAGGGGTTATACTAGATGACCTCCTAAGGTCCCTTCCAGCCTTGGTTTTGTATGATTCTATGATAGATAAATTAAATGGACTGTTAGACCTTTGCAGTCTTGTACCCAAGTGTTCATAAAATGTTAGACTGTGTATGTTTATAAGATTAATTTATGAGGCAAAATCTATATGTATTGCAGGTTGTGGAAGTTCTCATAAAAGGAAATCAGCGTTCATTTTTTGTGCCACCAAGTCGAGCCATCGCACACCAGTTGATAAAGCACTGGATTGGAATGAACTCGAACCTTTAAATGCAAGGAATTGATTTAATTTAAATTACTTCGTCCAATGACCACTAATATTGAAAGTAAGTTAGAAATAATGGATCATCTAGTAAAGAGTGTAACCACAGTAACTGAGTCTTAATCCTGGCTTTTGGGTTTGCCTGGACTCACTGTCCTTTTCAGAAGTGGGTTGGAATAGGTTAGTGCCCATTAATTACCCCAAACAAAAAATAGTGTCAAGATTTAAATATGTTTTTGTCTTTCACTACCACTCCTCCTTCTTACCAGCTCCTGAGTTACCTACTTTGGATCTTTTATTTGTTTGAGATGTAAGGTTTAATTTAGCCCTGATGGAAGTGGTCCCAACTCCACATAACTTTATCTAAAAGCTGCCTGTTGTCTGGGACACTCTCTGTAGTTATCTCCTTTTCTGTTATCTTGCTTCCTTTTTTTGTCTTGTTTTCTCTTTCTTGTCCCATATTTTATTCACCTTTTCATTTTCTTCTATCTTCATCCTGTTCCATTCACCCTTTATCTGCAGTCACTTGTCACTCCCCTCAGATCAACAAAATACTTTTTAAAGTCTAGCAACAGTAGCACTTATTGCAGGGGAAATCAGCAAGTATTAGCTGCTGCTATAGCATATATTTATGAAGATGCTGAATGTGTAGCATTTTTGTACATCACATGAATAGCGTTGCAGCAATCCAATCTGAACTAACATACCCACGTAGACATACTGTACTACACTATTATATTTGCAATAAAGAAGAGTGAGGAGCTGTCCTGTCAGCGTGATAATCAGATACTGGTATAAGGCAGTGACTGTGGTAGGTGCTGTTGAGCAGAAAACAAGTGTGTGGTAGATTGTCTTCTGGTCAGTGCATATTGTTTTAGAGAACTGCAAGAAAATTAGATTAATTAAACTAAGCATAAAAGATGCAAAAATTTAAATGACATCACAAAAATGTAAAATAAAATGTGCTTAATATATGAGGCATTATGGAATACTGGTTATGCAGTTTGCATGTAATTGAAAGTGCTAGAGTAAAATTGAAAGTAGCCTAAATATAACAATTCCAACTGTAAAGAAGAGAAGATAATAGAAGTTAAAAAAATAATATTAATTTATTGATATATATTTAATTTTAATAACAGTACAGTGTTTCAGATTGTTGTAGAAAATATATAAAAGCATATATTTTATATATGTTTAAGCTACAGTACCATATTTCAGATTTTGTGCCTTATAAGAAGTTAGTGACAGGAATTCAAACTATTTTCTTTCCAAAACGGAAGATTATAAAATTATATTGTTATTATGGAAACAGCTTTTTTTCTTTAATGATCTATAAGTACAGAGTGAAAAAAATGTTATGAAAAAATTCAAATAACTAGACCATAATGTAATCATATAAGATTCAATCATAACAATAATGTATAACATGTCTTTATAGTTTTCATTTATTTATTTGGAGGAAATTGATTTTTTTTATCAGGTTAAAGAAAAGCACTGGCAAGAGCTAACAAGACATAAGTTGCTAGCCACTTCTTTTTGTTCTATCTGTATCTTCTGAGCCTAGATGCTTCCACTAGGGGCTACTGCTACGTAGGGGGAGATAACATAGAAAATGGGCTCAGGGACCAGATCTACAAGAAGGACTGAAGCTGAATGTTGATAAAGATACTTGTCTCCCAGTGAGAGAGAAGCACAGGACAGAAGGAAATTGAATAGCAGTATCTTCAGGAGAGCAAAAAGAGAACACCAGGTAGCATAGCATTGAATGGGAGAGGAGGACTGTGTGTGGTGTATAGCATCTTGGTTAGGGGGAAGATGGTGAGAAAACGGAGAGTGAGAAACATGGGAGAGGGAAAAAGAAAACAACTACAGGCAATGTAAAAGTAATTCACTTATGTTAAAGCAGCTAAAAATACATATACAGTATAAAGTCCTTTATTTAATACTGACTTTTCATGTGGGAAATTACTGTAGTTAGTATATAGAGGAAAGAATAGGTCATGACAGTGAAGTTCATAAGAGGTAGCCGCAAGATGACGTCACTTTGAGGACTCAAACTATACTATGAAATGTTTCAGAACCCATGCACTGTGAAAAAAGAAGTTATCTAGTCATTTATAATATTTTCCATTTTTTTGACAGAGGAAATGCAAAAAGTAAATAGTGAAAAATAAAGTAACATTTTAGTAGCCCTTCAGTTTAAATCATCATCTCAACAATTCAAGGAGAGACTGAAGTGTCTTGGGCCACATGTACATGGTAAACTTACAGTGCCCAGCAACAGTGCCCCACTGCTCATGCCATGTGTCACAGTACTTCCTCTGGGCAGACTGTCTCCTAAAGCAGAAGCAGTGTAGCCATGTCCATGTGATGCCACAAGCAGGTCAATTAAATGAGTGTGGGGAAATTGCCACACAACCATCCTAATTAGTTTACTCACAGCACCCCACAATGATGGCTATAATATAAAGTCACTGCTGTTGGGCTCAGTGGGTTTATCCAGTAGTCTGCACTTGCAGAGTATGCTTCCTGTCTTCTATTATGAAATAAAACTATATTACTTGGGAAAATAAAGGCTATTTTATCTTTTAATTCACAAGTTAAAATGAAACTTTTTTTTATTTTATTTTCATTCAGCTTGTCTGTAGACATCAAAATTGAATCATATTTGGAATGTACAGTATTTTCTTAAGGATGATTATTATTTACAGATTATGTACATGAATCAGCTAACTGAAAATCCAACATCACTTGGGTAAAATACTGCAGTCATTTAATGCTGTATAGCATGTTAGAACATTACTTAACCAACGTACAGCAAGAGAAGGCAGGAAGACTATAATTAGTCAAGTTGGAATTTGACGAAAGTAACACCTCCATAGGATTTTAC
>NW_017729024.1:68897258-68904085 GCF_001723915.1 Gavialis gangeticus | reverse complement strand
CTCTCAGCTGTTCCTCAGTTTTGCTATGTGTATGGTATAGGTAATACATCACATTAATGTTGTAAGAATGAATTAGATATTTTCTTCCTAATGGTGTCAAGTTGAGAACTGTTAGGAGAGTGTGTGTTTAATCCAAAAGACTGTTTCTGCACCAACAGTATATGCCTTAACCCCAGGTCAGTACAGTAGATTAGAATAGGAAATGCCTCTAATGCCACTTGTTGAATAATCAAAATTACTGTGGAATTTGGGGGGGGGGGACATTGTTTCTATTGAATGAAGATGCAGCTCTGTCTCTTTCAGCATATCCCTTCCTTTCCCTTGTCCATTGTGATACCAAAGCAAACAAAACCACAATGGAGAATGTGTAGAAAAAAGATCAAAAGAAGTTTCTGAAGACATTAATGTTTTTTTCTTTTCCTGTTCATTTCAGCATTAACAGTTATTAAATCTTATTCTGTACAGAATACTTTGTATGTATTAAACATAAAATATATGTGTAGCCTGTATATATAGTTACTGACAAACATGTATAATAAAATAAAAACCAATGAAAAAGGAAATAAATTGGGAAACAATGAACAAATATGATAAGTACTTAATAAAATTATGAATATTGTGAAGCTTTCATAGTGGCATATATATTTAAAAATGTTTCTTGTAACTCAAATGTTTTGCTGTACAGGTATAAACTTGAGAAACATGTTGCTAGTTTTAATTTGCATATGGTAACGTAGCAAATATTTGTTGTTAAGGTACTTCATATGAAAATGTTGCTAGTTTATTACATCTTATATATGTGTATAGGGTAGAATAAAATACAATTCTTACCTTTCAATCTAAAACACATAAGGGAAAGAAAGGTGCATACCATTAGGCTGATTAAAGATAGAACGCTTCTGATGCTACATGGAATTAAATATACTAATCAGATTCTGAGCTTAAGGGACGAAAATAGAAATCAAGAGAAATGGAGCAGGCCCAGACACTGAACAATATTACCTAGTCTCTTATCTTTACTTTTAATGTAAATAAATGTATTGATTCAGACCTTCCAGAAAAGACTGACAGTTGATAAGGAATTTACCCAGGTGAGTTAAGTTGATTATTATTCTGCTTTAGCTACTGCAGGGTAAATAACTTACGGTGCCTTTTTTCCTTCATTACTTGGAAGGATACATGTCTGCGGTTGTGCTATTATTGCTGACCCGGGTTGACAGTACAGAAATAGATAAGTGTAAAGGAAAAAAATTGTTTGTACAAGTTAGCACATTAAGCCTTAACAAGAAACCTGGAACATCCATTGTTAGCTCATAAAACCTAACTATTCATGCTGAGTCTGTTAGCAACTGGAGAATCTGAGTATTTAAGAAAAATTAATCTTGGCTCATAATGACAGTAAGTACGTACTTAAATATTTTTAATTTTAAATTAAAGAATTTGTTAAAATGTTGGACACAGATATAATGCCATATAATTGTAGTAATTTATTCCCATTTTTCTGTTTCTATAAAGTATAGAAATCCTGCTTTAATTTTGTACAACTGAGTGCAATCGTAGGAATTAGCAAACTTTACTTGAGTGTATAATTTAATATTATGAATTATATGTAAATGATGTTTTGTTAAATGACAGATAATTTAAGAGTAAATTGTGGTCCCTGGTGTTAAATTTGCCATGTTTTATAGAAAGAGACTTAATTAAAAACATAAATCTTCAATTTTCCAGTAAGAATACAAACTAAAGCTTTCTAGTGCTTATATTGCCCTCTTCTGCAGTAAGATAGAATTCAAGGAGCAATTAGGGTGATGGTAGTGGTGAGAAATGATACTGATAGACTATAGAGGTAAGGTGTTTTAGCCATGGGTGACTGTTACATACTGCTGAGTTGGCAAGTTAGCTTATCGACTTGGCAGTCGGTTATAGTTAGGGAACTGAAACTGAATAGGTATTTTCTTGCCATCACTTCTGACATATTTAACAACTTCAGAGGAATTTTTTCATACAGTAGGAAAAGAAGCGTTCTACCACCAACCTTCTACCCTGCAAAAATATGAAATCAAGTAACAAGTATCTTCTCAATGTACTTATCTTAAACTAAAAGCCAATCTATACAGATATCTTAAATATTGAACAGATTCTATTGTATCATTGTTTATCACCCTAAATCATTCCTTGAATCCTATTTCACTTACCACTGCTGCTTCAGGCACACAAGGAGCTGTATAATGTATCAGGACCACCCACAGCTTACAAAATGGGAGTTTTAAAATATCTAGGAGGTCCTATACTTCAAGTTACCAGGTTGGTGTTTTTCTTCTGAATGTTTAAAAAAAATTTTTTTGCACCTGTAGAATTTTTTTATATTCTATAGGCACATTGGTTCATATCCAGTGTAGTCATATAATTGTCCATATTTACTCATCAGAATGCCTAAAATTTAGGAACCGTGCCCTATATAGGCATATAAGCTCACTGTACAAATAATGGAAAGAGGCAAGCAAAGTGCAACCCCACCCATCTCAGGATTCAAACCCTGCACCTTCCACCTCCCAGGTGTCCTAAGCAGTACACTAGTAGTAAATAGTTTGGGTAGGGGCATCCATCAGTCTTGTGTTGAAGCTGAGCCACTGAGCAGCCAAATAATAGGGACACAAGAAGAGCAAGCAAGAGGAATATTACTGTAGGCCAGTGATAAGGGCACTCCTGTATGAGGTTCAAATCCCAATCTTACTTCTGTTTCTTAACCAATTACTGCCTAACATAAAATGCACAAATAACATCAGGAACAAGTAACAGAACCCAGCTCACCTTAGCCCTACAGCAGGGCTTCCCTCTTACTGCTGCTTCTGGCCCCAGCAATTTATATTCTCAGATGACTACTTTGTTCTAGAGAAGGTGTAGAGATGTCCATACTCTAGTGGCTAGGACTCCCTGTAAAATGGGAAATGAGAGTTTGAATTCCCTCTAGTTGAGAAGAGCCTAGAACTTGAGGCTCAAATGTACTGGTTGAATGCTCTAACTACTATGTTTTTACAGAAAAGTTGGATAGTACCACCACCATTTTTTTTAGCTGAACTTGATGCAGTTCATGTGAGTTAGTCATTCAAGAGAGGAACAGAAGTTACAAATAAATCAGTATAAGTCATTGGAAACCATTTTAAACCTGTAACAGAACAGAAGTTCAGTACACTTAAACCAGTTTCAAAATGGCCAAAACTGGTTTAAGATAAATGTGATGAATGTAGTATCAGAATTAACTGATTAAGCTTAAACTGGTCTATCACACTTCTGTCCCAGATCCCCTCTTGACTCAAGTTAACTCACAGTCCCCCAGCATCCCAGGATGCTTTGTACCTCCCCCGCAACCTCCCTTCCCAGGGCAGGCAAGCTAGCCTTGGCTGCACTGTCTGCTCCAGCTGAGCAGGGCCAGCCCCACCCTCAGGCTGTCACAAAGTTGAGGCAGCAAAGCCTCTGCTCCCTAACCTGTACTGTTGCCTGTAGTGTTAGCCCCGTGAGGATGGGGGGGATGGGGAACAGATCCCTTCCCCATACCAGCCCTGACCCCAGTGGTCTGCAAGGGTTGCCTGCTCCTGCAGCTGGGCCAGCGTAAGTCATTGTGCTGCAGGGAGAAAGCACTCCGGTCCCAGGGCCAGTACCATGTGTCAGGGTATGCCCACATCGGGGGAGCCCCACACCTGGGGGGATGCCCTGGCCTTAGTTCATGTGGATCTGGCCAGCTGCAAGAGCACTGGGCTGGCTGCTGAGCACCGCCCCTTGCCAGTCTCTGAGCTGCAGGGGGAGGAGGAAGGAGCTCCCATCCCAGTGCTGAGCCAGGGTCTGCCTCCTCTCCTGCTGACCCAGATCAGGCCCACTGCCCCACCCACTCCTCACCCCTGATCCCCACTCCCTTCCTGTGCCTTGATTACCTGTGGCTGCCCAGCACTGCATGTCCCAGGGAACAGGCAGGGAAAGGTTAAACTGCTTGCTCAGACCAGCTGAACAGGCAGGTTCAATCTTAGCAGGTTTCTTTAAGCCAGGGGCGGGCAATTACTTTGGGCAGAGGGCCACTTACTGAGTTTTGGCAAGCCATTGAGGGCTGCATAACAGGCAGCCTAGGGCAGATAAATATTAATTTTCTAATACCTGCAGGCCAGATAGAATGGCCTGGCAGGCTGGATCTGGCCCCCAGGCTGCATTTTGCCCACCCCTGCTGTAAGCTCTGTAGATTGAATCGATGAGCTGAACTGATATTCAGTTTTCAGTTTAGAAAAGGGACAGAAGTCTGCATCAACCCAGGCCAGAAGGCAGAGGGCACTGGACCATACCTCCCTCCCTGTAGCCAGAAGTAATCACGGGGTGGAGAGGTGGTGGGGAATGAGCAGGGATCTGGGGTGCTGGGGGCAGTGGGCCCAATCCAGGCCAGCAGGGGAGGGGGCATACCCCAGCTTGGCACCTGGACTGGGGCTACTTCCCCTCTCTGCAAGGGGAGAAAGCAAGGGGTTGGGGCATGTGGTCAGCTAGCCTCAGCTTGGCCTGCAGATTGGGAGGAATGCTTCAGCACCCTCTGCCTTCTGGTCTGAGTCAGTCCAGACTTCTGTCTGGTTTTGCAAACTGAAAACTGAATGTCAGTTCAATTCCTTACCGGTTCAATCTATGCAGCTGAGAAGAACTGCCAAGATTGAACTGATTCTGCTTTGGGCTTTATGAGTGTCTGTACTTAGTCTCAGAGTATAGCTAATAGATTGGGCCCCACCAACACCTCTCCAGCACCAATCTGTTTGTGTGACCAAAATGTATCACTTCTGAGCATGCCTAGAAGTCCAAGTCTCCATACATAAGGGAAGCCATTGTAGTGATCAGGTTCGTCCATTTACTTAAACTAACTATGCACAGAGGTCATTTGCAGTGGCCCTTATCCTTCCACAGGGCTGTATTGATCCACTTCCCCCCCCAGTTTCCAACTTATTTTTCAGTTTGGAAAATGCAAATTATTTCAAGTTCTTTCTCATTCACCACTTGTGACACCATATAGTGATCACTGGGTTGAATAGTGAACATGTTTTCCACATGAACAAGAACTAATCAATGAACTTCATTGTGGTGCTAGACAACCTTTGCAGACCGTAGGTCTCTCTCCATCTAACTAACTGCTCTGTAATTGAGGGACGATTTTCTGCTTCCAAACTCCCTCAGTGTCCCATTAGGAAGCATATCTCTTAGTTATAGCTTGTATCACTACAGCCATATTCCACAACAGAGGCACCACCTGCTGTCTACTGATTTTTGTGCTCTTGGACCAGAGCCAATCTGGATCACTCTAAAGTTTAGGCATCCATGGAATCAATCTGAATATGGCCCAACAACTCCGCTATACTGCAATTTATGTTGAGATCCATAAGGGGATGTAGGCATGGCAATGCTGAGTATCACCACAGCTAACTGTTAGAGCCTTGTTACACCTTACATTGTGAGATACACAAATGTTGATCAGTGTTAGCAGTGTCTCTTAACTGCTTGGAGCAATGACACATTCAGGCCAGCAGGGGCTGGAGGACTGAAAGGCAAGGATCCAATCCCTCCCATGCTGGGCTTCCCTCCCTACCCAACTCAGTAATCAGGATTTAGGATTCACATTTTGTACTTTCTGATATGAGAAAATTATATATAAACAGTTGCCACATGCCAGACTACAAAAGTAACACATCTTGGAGTTTATATCAACAGTATTTTTCCAAATGACCAACTGAATCAAATAATTCAGATTTAAAAGAAGCCAGGAGATCCTTTACCAATAGGATTAGTAGTTATACTCAAGAAGCCATGATGCATTCTGGTCTGTGACCCATTTGGCAGGACAGCCTCCTAAGTCAGTGATTGATGTGGGACACACAAAGTTACAGCTGGGTGTTCCTGGGATGCCATCCATGAAATAGGTTAATCTAGGGGTGGGCAATTATTTCGGGCTGACAACCACTTACTGAGTTTTGGCAAGCTGTCAAGGCCTGCATGGGTAGCCCCATGCCTTGACAGGTGCCCCGCCCTCTGGTCACCATCTTGTGACTGGAAGTCCTGACCTCTAACTCTTGACCTTTGCCACCAGGAGGCCCTCCCCTTGCCCCCAGAAATACTCCTTTCAGCAAGGGGTTTTGCCATCTTGGAACCAGAAAATTACCAAATTATATTTCTAAAAATCGAACATCTACTACAACATTCATTAATTTGATTTCAAAAAATATTTTTGTCCTGACTTACATGTGTTTGTGCAGTCCAGCCATGCAGCCAGGAGCCATGTGGTGCAGGAGCAGCCAGCAGGCGGGCAGGGAAGTGGTGAAAGCAGCTTTAGGAGGGGAGAGTGGCAGCAAGCAGGTGCATGGGAGCACAGCAACAACTGGGCAGAAGCATGAGGCCCATTCCAGTGTCCCGGGACCAGCATCAACAGGGCCCAGAGAGGGACAGCAGGAGCATGGGGCCTGGGCTGGCAGGGGCTCTGGAGCTGGGCTTGCTCCCCCCTTTACCTGCTGGCGCAGCCCAACCTGGGTCCAGAGCCCATGCGGACCTGGACCCTATGCCCCTGCTCTGGGCCCCACCGGCACTGGCCCCAGGACACTGGTGTGGGCCCTGCACTCCCGCCCAGCTGTCACTGCACTCCCATGCACCCACTTGCTACCACTGTCCCCGCTGCAGCTGCTTTCACCACTTCCCTGCCCGCCCACCAGCCACTCCTGCACCATGTAGTTCCTGGCTATATGGCCAGACCATAGGGCTCAGCAGGAGCTGGCCTGGCCCGGCCTCAAAGACTGCAAAGATCCTCATGGCCCTCCCCT
>NW_017729024.1:68885356-68896845 GCF_001723915.1 Gavialis gangeticus | reverse complement strand
GTTGCTGGGTCCTGCCAACTTCTTATGGGTCCTACTGCCCCTGGCTCCTGTCATCTTTGACAGGCAGCCAGGAGCAGATAAATATTAATTTTATAAATTTTTTAGGGGCCCCGCAGGACAGATAGAATGGCCTGGCAGGCTGGATCCAGCCGGTGGGCCATATTTTGCCTGGCCCTGGGTAAACAGTGCCCCTGTTACAGAAAGCCCTTACTGGAGATGGTAAAGCGTTATTCTCTCATTGCTAGTATATTACACCCTTCTGGCCTCTCACATACACATTCAAAGGAGGGTTATCTCACCTGCCTACCCTCTTTATTTATCTACATAAGCAAGCCCTATCTGTCAAGCAAAATTTAATTTAAAATGACTAATATGCAAGATCCACTGCAAATCCCCACATGAAAACTTTATTTACATGAAAAAGGTCTCATCCTGCTACAAATCAAGTTTTGGAAGTGTCTCCATTGATTCCTGGGTGCAGGATTGGTCCAAGTACTGAAACAAAAAAGGCAAAGCAAGGAAAAAAGAGAGGTTCGTTTCCTGAGAACTTCAAAGATGAATGACAAATTTAGAATATACAAGTAATAATATAAGAATATACAAGTAGTGTGCCAGTAACAAAGGCAAGGATTTGAAAACATAGTATAGGTACACACATCTTAGTGGTACACATGGCTTCTTCTCTTTGCCATGTGTGCGTTTTTTCTAGACAATAGTTCAAACGTAGGTATTTAAAGATTATAAATTACTTGAGTGAGGCAATAGTAATGACTTGAAGAGGTTTTGGAGTGCCTCTAGAATATGGGGTAGAATATAGAAGATGACACAGGAGAAAGGATGAAAGGTATCCAAGAATGAGAGTCTCCTGAGTGTATGGAACTGTAGAGAATGACTGGACTCTGACTTAGAGCTAACTGTGAGATTATCACTATTACCAAGGTACAATCAATGCATGTGGCACTGAACAAGATAGATTAAGGTTTGATCCCTGCCACAAAGATTACAATCAAATATAAGCAAGATAAAACACAACACAACTAATATTTGGCAGGGCGAGTAACAGAGGAAAGATTCTAAAGCAATGTTAGATTTTAAGGTTGATTCTGTAGAAGACAGAGAATTCTTGGGAATCAAGCAGTAAGAGACTGTGGCAAACACAGCTGGCAACATGATAAAAGAATCAAAGTCAATTTAGAGAAGGAGAAGAGAGTAGTTAGGAAAGAAAGTAATAGAAGAGAATAAGAACAGATATAAGATTATGTAGGTCTGTAAAAGTAAGGAATAGGATATTGCATTTGACAGTAAGAAACCATTTAAATTCAAAGAGTCAAAAGCAGAGGGAGGGAATGTTAATGGAGCAACAAAAAAAAAGGGAGAGGAGAGGAGAGAGGTATCTGAAAACATCTTTTTGGGTAGCCAGGAGAAGAGACTAGATGTTTCCAAGATGTGACAATTTCAGCTATCAGATTTAACAGGAATCCAAGCAGTGGGCCATAACTATGTATTAGCATGTTTATAGCATGTCCATATCTAAAACGTAAGAGAATTATTACCAAAAAAAAGTTTAAAATAACAACTTTTCTCCCAAAATAAACAATAGCTTGTTACCTTAGGAGAAAGCAGCACATATTGTGTTAAATGTTATTTGTTAAATGATGTTACATTTCATTACACAATCCTTATTTCTCCACATTTTAATCTGGTGGTCCCAGCTGGGCAATCATTGTAATGTTGCCTCCCTGCACGTTTTTAAAGAAATACATTCAATGCATTGTCCCTCCACTATACAAGAACTTGAAAGCTGTTCACAAAGGAGACAGGTATATGCTTGGAACAGCTATTTAGTTTTATAGTAGGCGGTAATCTTTCAGTCAAGACTGTTGATGAAGGTGTTAAAAATACAAGATATTTAATTTTAACCAGCCACAGCTACAACACTGCTGCTTGCATTATCATGTAGCGTACTAAGTCTGTACATCTTGGGCTCAATCCGGTAAACAGCCTAGTGCCTTCAACCTCCTGTTTTACTAATTGGTGTTGTGATCACTCAAGCTTCTCCCAGACAGTGCACAGCAGTGTACACAAATAAATCCTAATTAAAGGTCTTATTTTGCAGTCCTGGTTCATTTAAGTGATCCTTACTGAAGTCAGTGGGACTGCTCATGTGACTGAGGATTGTGCAGGTGATGAGATCCCTAATTTTTATCAGAGTCAACAAATCTAAGAGGTAGATCCAACAAAATCAAGTAGAGACCAGAACAACAGAAGGAAAATATAACGAGGGAGTAAGAAAGGGATACAATGAAAAAAAGCTGAAAAGGGGAAAACAGCTGACTCAGCACTCACTGAACCTGCACCCACCTGGCTGTGCCTGCCTCTCCCCAGCCAATCCAAAATGCCAAAGCAGCGCCGAATCTCTGATTCTGATTCAGCCAAATCAAGTGGGAACCATGATTCAAATCACCGAATCAAATCACTGTCCTCTGAATTGGCTGAATCCAAATTGAATACTTCCCTATTCACACAGGCCTATTAAATAGTATCAGAGAACTACTTTCTATAACCAAAGCTGTGAAAAACTATTTCTAGACTCTACCCTTTTACTATAATGATAAGGCCAGGAGGTGTGATATTACTGAATGGATGTGGAACAGATAAAGATTTGGTAGAAAACTAGGAACCTATGCAGTGCTGCTCCACAGAGTGGAAGCATGCAGGATAAAAACATGTAAGCTGCCAGCCTGGCAAAGATGAATCTGGGCAACCTGGGGCCAAATGATCTTCCCTGTAAGGATCTCATGTTTTCCCCCTTGTCTGACAAGGGTCCTGCTTAATGAAACCCAGCAAAAGCTGCTGCTGCTATCAAGCTACAAGAGCCTCTGCAGGGTGGCTGTACAGCCTAGGCCATGAGCATTATACATCAACCCCATCTTTTTGCCCACCAAACAGCCCAGCTGCTTAGGATCAGTGCTATCCTCCACCCAGACCAAAATAACTTTAAGATTTCACCCAACTGCAAGGGACAGAAAGCAAATAATTCAGGGTACAAATGGGTGAGAAGCACAGAATTTGTTTTTTCATTCGTTTTCCAAGGTGTGTTTTCAATTAATTGCAGTTGCCCATTGGTTGGAGTTTTGTAAAATCACAACTAAACTTTTGCTTTGTTTCTTTTTCATCTCTTCATTCTCCTACCCAGGGATTACTTCTTACCACTATCAAATGCAAAAATTAATATATAAATAAAAAGCTACTAAAATAGCTGATCAAAAACACTTCACATGTTAGACTGAGTTAAACTGAGTAATTAACATACACAAAACACTGGCATTTAAAACCCAGTACCAGTAGAAATGAGAAGTAGGAAAAGGCTAGCAATTAAGACAAAGATCCAACACTTCCATTGACTTACTGAATCAAGCAATAAAGTCCAAATCCTCAAAGGTATTTGGCTACCTAATTGCCACTGATTTCAAATCAATGCTTAAGTAGAATTTAGGATTTGACTAAAATGATGGGAAAAACAAGCAAATATAGTTATGGCTTGGCCAAGGTCCTTGCTCTAGTCACAGGAAAGAAGCCAAATTGGACAGAAAGCAACGTGTCTATTGTACAGGGATTTTTTTTTATCATTAAATGTTTTTCCCCTACATAGAGTAGAGTCTGGATGTCCTCAGAACTCAGAAGTGAGCAGGAAAAGAAGGAAGAGCTGCAAAACCAGAAAAGGCTCAGGTGGCAAAGAATGTAAGTTTAACAAAACAATTAGCTTGAATTTATAGGATAAGCAAGCCAGGTGATAGTTTTCTAGAGATTTTCTGGAAACATTGATGCTCATAATGATATAACGTATACATAACTAAAGACACAGATCAATCTTAGTATCCTTAAGCTATTCCTTTCTTGCGTTAATCAAGTTATACTAAGATGTCCATATTAAATCATTAGAAATAGAGGCAATATCTTCTGTTGTTGTTGGGTGGCCATCAGACCTATTTCTGGGCATGTGTTTTCAGATTTGTGGTTGTTTAACTCTCTGATTTATTTCAGATTTCATATATGTGGAAATCACAGTAGGTGCCAAAGAGAGAATAAAAATATTTCTGAACAATGCTAAAGTATAATAGCTTGAACTAATCCTGGTTAAGTAGACATTACTGTGAACTGTTATCCTCTGATGTATATGCCCTATTCTAAAAGGGCTCAAACAAAATAGATTTTCATGTCATTTACACAGGAAATCTTGTACAAGGCAAATCCCACTGGAAAATAGTACTGTCTCATGGTTAGAACAAGAGACAGGAGTGGGTCATGCCTCCTGGGTCTTTAGCCACTGACTTGCTTTGTGGTCTTAGTTAAAGTAATTAATTCCTTTGCTCATCCGTAAAGGGATTATAAGTACAAGTCCCATGTAATTTACCTAACATTGCAACTATGCAATAGGATATTGATTGCTCCAGTGTGTGCTGCACAAAGGAGTAAACACCTAATGGGTAGATAAAGATGGCGTAGGTCTTTCTAAATACACAGTTTACACAAAGTACAGGTATACTGTGTAAAATGCTATTTGTGAGTATTTCTGATAGAAAAACTGTAGCATTACGGTCCATTTCATGCGGGTAGGTTGATTCTTAGTAAGAGACATGCTGTTTATTTAGCTTTCTATTACAAACCAAATACTTTACATTTCAATTAAAAGGAACTAACAGATAGCAGACGTAGTGAAAACCATTATGAATTATATAGTGTAATATTATATAAAGTAAAGCGCATTGGTGACAATGACTCCAAGAAACATCATAGTGGTTGTTACATTTTATGATGGTACATTTTAGGATGCTACTTGCCTAGACCATTACAACAGCCTTTCTTTCTTTTCCCTGATTTAGATGAACACTTGCCACCTGGTTGGAAATTCAAGAAAAATCCGAAATGCCTTGAAAGTAAAGCAGATGGGTACCTTGTTGAAGCTAACCTCTGGGAGCTGCCAGACATGGTGAGGTTTAAAGAAAAAAGGAAAAGTCACTTTTGTTCACACAGAAACACAGATGTACGTGAAGATAAGGAACATGATGATACATCTGACAGTGAAAAAGAACAAGTGAAGGAAAAGAACTGCCCTCTACCAGCCTTCACTCATCAGCAGGATGAGGTCTTAACAGTGGTTACCTTTGGTGAATTAGATGCCTTGTCAACAGGAAAAGTTATCCTGCGGGGCAAGGCAGCCTCTGTAGAGTCCTTTAATTCAGCTAATGGAATAATTACTGCCGAAGTGACATGTGGTTCTTTTAATGTGAAAGTAGAAATTAAGAAACTCTCTTTATTTCATACTGGAACAAACCTAGTAATTGTAAAAAAGAAATATCCAAAGACTAGCAAGTGCTATCATGACAGACAATATCAGAAAAGCCACCATTCTAAAAGCCACAGGCACCAGAGTCCATCAGCTGACCATTCAGTAAATAACAACTGTAAACATACAGAATCGTCGAGACAGAAAATGCAAATTGCCAGCAACAAAAAACCCTTACTGAAAGTGAATATTGAAGGAAAGGACATTAAAGTGAAATACACCAATAGAAAGCAGAATCTAATGATTAACATTGAACCAGGTGAGCACATACAGGCATGTAGCCAACCCTGCAACAGGACATCTGGAAATACATATTGCAGTGACACAGACCATTCAGTAACAGAGGTACCTTGTAATACAGATTGTGAGTCGTATTTTAGCTTTCATGAAAAGGAAGATGCTTTTAAAAACTATCCATGCCCTGAATGGTACGTGCTACTTCCTCCACCTAAAGAGTTTGCTGACTGTGAAGACATGCACTTAGATACCATTACAGAGGTTGTATCTGTGTTCCCAGTCACTGACAGAAAGGAACCTGATGCTTTCTCTGCAGCCTTAACAGTTTGGAAGGACGGAAATCATGTCTGTAAACAGACAGCAACAGGGATCAAAGACCATGCCAATGAAATCTTTCCAAAAGACAAGATCATTTTGTCAGAATTAAATTATAACAGGGATTGTCCTCAAGATAACGATGCTTCAAGTGAAACAGATTTTGGTAAGGAACTTTTCAATAAGAACAGTGAGACAGGGCAAGTAATAGACAACAGTTGCATTGTCGGGCAAAATACTTTCTTATCATCATACCTGGAGCCCAAAGCAACTAGAAGAAAGTCCTTCCCGGATATCGCCATTGATGGGTTCTCACCAGGTCATCACAGGAGGGACTCAGGCTTTTATTCACTGCCATCTTCGTCCCGGAAAGTACTGCCCAAGCAAGCCAAAGCAATTGAAGTTTACAGCAAGAACACCCTCCCTCAAACCAGCTATACTGAACTTTCTAAGTGTTCTAGTTTTGCATCGTCATTCAACAGCCTGGGTGGTCTTAAGTCTTCTTACCAATATTCCTTCACCTCATATGATCATGATATGACCATTTACCCATCTGAGCCTGAGGGAAGCATAGATGATTCTTGTTTACTGAATCACTTTGAAGACTACATGGAGGATTGCGAAGAAATCCAAGACACATTCGTCAAAACTATTCATTCCATTGGAAGTCTAGGTGAGAAACAGGTACATCAGGACTTGGAGCCTCTGAGAAATTTAGCTGTGTGTGAAGAACACACTGAGTTTACTGAAAGTGGTTTAGATGAAGAGACACTAGAAAGCAATCATCATATTGATGCACAAGAGCATAGAGAATTAGAGAGCAAAGCCCCGATGATTCAAAACCCTTTGCCTTCTAGAAGCCCTTCAAGTGACCATATCAGTGACAAAAGCATTGCTAATAAAATAGCCACAGACTGTGTGCAAAACCAACTATCAACACTACAGCTGGGTCCAAATGTTCAGCTGACTACTCCAGAAGTGACAACAAGGAAAAGGAGAGCATCAGTGGTGACTGTAATAACCGGAGAGCTAGAACAAAGGCTCATCATTCAAAGTGACAATAAGGTGATACCTGAATCCTTTGGCTTCGAAACAAAAATGGAGCCTAAGCTGCCCTGCAGCATACAAGAAAATTCATTTATGTCACCACTGCTGCTGGATGTTCAGGCTTCAGCTATACCTAATGAAGTACATAGTTTTTCAGAGGTCCAAGATTCACCCAGGACTGCTCCTGATGAAACTAATTTCTATGATAATTGCACACAAGCTGCTACAATGTCCACATCTCCAGCATACCTCAAAGATAACCAGGTTTTCACTGAGGATGCATTTGTCAATGAAACAAAAGAAAACCTTTGCGATGAACAAGAGATAAAAAGCCAATTATCTGATAGTTTAAGACAGGAGCTTGTAGCATGTCAGATACAGCAGTTAGCTAAATCCAGCTCTGATGACACTGAGAACAAAAGTGAAACAAAGGTGGATTGCTGCCAGCATTCAGACACACCAATGTCACCCAAAACGGAGATTAGGAAGAAAGGTATGTGCTCCAGAATTGAGTTGTTATTACTCTGACACGCTTCCTTTTGGGGAGTGAGTTAGACCTTAGTGTTTTGGGAAATTATAGCTTGAGAAACAGAGGTGGATTATTAACATATAAAGGTGATACTGGCATGGTTAGCTCTTTTATTATGCTGTGCTCATCACTGCAGTCTCTCAAAGTTTTCTCAGTAGAATCAGTTAGATCTGCTACATGAATTTTGATGCAACCTAACAATAAGCTACTGATACGCTCCATCTAGTGAGTAAAGCAGATGCAGGAGCAGGATTAAATTAGTTGTCACAAGACATGTTGTCAGGGCCTTGTACTGTATTTAGAAACCATGTAAGCACGTTTAAGGAACCCAGACAGTCAAGTGAACTTAGAGAAGACAAAAAGCCAGGTACATCCTGATTCTAATCCAGGCTAAGCCTTCAGCACATTGTGAGATCATAATCAGATCACCTGAGCTCCTTTTCTCCTCTCTCAAAGTAGCCGAGAAAACTGAGTACTGAATGGGTGAGTTTTTAAATGAAATGCTACATCCTTTCTGAAGTCTTCATTTAGCTCCCTTGTTATGATGCACATAACATCACCCTACTTCTGAGTAATTTTATTTTTTTAATAATAGAATTTAAACAACTGAGTTCATCCACTCTCTGTTCCTGACAGCAATTGTAATATATAGTAAAATGTAATATATAATCATCTTTAAGAGATTCAGTTTACATTTTTGTGCAATTTCATCCCATAACTCATTACTTATATCCTATGATCCACATTCTCCAGTTTTCATTTAGACAACTATATGTTTGTAGTGGCTCTAAATCAGCCCTACACAGGAAAGACTTTTAGTGCTTGCAGAACTGCTGTCAATGCCACTGAAGTGAATGAGACTTTTACACTGATTTTAATATAGCCAGATTTTACCCAAAGGGTATAGAATTGGTTCTTATTACAGTGGACTAAGAAATGGAAGACTTTTTGTTTGTTGGTTTGCTTGTCATCGAGAATATTAAGGGGTTTCAAAGCTAAAAAAAGAAATTGCATTGGTATATCTAAATACTTACTGGCTTAAATGCATTACACTGAAAGTGCATTTAAAGCAATGTGTATTCTCAGCATTTAGATCACAGTGGAGATATTTTGACATTTATATATATAAAAACCCAATTAATTTAGAAATGTCCAAGATGCATTTAAACCAGGGGTATCCAAAATACGGTCCTCAGGACAGATCCAACCTGCAGAGCTGTATCATCTGGCCCCTGGTGCTGCCCCAGGTTTTCAGAGTAACTCACAGGCAGTATGCGGGGTGCACCGGATGGCCCCACAGGCTGCACACAGCATTCACTCTTCCTCACATCACAGAGCAGCTGCTGCATGCAGCACAGCCCTGAAGCACCCATGCAGCATGTGGTATGGGCTCCAGGGCCTCACAACTGAATGCAGTAGCTTTCTAGTACCACTCAAACACAAGCACACATAGCATGTACTCAGGATCTGGAATGCAGGGCTGGTCTGTGGGTCCAATTTAACCCAAGGACTGGTCCCATGCTACTCATCCAGCCTTGCAGATGACACCTCTGGTTTAAACAATTGTTGAAAATATGCAGTATCTACTATATTTTGTGATGACACTATTCAACTTAATAGGGGTAGTTTTCACCACAAAGTCATGAATACAAGTCTATAAAGGATCATAGGAAGGATTGGGATAAAGCAAATTGATGTTAGTACAATTAAGCAGATGTCATATTAAAATACCAGTATACATTTCTGAAGAACATATTTTAGTGTCAACATGCAAGGCAACAATGTCAATAAAACTTGTGCTAATAATATTTTTAACAGCAGCAAAAACCGAATACCCACTTACATTAAAAATGGCTTAGTCTGTATTTTATAAACTCCAAAGCAAGGATATTTGGTTCCAAGTGTTCACTTGTCCTCTTTATTTATACATGCAGATATATTTGCTTCCACAAGGATAAACCCACAATCAAATTCAAAACAGCTTATTTTTGCACATGTAAGCATGCACCAGCAAATCCTGTGGGAATAAAAACGCCCAGAGAAAATTAGGCCGTGTAAAATAGACTTTCCTTAAAGTTCTAAAAAGAGCCCTGCAATGTCAAGGCATTGAATCGCATAACTTTACATGGTTATTTATTGGAGGAAATCACAACTACACGTATTTAAAATGTTACTAAAATGAGTTCTTTTACATGTACAGCCAGTTACATATGTATATAACTACCTGTTTAAGTTGTGTCATGCTGTATTAAGAAGCAGTAGCCTTTCCATAGTTAAATCTAAGGCCGGCTTCCAATCTGAAGCAGACAATCCTGTTTCCCAGAGGAAACAAGCTCCCCCTGCAACAGAGCATGTCACATCTCCATGTAGGATGTTCCTAGAAAGTTTAGGGAAAAAATCAGATTAATTGTGACATTATGAAATATAAAAATATCCGTTGATAATTTTTTTTTAATTCCTCTTACCTTTTTCTTTTGGCTCAGTCTACCTGCAAATGGCTTGTTTTTCAAGTTCATGGTTATCTTATTTTCTTTGTGCTGCTAAGGAGTGGGAAGAGAAACTCCATACATCTAAGAGGGCTGTCCAACTGATGGCCTACGGACCACATGCAGCCCACAAGCAATTAATTTGCAGCTTCTGGGCTCCTTCCTACCAAGCTGCTGCTCTTCCCATTCCTCCAGCTGCTGCAGCAGCCAAAGTCTCCAGGCTCCCTTTTCCTCCTCTAGCTTCCACTTCCTGCCCTTGCTCCAGGGGGTGGGACAGGGCAGTGCAGCCCACCATGCCAGGAGAGCCTGCAGCTGGCTGAGGAGCTGAGGTTGAGTCCAGGGCACCCACACACATGGGAGCTGGGCAGCAAGCAGCCTGCAGGATATCTGGTCCTTAGAAGCTGGACTGCTCTGATTTATAACATACAAAAATAAAAGCTTTTGATAAGCCACATAAAACCTGCAACATGAAAAGAAAAGAAGCAGTCACCTAGAGTCTTTACACAGCAATGATATTAAAAGAAGTCAGCTTAAGTTACCTTCAGGGAATCAGGAAGTTTTCCCCTCTTGCTGAGATCAGCTTAGCCCTGGGAGGAAACAGGGTCTGGAAGATCCTGAACAAGTAGGGGGTGAGGAAATGCTCATCTTGTTCATACAATGTGCTTTGTAAGTTCAGGAGTATTTATTATTCTCCCTGGATTTTGCAAGCCATCTTTTTTTATGGAGCAGGCTGAAGAAACTCTCAGTGCTCCTATCTTAAACTAGGGCACCTAGAGGCATAATTGGGCAGTTTTGCCCTCTCGGCAGGGGCAGTGCAGCGGCCAGGAGCACTGCAGCGGCAGCAGCTGCTATTTTGCAACCCCCTAAGTCAGCACCAAGGCTAGTGAACCAGTCCCCTGCTTTAATTATGCTACTAAGAGCAGTCTAGCACCGCACAGGGGTGCAGCATGTACCTTAAACGGCAAGATGGAGTCATTTCTTGCTTCTTCCCTTTGTTTCTCCCTCTTTCAAACTAGCCTGAGCTATGGGATGGGTTGTATTCACATATATATTTGAAAAGCACCTTGCCAGACTTCCCTTTTCCAGTCACACATAGCCATATCCCCTTTTGGCCTATCATCAAATGCTGATTTTTTTTCAAAAGCTTTGATCCTGCTGTAATGGAATAAAATTATGTGTTTAGATTAATTTCAGTGTTAGTGTTTTTGAACTAATTGATGCGATGAAGGGTGGCAGACAGCAGGATTGGACCCTAAATTGGTTTGAAGCGGTGGCAGTATCCCGCCCTAGGCAACTGGCCAAAAGCAATTCCAAAGCTGAAGACACAGGGGGCAGTGATCAGCGTGCTGTGCCCAGCAGTAGAATGGTATTTGAAGGTAATACATATGGTAATTGTGACAAAGAAAACATTCTGAACAGATATAGAGAACAGAGAGCAGAGGAAGGAAAGAAATAGGCTATATATAAAAATCCCACTAATAGTTTCCTTCTAGTTTCCTTCCTTCTAATAGTGGCCTTGAAAGTAAAA
>NW_017729024.1:68872325-68880356 GCF_001723915.1 Gavialis gangeticus | reverse complement strand
TGAATAGCGAACCAAGTTTGTTGAAAGTAACCATTTAAAAAAAAAAAAAAAAAAGTTGTTGTTTAAAGATTCAGGGTAAAGAATACATCCCATCATCTAGTGTGTTAATAAATTCCAATGAAGTATTATATGTGTGACCCTGCCTAAGCACAGAAGAAAAATGTGTCTCTGCAAATCCAAAATTTTCTATAGGAGAGTGCCAGTTTGCCACCAAAAAAAAAAATCTGCCAGGAAAATCAAAAGAAAGTATTTAGTTTCAGATTGTAGCTGTGGTGATCCAGGAAATGTACAGAAGGTGAGTTCTTTTGTGATAACTTTTGTTGGACCAACTGTATAGTTAGTTGGAAGAGAAATCTGAAAAGTTTCCAAGCACAAAGAAGCCAGAAGAGACCAGAAGGGCATTTGTACCTGAAAGCCTGTCAAACTCCTTTCCCAGCTGATCCAATAAAATATATCACAAAGAACCCCTGCCTCTTGTTTAGTTTCAGCCAAATTGACTCAAATTGATTTTTTTTTTTTAAGTGAATAAGATGTTTTGAATCAGTTGAATTTTAATTGAAGGGTCTCATGGTATATCATAGGAGTTGTAGTTCTGGGGCCTTATGCCATCGTTTTCCAAAAGGAGCAGGCTCCCTGTCTGGATTCTATTTTATGGGTTACCTTGCAATGTCCTGTCCAGTTGAGCTACATGAGTACATCACTGTATTACAGTGATTCATGTTTATCACAGAGGACATTGGGTTTGTACATATGACATGATTACTAGACAGTAAAAGTTTTCAGTTAAAAAAACACTCAAGCAAAATAGTTCAATTCAATGTCCAGCTTTGAGTAACTTAATTTCCATTGAAAATGCTGACATGAAACAACAGCTCTAATAAATGTATTGAGTGAGAACATCCCAGATAACATAAAAATACAAATCACATGGGGAATAAAAAGCTGCCTTAATTTCAAAATCTACTTTCAAGATTTTGTTGGACAGATGGATAAATTAAATTAAAGAGTCAATGTAAAGGTATAAAATGCACTGGTAAACCATCATTTTCAGACATACGATGACATTGAAAACATGGCCATAATTTGTAACTCTCAGCAGCAGAATGTAGGGTGGCAGGAACCAGGGACAGAGACCTGGATCAGATCACAAAGCTGGTGGACCTAAGGAGGCTATTGAAAAAAAACACAGCAATGAGAGACACTCATTCAGCTCATCTCTGGTAGAGGGCCAGCTAAAATGCCAATGTCCTTCTAGTTAAGTCCATCTGTCCTCCTTACTCAAATATCTCTTCCCTTACAAGTGTAGCTGAATGAAGACCTGCCCCTTGCATTTACAGAGGTCAATCTAATCTCCATTCTCTTTTTTTAAGGGTTTTTTAATGGTTAAAACAGAAATGAAACAAATCGGTACTGTGTTACTGTTAATAGTTTGCCGAGGAATAAGCTAATTGGGGAGTATTTTGCTTTGGGTTGCATCTGTTTAACCACTTGCTATACTTTTAAACCCAACTTTTAAATAAGAGGACAAAAGGCCCATGCTTTACATCCCCCACACACATGCATAAAATTATGAAAGAACATTTGCATATGCAATTAACATACTTGTTCATGAAAACTGGGCAAATGTGAAAATAGCTACCTAGTTACATGCTTAACTAGCCACCTGTGTGGACAATCACTTATTTAATGCCCATGTACATGGTAATTACACAGGTACATTTTTTCATGTAAACTTTGGGTCTCTTATGTGAAAAACAGTTCAAAAAAGTATGTGTCAAAACATTTCTAAAAGATCTGTGTTATATCTTACATATTTTGCTCACAATAAAATATGGTCTCAATTTAGATTTCAAATCGGAAGGGAATAAGAGTGTACAAATCCCCTTAAGAGATACAAGAACCAGCGACAGCTCTCAGGAAGAAGGAATAGACCAATGGGCCAGGAGACGGAAAATGTTCAAAGACAGCAAAAAGTGTGGTTCCACTGGAGGGAGCTCTATCAACAGTACTATCACCGAGGGATCAGGTGAGTACACATTGTTTTTACAAAAATATGCCAACTTGTTTATGTGACTGACAACTCTCTCAGATTCATCAGCCCAGGAGATTCATCTTTAGTTGCAGAGCCTCTGTGTTAGATATAGAGGCAGCTTATATTGCTTGCAGCGAAAGCAGATATGTGCATTGATTTATCAAGCTTTAACTTAATACCTCATATTCATTTTGGATAGGGATGTAGCACCCAAGGAGGTAAATATTGTTCCTGATTCTGACAGTGTATGTAGACAAAATGGGGGCCTTGAACTGAAGCGGTAGGTTTTTAAAAACACTGCTTCAATTTAAGGCCAACTAACCCCCGTGTTGTGCACACACCCAACTTACCTGCCTCTCCAGCAGTGGGGAGGGCAGGGCGAGCTGCTGGTGGGCAGAGTGGTCTCTGGGCTGCAGGGGGTGAAGGGGGGGGCTGGCGCTTCCCCCTGCAGCAGTGGCGGCCTCCCCCAGGCAGCACCTGCCCACAGGCACCTGGCTCAGGCGGTCCTGGGCGGCACCACAGCCATGGAGGGAAGCACTGGGCCTCCACGAAACTCAGACAGGCAGGAAGGATCCAGGAGAAAAGAAAAAAAGATCAGGCTTGCTGCTTTTTTTTTTCCTGTCTTGGGCAGAGTCTGCCTTCCCAGGCTGCTGCCAGGCTGCCTGCAGGGCTTCCTGCAGAGCCCCTGAGCCTCATGGAGCCTGGTGCTTTGCTCCATGGCTGGTAGGGCAGAAAACTAAAACTCCTCAGAGGTGTTTTAGTTTGCTGCGCCCAAAGTCATTTAAGGCACATTATGCCTCCGAATGTGCTACAGTGGCTGGAATTAATGCTCAATACACTGCCAATGCATGCACACACCGACACCATTAAAGCAGTGCAAAAGCATTTAGCCCACTTTAAAGTGTCATGCCCCTTGTTTTGTCTACACATGCCCTGAGACTTATGTCTAGTTCTGTTTTCTCTAGGATTACTGTCTGTAGGTACAAACAAAATCATACCATAAAAATCATAAATATTACTTCTCCATTCCCCATATCTTACGATCCTGTCTTATCCAACTGAACTATGATTTCTCCTTCCCTCTGCCCTCCTCCAGATTGCAAAACAAAGAACATGTTTGCTAATAAGGCCCAGATTCTCTTTACTCCCATTGAATTAAATCAGGATTGTCCAACTTCCAAGAAGTCAGGAGCCACATGCAGTACAGGCTGCAAAAGCCGCATGCTGCATGGGCCACCACAGGGCGAACCACAGTCCCCAGGCCATGTGCAGCCCCCACCTCTGCACTGCATGTCTCAGTGGCTTCCCTGCCCGCCACTGCACTGCGCACCTGCATAGGCACATCCCAGGCTCCCACTGCTGCTTCATGTTCCCAGGCAGCCCCAGACTCCCCTTTTGCTCCCTCACTGCACTGGGGCAGGGGCAGGAAACAGCATCTGGAGGAGGAAGGGGCTGGAGAAATAGGGGGAGTGGCAGCTGAGCAGGACCCTGGCAACTTAACTGCTTGTGGGCTATATGCCGATTGAACAGCCCTGAGTTAAATCGTTCTCTTCAAGTAATGTTATTACTATTATTGATGGGACTTCTCACAGAAGCATGCTGAGCATGGAAAAGGATGGTGTAACATGCTCCTAAATGTGTAATATAGGATTCTCTTTGTGCTATAGGTACTCCCCCCCATTATCCTGATACATATTCATCCAGCACTTTTACCCCAACCTAGCTACCTGGATCGTGCCCTCTGCTACTCAAACAGCTTTTTCCAGTAACTGTCTCATTAAGGAATCTGTCACCTTGCCACATGCCTCAGCATATGCCAAACTCAATGGCTCAGAGTCTCATGGGGCAGAATTTTCAAGATGAACAGCTTAATGAATTTACACTTCATGCAGATGGGTTTTCCATGCAGGAACTGTACTATCTAGGAAACAACATATGTTCTACTTCTCACACAACATTGGCTTTGCCTCCTTGTTTCCCAGTTTAGTGAAAGTCTTTCTAGATAAATGATTTTTTTTATCTTGTCTAAGAAATGTAAAAATGCATTTACACAGAAGCATGTTTCCATTCCCAACAAAAATATTTTCTATCAGTTTTGGGTTTTGTTTTGGGTTTTTGGGGGTTTTTTTTGCGGGGGGGAAGGGTTTTTTGGAAGGAGGGTTATGTGGCTTGTTTGTTTGCATGCTTACTAAATGGAAGGGACTCTTTAAAGACTGACAGCTGTGAAGTCTATGTCTTCAATTTATTTACATAGTGCAATAAAACATAAGTAGTTTATATTTAGACCCTTTACATTTCCCGCTGTATTAAAGGTATCACTTTTAGAAATGAAAGGGTCAGAAATTCTTTAATGTCCACTAAGAATAGGAATGAGAGGACTAATTCGTTTTAAATAAATTTGTAAATAAAAAACCACAACGTCACCTGATGACAACAGTTTGCAATCACTACCAACTAAAGCCAGATCAAAACTCACTTCCAAGAGACACAAAGATTAAAAATCATCTGCGCCAACAGAACCACAACATTCTTCAAGCAGATGTAGCACTACAAATCTTGCCCTTAGTTCTTTTATTAATTCAAATAATAATTGCTTGACTGTATATACAGTTCTAAATTTGAACCGCTGTTTTTACATAGATTGTACACCTTCCAGTTTCACAGAGAACATGTGGATAAAACTACAGCAGCTGGAGCTGGTGCTGCTAGTTTCTGGCATATTGCCTTGCAATTCCTATAGCCTATCTGAGCTTGACTGTTGTCCATGAACACAGTAAATGAATTGGACCATTGTGTCAAGAATTGTAGCATTCCATAGTTTTAGTTTGTGTGCTTCAGACTACAACAGTGGTTCTCAAATATTTTAGATTCAAGGCACCCCTCCATAACTGCTTGTGCATTCAGAGGCACCCGGTTTCAAAAACTAATTTATTTATTATAGTGCTTATCTGCCTGAAGAGGGGCTGGGAAGGAGTAGGAGCAACTTATCTCCTAAGTGGAACCTACGCTTATCTTTCTTACCTCCTCTGTCCAAATGGCACCCTTCAAAGGCTGTCATGACATCCTAGGGCACCAAGGCACCATGGCTGAGAATCACTGGACTAGGGTTGCACTAACTCTGAAGCTATGCTCGATGCAGGAATAGGTTTGGTGGAGTAAAGGTGGTTTTAAGCAATCATTGTCTCTCTTTATATGCTTAGCACATCTCTTGGCATATGCAGACTTGAGACAATGCCAATCTATTTTTAGCTGCAGCATCCTACTTACTGCTACCGTAGCAGCCAAGAAGTGTAGCACGCTATGGCAAAGCCTCCCCCCACCTTTGCCCCCAAAACATGTCTGCCATATCCCCTGCAATAGGAGCTATGGCAGAGGACTGGCAAAGAGACATTTAAACAGCTTCACATTTCCTCCAAACCTCCCTTATGCTAGGGTATTCTCCTGGGGTCAGTTCCTCCAAGTAAACATCACCAGAACAACATGAGGGGGCAGGAATGGGACACAAAGTATGCTATTTTATGACTCACCCTGAGTTTGGGAAATGTCTAGTGCTGCTATAGTCTGAACAATGTTACACAACTACTGCCGAAGGACTGCACTATGCTAAATACCTCCACAGTTGCTTGGTATGTGACCTAATTTCTTCTTCATTTATAGATCAGGAAATGCCAGCAATCTAAACCACATTTTAAATACGACAACTCTTGTTATATCTGGTACTTTCCATTCTGTTAACCTTGTTCCTCTCCGACTTTCTGCATAATAAGGGAGAAAACATTAGATGTGGCATATTTACATCTGTAAACATAGTTAATCAATCTGTCAAAGCTATAGAAAGAGAGACACATCTGGTAAATAACGGGCTGAAAATAAGTGAAGAAGAAAAGCTAATTTCCATATTTTAAAATCTGAAACAAGAGGCAGATGCTCATAAGTCTAGCAACAGATCCATGCTAAACAAAGCAAACACTGTTATTCTCTTTTCAGTCTGGCTGCATTACTTCAGCTGTTTGCTCTCATTGTGATTTTCTGTGAGACTGTTCTACATTTTTTTTCTAAATTTGCTCACAAATATACAGCCCACCATTTTCTATGAGAACAATCTAGAATGCAAATAGTGCTGTGGCAGTGTTATCATGTGGAAGCAATATTAAACCACTCTCTACATTCATTCTGGTGAAATACATTCATGCAAATGCTGGATAATATTGTAAAAGGGTTCAGCAGACAAGATGCCTGGTGACCTAAGGTGTTTTATACCTAAACAGCCTATTAAAAAAAAACAACCTTCCCAATTAAGTGAAGTCCAAAGACGATTGCAGTTGGAGAAGATTGTTGGCATGCTCAGTGTTTTTACTACACATTTGGTAGCTGTTTTGTGTGTCTGTAGGAAGTGGGTCTCATCTCAGTTCTTAGTTGAGCTAGCTATAAAATGCAAATCCATGCCCTTCAAACATGCCATGGTTTTTAAACTTTTGTGCTATCCTAAGTTGAGATGAAAAGGTAAAAACCTTGAAATTGTTTGCAAGGAGGAATTTCTGATAGAGCAGAGTTTACCATTTGCTAGCTGTCCATCTGGAAGTGTCCTTTCATTTTCACTTTCAAAATCCATGATTGACTTCCAGGTGGGCTGCTGAAAGCAGGGTGCCACCCAGACTTTCTCCCTTTCACCTCTCACCATCTGGGTGCTGAAGAAATGTAGAATAAGATTATTTACCTGCCCTACTGCTACCCAGATGAGCCATGCCTTTCTAGCTATCTGCTCTTGAAATCCCTGTTTCTCAAAGCAGGCACAAAGTGCAATTTGCCAAGTGTGTTTCCAGTGGAGATGTGTCATTTCCATCCTCCTGATGGAAATCTCCAGTTTTGCAAATAGGGTATTTTCTGTAAAAATAATATTCCAGTGGAAACTTCCTGAGAAACCTGGGTTCCTAGTAGCTGACAAATACATATATTTTGGGTGGAAAAAATCATCCAGCCTGATATCAAAATTTCCAGTGGTTGAAAATCTGTGCCCACCCTTAGTAAGTTTGTTTCAATGCTCCTTCAACTAAAAATCATGCCTTAGCGCTAGCTTCAGCTTACAGCCACTGGACCCTGTTATACCTTTTTTTGCCAGGTGCAAGAGAACTGCAGTAAAACATTTTGGTTTTCCCTGTAAGCATTGGTAAATTTTGATCAGTTCACTTCTCAACCTTCTAAATACACTGATCCCATTGGGCGCATCTACATATGGCCATACAGTGCCTTTGTTACTGCACCATTTAGTAGTATTTCCTTTTGGAAGTACTTAAAAGACAATGTAGTAACAACCTGTCCTGTGCTGTGCTGGCCGCACACAGTGATTTTTGGCTATGTCGCCTTAGCAACGTGTTATAACAAGGGGGTGTGTTGCTAACAGCGATGTAGCAGCAGCATCACGGTTTTTGCCAATAGACACTATGGTGCTGTTGTGCATCGCTATGGCACCATAGCATCTTGTGTAGAGGTGCCCATTGAGTCTTACATTTTTCCAATCTTTTAATCACTGTTCTTTGAATCCTCCCCAATTTGTTTTTGTTTGTTTGCTTTGAGTGGGCAACAAAACTGGACATAGCCTTCAAACAGTGGTCACAACTGCGCTGCATTCTGAAGTAACGGAGGCTACCTCTATATAGACTCTGGACCAGTCCCAGGAGCAGGGCCAAGAGATAAGCCCTTGCCACTCCACGCAAATTGAGTATACACATTTGACAGACTACATAGCTTGGGCATGCACTTCAGCAGCCCTGAGCATACCCTGTGCTAAGCCTGGCTAGACCTGGAGACTGAGGGAGCAAACTTTCAGGAACACACAGATATTTTCCTGAGCCATCTATTCTGCTGAATTTGCAAGCTTGAACATGTACAGAGTGGACATAAGTAGACAAGACTCATCTCTTTGAATGCCTCCTGGGGTTGCTTCAGAAGTCTTACAGATAATTGGGGAGGATTCAAAGAACAGTGATTAAAAGATTGGA
>NW_017729024.1:68854680-68872314 GCF_001723915.1 Gavialis gangeticus | reverse complement strand
TCCCTTCCGACCCTAGAAACTATGAAACTATGAATAATAACCATACTCTCTCTGTTCCTGCTCAATATTCCCTTGTTTGGACAAAGGAGGCTTTGCCACCACTCACGTTTTTCCTCTTCTGTAGAAAGTTACAGGGCTAAAAGGGCAATTTTCACAATTATCCTCTTCTGGCATCTATCATAAGCAGTAAATTCATTTTTGAAAGAACAGAAACACATTTGGATGCAGAGAATCCTAAGAGTTTGAAGTATTCCAAGGGAAGTGGTGCTGGCTCCTACCCTGGGGGTCTTTAAGAGGAGGCTTGATGCCTACCTAGCTGGGATCATTTGAGCCCAGTTTTTTTCTCCTGCCCAGGCAGGGGGTCGGACTTGAAGATCTATAAGGTCCCTTCCAACCCTACTTCTGTGATTCTATGATCTTATATTGTAAGCAAAGATATATATCACACATTTTAGTAACCCCCACCCCCATCCAGATTACCTTCTGTACTGCCAAGAGATATCTAATAGACTTCTTCCCAGAATATTTTTAATGTTTTCAATGAAAAAATAATCTATTATTTTTTCAGCTTTATGTAAGATAGTTTATCTTACATAAAACAAACGGTGCCCCTAACTAGGACCTGATGAAAAATTTTGAGAAGATTATAAACCTCTTTCCACGGTTTAAGATGCCTTATTGAAATAATAATAATAATTCATAGATTTATAGATTGTAAGGCCGGAAGGGACCTTGGAAAATCATTGGGCCCAGCCCCCTGTACCAAGCAGAAAAGATAACGGGGTCAAATGACCCCAGCAAGGTGACTATCTTGAAGGTGACTATCTTCAAGTATCCTCTTGAAGATGTTCAGGGTAGGTGATTCCCTCCTCTGAAGGTAGCTTATTCTGGACACCCTGACTGTGAAGAAGTTTGTCCTAATGTTGAGCCTAAATCTATCTTCCAGGAGTTTGTGGCCAGGAAGATCAATTCAGGCTTAAAGCTAATTATGATGGTGATGATGATGATAATAATAATAATAATAATCCATTTCCATTTAAAGGGGATGCCTTAACATTACAAATACCACATCAAGAGAACACAGAAACAATAGGCTACCTAGTGTAACATCTTTACTGTTCAGTGTCACTGTGAATGGTATGCCATACTAACCCCTCCAGTTGTCTGGTCTCATGCTCCTTGACTTAATAGATTAGCACTGGAGGTAATCCAAGTAATAGGCTTTAGTACTTAGTGGGTTCTTTGAGTATCTTTGGGTTATTTTACCAAGGGTATGGACAAATATATGGGCAAACCATTACAGGGCAATGTTGCTACATAAATTGGAACCAAATAATACCATGTACAGATTTCATAGATTTCATAGACTTCATAGACATTAGGGCTGGAAGGGACCTTGGAAGATCATTGAGTCCAGCCCCCCGCCCAAAGGGCAGGAAGTCAGCTGGCGTTGTAGGATCCCAGCAAGATAAGCATCCAATTTACTGCTGAAAGTATTCAATGTAGGTGCTTGAACCACCTCCGATGGCAGGCTATTCCAGACCTTGGGGGCTCGGACAGTAAAGAAATTCTTCCTTATGTCCAGCCTGAAACAGTCTTGCAGTAGTTTATAACCATTCAACCTCATCAGCCCTTGGGGCACTCTGGTGAACAAACGTTCCCCCAGATACTGGTGGTCACCCTGATAAACTTATAGGTGGCCATCAGATCACCCCTGAGCCTGCACTTTTCCAGGATAAAAAGCCCCATTGCTCTCAGCCTGTCATTGTAAGATCTGTTTTCTTTACCTCTGATCATGCATGTGGCTCTTCTCTGGACCCTTTCAAGCTTCTCCACATCCTTTTTGAATTGTGGGGCCCAAAACTGGATGCAGTACTCCAGCTGCGGCCTCATCAAGGCCGAGTACAAGGGGAGAATGACGTCCCGGGATTTGCTTGAGAAGCATCTATGAATGCAAGCCAGCGTTTTGGTCACTCTACTAGCTGCAGTATTGCATTGCAGGCTCATGTTCATCTTGTGGTCAATGATGACCCCCAAGTCTCTTTCTTCCGTAGTGCTAGCCAGCGTAGCACTGCCGAACTTATAAGGATGCTGCAAGTTTTTCCTCCCTTGCATTTTTCAGCATTAAACACCATCAGCTTCTCATCCACCCATTTGCTGAGCCTGTCCAGGTCAGCCTGGATCGCCCTTCTGTCTTCAGGTGTGGATGCTTTGCCCCAAAGTGTGGTGTCATTGGCGAACCTGGCCAGTCCCCTTCTGACTCCAATGTCCACATCCTTAATGAAGATGTTGAACAATATGGGTCCAAGGACAGAGCTTTGAGGGACCCCACTGGTCACAGGGCTCCAGGACAACTGATTTCCACCAGAGCCACGCTCTAGGTGCTGGCCAGGCTCTGCACACCTGGATCACCACCACTGGAACCACAGGAGGCCCCCAGGATCCTATGTAAGACTGCTGGGACCAGCTCAGGTGCTGGCCCCAGCCTCCATTACCCAACTCAGAGCATTTTTCCCAGTGCTAACCCCACATGCAAGGGCATGCGCCAAGGCAAAAAGCAGCAGCAAGTATTTATGCCTCCACCTTTTTCCCCATGGCAGCCGCACACCCCTGCTCGTGGGGACACAGGCCAATGGTCCAACTACCAGCTAAGCTTTTGCAGGATGAATGCACCCTGAGGAAGCTCAAAGTCAGGTGCTTGGGTACTTAGTGTGCAGATGGAGACATTCTAGCAACAACTCCACAACATTTTGATGGTCTGCCGAGTTTTGCAAAATCTCAATCTTTCTTGATGTGTGGAGCCCAAAACTGGACACAGAACTTCAGGTGAGGTCTCACCAGTGCTGAGGAAAGGCTGAGAGATATGGGACTGTTCAGCCTAGAAAAGAGAAAACTTTGGGGGGGTTTGGGGGCAGGTTACAAATATATCAGGGGAGAGCATCAGGGGCTAGGTGAACAACTATTCACTAAAGTGCCCCAGGGGAAAACCAGGAGCAACAGTCATAAACTCTTAGAAGAAGGTTTCAAACTGGATATAAGGGAAATCTTCTTCACAGTTCATGTGACCAGACTCTGGAATAGACTCCCAGTGGTGGTGGTGTAGGCACCTACCCTGGAGATCTTCAAAAGAAGACCTTGCTGGAGTTATTTGACCCCAACAGTCTTCCCTGCCCAGAGCAGAGGGGCTGGACCCGATGATCTTACAAAGTCCCTTCCAGCCCTAAATGTCTGTGAATCTCTGAACAGAAGAGTCGTTTTGCTAGATTTGCAATTGTGTTAATACAATCTAGTATGTTGTTAGTTTTTTTGGCAACAACAGTACGCCATTGACTCATATTCAGCATATGGTCTACTATAACCCCCAGATCCTTCTCTCCTGCTTTTTCCATTTTCCAGGTTTTCCCAACTTCAGAGGATGTGACCCTGGTTTATTTAATGAAAGGGCAGAAAAAAATACCTGTTTGCCAAAGCCAAGGGGAACCATACTAGATGTGCTTTGCTGTGCTGTTCATCAGGATGGTGCCCACAGCAATTCAGGACTAATGGATAGGGACAGCCACCTACTTAGGAATCAGAGACAAGGGAATTCCCAGGAATGTAAAAGTTTAGCTACAGCTTCCTGCTTCTCAAGTTCATCTTTATTTCTGAAATGATCCATGTCTGACAGACATCAGTGCTTCCCTGCAGTGATCAGGGAGCAAGTTAATTTTGGCTTGGCTAGAAACTTAACTCAGGGCTTGTCTGTGGAAGGGGGTGGATGGGGAAGTGGAAAGGAGGCTGTATTTGAACAGGCTAGTTTGTATTTGCTTGCTTGTGGCACTTGCTATGCTGAAAAGGAGTGCTGTTTCAGGTTGCTTTAACTGTATTTGCAAGCCCTCTAGGGCTCTTCTACAATAAAGAGGCAGCTGCTGCATGGAAATGCCTTTCAGTTTTATGTTTGATGTGCTGGGAAACAGGGTGGACAGAGTCCCACGACTGTCAGTGCCTGAGGCATGTTGTCTAGAGAAATGTGCAGGGTGGGAGGGATTGCCAGGGACTGGCATGGGAGAGTAGTACATGCAGCTCCTGGGACACCATGGGAGAAAAAAGGGGGCTGAAGCTAACAGAAAATATGCTTGTCCACATCTGCACCAACTGAGTGAACAAGCAATGTGAACAAAGATACTTTGGCATTAAAAACTACCCACTCTTGCTGTTTTTGTCCACATCTTCATTGCTGATGGGTGCTCCATCTGTGGGGATGGCTTGCAGGGGCTGACTGGCTGCTGGCAAGGAGGCTGATGGCTGTGCTGATACAGGTCAGGTGCTCTGGATTCAGGGGCCTCAGTGCTCTTCTCAGAAAGCCAAAATAAAAGTGTGGGCTCCTCTGTAGTGAAAAGACCCTGATTCTCTGAGACCTCCTTGCCTTTGAGCTCCTCTGTGCCACCTATGTGTTTTCTTAGGGAGGGTCCCCAAAATCATGCTAGCAAGCCACTACCTGAAAACTGCATAAGAAGGGGAAATGAGTGGTTCCTTCCAGAAGATTTCTATAGGAGGGTTGGCATTTTGGGGGGCCATGGCCAAAGGGAGAGATGCACACAAGAGATTCAAACACTCTTTAGAGACCTCAGGGAGTGCTGACAACTCTGGGGAATAGCATCCCACCAGAAAGGCCCCTGACAAAGTCCAATGCTCTCTAGAGGAAGTGGAGCAGGAAGCCAAATGGAGCTAGGAGTGTGGGTTGAATAAAGATGCAGGACTGGGTATCTGAGGGTAGCCAGGCTGAGCTGATTGCTTGGTTGGAGGACACAGTGGAAGCCGGCATTCGTTGTTGGCCTGAACATGCCTTGGAACTGTGAGGCCATACATACTGGTGCAAGCCAGCTGCATGGGAATCAGGTCTTTGGCAGGTTCTTGCTCAAGAAAAAGGGAAATGGGGGTAAGAGTGTTTGGGCATGGGATATTTACTGGGAGAGATGGGACTTCCACTGAACTCTAATACAAGGAAGGAGATCCCCTGGACTTGACCTATAAATAGAATGGTTTAAAGTTGTGCTTTGCCTCACCTTGTGTAACTCTGGGGGGAGGCAGGGGTTGTACTGGTGGAGGCAGCTGCTTAACTACTCCTGGTGGGAATGATCATGTGCTTGGAATTAGGGCTGGGAAGTGCACAAGAGTGATAATGTACAGAATAAGTGAGAGGGAAACTAATGCTTGTGGGGGTACATTTAGAAGGGATGAGTATGGAGAGGGGAGGACAGTGTGTGGAACGTGTAACTAGTATTCAGTATCTGCATGTGTGTACTCAGGATGAGTTGATGGGTGAATGGAGAATAGTAGAGAGGGTAGTGTAAATTTTGCCTAGCCAGTCTGCATTAAAAGTTTAAGTAGAAAGCAAGAGCGGAAAGAAAATTGCTGGTGGAAGTATGCTAGTTGAAATGTATAGAGTGGATGTATAAAGTGAGTTAAGTAGGACAAATGAGCAGTGTGTCCACAAAGTTGCATATCTATGTAAATTTATGCAAATTAAAATCCACAGGAGGGAGGGTTGTTTGCAAAGGTTGACAGGTATTATCCTGGCCTCCAACCTGCAGGCTGTGACCCTGTGTCCTCCTGCTGCAGCTACCTCTGCCCTCCTGCCAGGAGAAGGTGGTCTTTGTCCAGCTTTAGCCATCTAGTCCAAGCTTCCACGCTGCTAGACAGCCTCTCTCTCTGCAGTCAGACAGCTGTCTCTAGCCTGCAACGCCTTCTCTCACAGAGCCTCCAGCTCCCCCCCCAAGCCTGGTCTTCTCTGACCTCTGGAAATTATTTTCTTGTCCTGTTGTAGAGGGATTATGGAGCCCTCTTCTGGCTGGATGTTGCCCTCAGTAATGTAGAAACAAATCATAGATTCATTAGAATGCATATTAATTAATACTAAATATGTACAGCATCTGAAAATCCAGTATTACAAGAATCACTTACTATATTATGGAATATGCGTATACATGCATATTTTATATGTGTGTGCATTCTTTATTATTAGTAATAGTATTATTGTGGTATATACACATAGGGGTGTGTGTGTGTGTGTGTGTGTGTGTGTACATACATACACACACACACACACACACATTTAAATATATGTGAGCTACATATTATAAATTAATCGTAAGATTTCACTGATGTAATGAGTGACCTGCTGTAGTGAAGCATGTAAATTTCTTTTCTCTTTGGTGAATAGTTGGTTCATACCTGCAGTGTTTAAGTCAAGCAGTCCTGCATAAGTACCTATGCCACGTATAAGCTTGCTGTTTCCTAAGGCTTTAACACAGGCATTATGTTGCTGCTTGTTACATTTTCTATTAATACTGTATTTCTAACAGAATGAGCAGTGAAGCACTCATCCACGTAAGCCAACCTAAAAAGTTCCCTATTTTAACGCATTATGCGGCAGATCAAAAACAATGATGACTATATTTTAAGATTTCAAGATTTTTGCAAAGAACATGTATTAACTATAGAAAGCTGACTAAGAGAAACATGACACAAAAAGGTAGCCATTTAAAACAATAACATCAGCTGTGATGCTCTATTTCAATATGTATTTATAATTTGCTGCAGTGTTTTAACAAGGAAAGGTCAGCAGAAGCAATCATAGATATGTATTGATTAGACTGCAAATACTGCAAGTAGGACTTATTTATTATAATTTCATGAAACTGCTATAAAAACAAATGTAGCACTAAGCCCAACTCAAAAAGTATTCAATAGACTAAAGTATAATAGTTAATATGCAACAGAAAAGTCTACATGTGTGCATGCATTTTTTTTCAGTTGAATATAATGTATGTGTGTGGAAAAGTCAAGAATATAACAAATGATTAGACTTCTCATTACTTGACTCATGCCACTTATTCTTGGTGTTTTTTATCCTCCTCCCACATACTCCAACTGTTTTTCAGTTTCTATTTCAGTTTACCAGGACCTAACACAACTGTGCTGCCAGATTCCCTGCACAGGGGATTTGCACTTAGGACACTAAATTTAGACTTTCCTTAAACAGTTATAGTGAAGTCTATAGTTTTAGGATTTTCTCCAGGACTGAACTTGGCCAGGAAGGGATGGAAAGGCACATTCATATTTAATATCTCCATTTTTATTACTCCTTTGGATTCAGACTGCCATCAACAAGCTATATTTTTTATTCTTAAGTGTTCAGAAAATGCATTTTTTTCACCACAAAGGCTACAGAACTATCTTGAGAGGTTACAAATGTGCCATTAGAGGCTATATGAAATGCTATAGTAACTGTGCTTGTTCTTCCCCCATGCTGACTGGGTATTCACCTCCATCCCTTTTTTTCCTTCCTCTCACAATGAATGTTTCCTTTTTTCTCATATTCCTCTCCTTATTGCTCTCCTTCCTCTCCCATTTCTCAGTGCCCTCTACTTTGTCTTCTGCATGAAATGGTCCCATCTTGCCTGACACAAGAAACATTAAAAACCTTTCAGGCCTCCTCTACAAATAAAGATAGAAGCAGATACAAACAGAGCTCTAATTTTCATTTGGCAGGGAATTCAGAAGATGCCCGTTCAGTAGATCTCAGCTTACGTAGTGACAATGAAGAAAGAGGTTTCTACACAGAAAACTTTCATTCAGCTGCTTGGGTTTTCCGAGGGGATGATGTCAGTCCAGATAACAGCCCCAGATGCCTCAGCAAAAGGAACAGGCCAGTAGCAAGTAAGTATTCTCAAGTTATAAGTAACAAATGTCAGTAGCGGGCATGTCTATTGCACCCTTTTACTGCAACAGGGAGGACTGAATTTGGGAGCACCCCACACATGCTATTGTCCCAAAACAGAAGTAAGGCAACCCCCTTACAACAGCACTGGGCACACATCAGTAATCTCTCCCAAGTCAGTAAGCTTATAGATGCATGCTCAGCAGCACACTAAACTGGCTATATTACTTCTGTTTTGAGAGACAGTATGCCTAGAGTTGGCATGACATGCCTTACTGTAGTGCTACCTGGTATATTACTGAGGCACTGTAGAAATAGACAATGCATACGTGTTGACAGTGGGGGAGCACAATTCCACCCCATCACACCCCCACTGCTGCCAGGCCCTGGCTTTGGCCGAGCTACAGCCCCATATCCCAAGGCCTGCCATTGCCAGAGAAATCTGCGGGGTCACATGCCCCCCCTGTGTCTCCCCTCCTAAGCCCGGTGTTTCTATATGCCAGTGGCTCTCCACCTTTTTAGATTTCAGATATCCCTGCATAACTTTTTTGAATATCATTGCAGCCCTTTTCAAAAACTGCTTTATTTATTACAGTGATTACTTCATAGATTCATAGAAATTAGGGTTGGAAAGGATCTCAGGAAGTCATCTAATCCAACCCCCTGGTCAAAGCAGGATCATCCCCAACTACATCATCCCAGCCCCCAGGCTTTGTCTACCTGGGTCTTAAAAACTTCCAAGGAGGGAGATTCAACAACCTCTCTGGGTAACCTCTTCCAGTCCTTTACTACCCTCCTAGTAAGAAAGTTTTTCCTAATATCTATCCTATACTTCCCTTGCTCCTTGTTCTGTCATCTACCATCCAATGAAAACAGCTTAACTCCATCCTCTTTGTAAACACCCTTCAGGTAGTTGAAGACTGTTATTAAATCCCATTTCAGTCTTTTCTTTTCCAGACTAAATAAGCCCAGTTCCCTCAGCCTCTCCTCATACATCAAGTGCCTCAGCCCCTTCCTTGCACAGGAGTAGAAGGGGTGAGAACGTACCTTCTCACACAGGAACCAGGTAAAGATGAGTGAGCTCTTACCACCCCAAACCCTGCAGCATCCTTAAAAGGATTTCATGATACCTCAAGGTGCTGTGACACCAGTTGAAAATTACTGCAATATGCTATGTGGCTACAGTGAGGAAATTCCATATTAGAACAGAATCTCAAAAACTGATGCTGACAGTAGGAAATAGGAACTGATGCTGACGATAAGTAATAGTTTAGAAGGTAGCTCCATATTTAATTCATTTCTTACAGACTCTTGTAATTGACAAATCCTTACTTGGAGCTCAGAATTAAAATCTAGTCACATGCTGAATAACACAGGTTCAGAAAAAGGGCAAAGAGGTATAAATAATGTTTTCAAGTATGACAACAACAAAGAGACAGAGAAGTCACCTAACCACCACTCATCTCCTTTCCTTTGAAACCAGGTAATATAAAAACACTCAAATCCAAGTAGAACTGAAGAGGGGTGGGGAGAGAGTGCCAACTTTGCTGTGAGCAGGAAATATTCTCATTGTTCAATTTACAACGTGACCTCTGTCATGCAAACGAACATCTAGGAACCCATTTCTTTAATTGTTAAATTTCTTGAAAGTTAGCAGTTTGAAGAACTAAGAGAGTGAAATATCTTTGTTGCTTTTTAAGTGTTAGTTTTGTGTTGGAACTCATAAATCATTCACAAGATTGGAGCAAAACAAAATTTCGAGATATGAAAAATCTCCGTTAAATGTATGGCAAGTATTCTTTAGAGCCTTTTTCCCCCAAGAAAAGATCAAAAGTTCAGCACAGCACTTAAAGTATTTATTGAAGTGCCTACTCTCTTTTAGACCCACACATGATAAATATGATCTATTGGAAAGTAAATTTTAGAGCAATATCTATATTCCAAGTGTTGCACAATTTAAAGACAAAACAACTACAAACAAATATTTTGAAATGGGATCTTATTAAAGAAATATCTGGTGAAGCAATCAAATTACTCTAAGTAGCAATTTCAAAAAGTGCTTCCTAATTCAGGGGTTGTGATTACAGAGTAGTTAAGATTTCACACTTCAACTCAAGAGATTTGAGTCTTGCTCCGGACTTGGGGCCATCTCTGGGAGTGGCGAATTGGGGTGACTGCCCTGGGCCCCACACTTTGGGAAGCCCCGCAGAGCTGGGCCGACTTCATATCCGGCCACTCACCATCCCTTCCCCCCACCTTCTCCCCACCCCACTGCCACCGCCACCATATCCAGGGGCTGCACAGGCTGATTTGCCCTGGGCCCTGCAACCTGCTACAGTCATCTCTGTCTGGACTTGTTCTAAAGTTTTCCCCAGCTTGCCAAGTGTAAATGGGTATCTAGTAATTCAGGTAAGGAATCAAAGGCAGCTGGATGTGATGCTAGCCACAACCCCTGTGTGATTTAAGCCACAGAATCTGATGTGCCTTAACTATACTCACCTGATATGCCACCTAAGTTTGTGTGCTATACAAATGAGTCAAGACCATTCATGAACCTATGAATGTTCTTGACTCATTAGCATAATATTTATGAATAAATTAAATTGAGGCATGAGAACATTTTCCCCTTATGGACGTTGTTAAGGGGAAAAAAACAACTAGTTTTTGCCTTGAAAATGATCCCTGCATCCATGCTGAATTCTACTGACTTCCAAGGTGTTGTGTATGGGTATAGGGTCTGTGCTGCCTGCTCCCAGTGCAGGAACCAGATCACTGAGATTAAAATTGGGGGTTATGGAAGAGAAGAGATTAAAATAAAAGGTAGCCTAAATGGCAGGAAGTGACAGATTTCTAAAAGATAACCAAATCATCAAGCACAAGAATCAAATCATAGTACAAGAAAGATCCGGAGAAACTCAAGAACTTCATGCATGTTCTGCATATGCAACTGAGATGGGAAGATTTAGAAGTGTGCCTCTGATTACTCAGCCGAACATGGTGTGCAGAGATAAAAGGAGTTCCTTCCTCCTTCCTTTACAGTTCGTGAGCGAATAGTGAAGATTGCAAAAGGAACTGGTCACTACCCTTGGGGATTTCGGATCCAGTTTTCAAAGCCTATCCTTGTCACTGAGGTGGATACTAGTAAGTGGTGTCTTTAATTTCTGACTTAAATATATTCAAGATATTTGCATAGTACTGTGCATAAAGCAGGCTAACATCCCTGAACAGACCATGACAAACTACCAAAGGACACTAGTCAGCTGGGAGCTCAGCAAGACTCTTTTGTTCTGTTACTACCCCTGCTCAGAAATAAATTTTTCTCTTCAGAGGTGGCCTAGTAAGGCAAGTTTTGGCTTCAAGTAACTGCCTGAGTCAATCCTCTTCTCAAAGGCAAGGTCTGAAACCATCAGCCTGACTTTCATAAAGGGCAGATAAATCATTGGGAATAGCATGACGGATGTACTGATCACAATAAAACCATTCCCCAAAATCTCACCTGAAACAGTTCTTTCCTGTTGATCTCCATTCAGTTGCACAGAAATCCTCAAGAGGTAATGCACAGAAACCTAGTCAGGAAAAATAGCTGTCAAACCACAAAAGACTAATGGCCATTACGGAGGAAAGAAAGGGAAAAAACCTTTAATTGTGCACACATGATTAAAAAAACAGTTTGGCAGTGGATACATCCTTTATACCCTCAGAGAGGAAATGACTGGGGTATTAAAGCAGAGGAGACTTCATTTCTTCCCCCAAACTACAGAAACTAAAGAAAGAAAAATATAACAATCTGGTATCTGCTTCTGCCACACAGAGATCTACATAAAAGGTGTTCCTCCACCCTTGGCTACCACCCATGCTTGTGTGGCTCCAGTTGTGGGAAGGGAGACTACCCAAAAATAGATCCACAACATGGTTGTTGTCCTAGCTTATGCACCAGACTGTCCTTGCTAACGAATCCAGTGCCCTACTATGCATGTCACTGACAGCTGCCAAATTGTCTCCCAAGCAGAACACTTTATTAAAAAAAAAAAAAGAAGAAATTATGCTACCAAACAGTATCATCATGAACTGGCACTGGAGAAAAATCAGGAATGCCAGAAAGAAATGGAGCATAGACAAGCAAATGCACAGAATCACTGACATACCAGAAAAGGTCAAACATCTTCCATCTTTAAGACTAAAATCAAAAACCCAGAGGGAGCCTAAAGGGTCTGAAAATTGTTAGATTTATGTATCAGTCATACTTTGTGCAGGAAGCTTCTGTTCAGTTTTAAAAGTCATTCTAACCTGTTGGCTTAGAGCAAACGTTCTGCTTATTAAATGCTAAAAATAAAACCTTTGGATGAGAAGACCAACCCATGCAAAGGACAAGCTTACTTAGAATAAAAAAATAAAATGTTAGAAGTGGGGAATTTATATTACATATTCCAGAAAATTGCAATATTGTCTAGGCTTTGTCGCAGGACCTCTGTACATATGATATATTAGTTAAAATAGACAGTAAACAATATATAAAAGACTCAATGTATATGATTATGGGGTAGTTCAAGAGTCCCTCTCCCCTTTCTCCAGAAATTACCATAAAATTTTACTCCAGAATCCAAGCATTCATTCTCTTTCTACAGTATTGGTGAAAGTAACAAATATAATGATAGTAATATGAATCCCAAATAGAAGTTCTGAACAAAGTGGACAAATTCAGATCATGTCTTTGGGGTGTTACCCAAGAGCCCCAAAGAGGACAAAGTATGTCAGCATTGTTAGCTGTTTTTTGTTGATAATTTTATAAGAAATATAAAGTGAATGTACTCACCCATTGGTCTGAGTTGGGGAATCACAGTGGTATTTTCTGGGGTAAAAGTCACTGTAGAGAATTACTGGGCTGAAAAATAAAGATTTCAAGCATTCCTTCCATGCAAAGTAAGAGTTATTGCTGCTTCTGCCCCTAAAAAGACGAAGAACACATATATCATTTTCTTAGTATTAAGAGTCTCAGCTGGATTCCACAGTGCAAACACATTGCAGGGGGGGGCTCTTAAGTCAAGTAACATACCTTACAATGGGAGTTTTATGCAGGGTATTTGTATGTAATGTATACAATTATAAAATCATTTCAACAGTGAAAGCAGCTATTACAAATCATGTCACCACCATTAAGGTTGTGGGGGGTTCTCATATTCTTTCTTTGCAAGCAAAACAGAGATTAGTTTGCTTGAAGAACAAATTGCAATAAAATTATGCTTCTTTGCATGTGGCTGATTTTGTTAAGGAACATTATAAAAATTGTATCTGAAACCATGAAGACATTTATTTTTCATACATTTTAAAACAAGATTGACTTTAAAAATTGGTTAAAATGCAATTCAGTTGATGGAAATCAAAATGGCTGAATCACAGTAATACTATGAGACAAAGCTGATCTATAATTCTATAATTTGTGGGTTTTGTTCTGAAAATAGTAGATATTATTACTACTACTGCATCTACTGCTCACCATTATCTACCTCATTCCCTACAGCTTATAAACAGCCTCTGAAACATACTGTACCATCACTTTTACTAAATGATAGGGTTCAGGTAATTTAAAATTATATGGATTTTTTATAATATAGGCATTCTGTGATTTTTCCAAAGAACATTTTTGCATGGTACATTAGGAATACTTAATTACATACTGAAAAGAAAAAAATGTGACTGAGAAATATGTAGGTGGAATTTAAGTGACTGCATTAATGTACCTAAATGGAGCATATTTTGTACTTATATAACTTATCTTCCATTCCAAGCTATATTTGCATGCCTTTTATCTATTGAAAGTGCATATGGTTTTCAACAACTTATGTATAAACAAAAGTATGATACATTAACAATTCTGAATTAGTTACATGTTTACTGTCCCTTCATTAGCTGCTTTTTCATTTATAGGATACAAGATACAAACATATAGAGGCTAAATCACATTAGCAAGTAGGATTTAGCCATTAACATAAAGCGTACAATTTTGAGACCTAATTCAAAACCCATTGAAATATAGGAGGTCTCTCATTGACTTCCCTCATCATTGGATCAGATTTTATGGTTAGACATTTATATCTTGAACTTCAAAGATACTTCAGTGATTATCTGCCTCTTCAGGCATCTATGTCCTCTCTTTAGGTGGAATTGGCTGCCACCTCCACCCTTAGACTTTGCCCCGGTACCAGGTTTTAATGGTTCATGTTTGTGAAGCTCCCAAGCACTTCTGCCATCAGTAAGCTACTCAAACATTAAGTCAAGATGAAGCCCTGGGGCTTCTAAAGCACAGGATATATAGATGCAGCAAAGACAGGTGCAGCACACTTTTTCTGCTTTATATACAGAAGAGAAGAAGATAAAGAAACTTTGAGGATCTATCTTATGGCTAGGGTACTCACCTTGAATATGAAAGATAATCCCTGCTCTGCTTGATTCAGAACAGAGACCAAAACCAAGGTCTTCTAAGGCCCTGGGCTGTTGTGTATTCAAAGGAGCATGCTCTCCTTCCATGGTGTTTCATAAAAAAAAGTCTGCACAAAAAGCTGGCCTGGCTTAGGTTCCAGCTACAGGAAAGGGAAGATTCTAAGCCACGAGAGGTCACTATCTCTGTGCGGCAATACATACATAACCTTGAGGATTTGGGTGCTGTTTCTACAGGATGCTACTTATTCAATCAAGTAGGGGAAATGGATTTTGTTCTGATAACTGGGATTGTAATGAGAAGTATATATTTTTTTCATTAAAATGATGGATGATGGATAACCAAAAGATGGTTATCTACAAGAGAATGTGCTGTGTTGAAATAAAAATGCTTCTTTCTGGGGGATTTTAAAACCATGTTTCCTTTTGTCTTTCACCTCTGGAAGCCTTTGCTAGCTCAGTACTTTTCATCAGAAAGTTAATTAAAAGTTCCGCCTTTTGCTCCTTGACTCCAAAGGCCTACAATGAGCTTCATTCCCACAAGACAATGCAAAAGATTTAAAATTCAGGAAAGAGATGGAGTAAAAATGATATAATGGCAAGATATGTTAGATAAATGTCCTTGAGAAGATGTGTACTATTCTCAGATAGCACAATGTGAGACTAAGCATAGAATTGCTCAGGTCTTTACTTTTTTAGTCTGTTTAGTCTCATAAAGTCTTTTAAAAAGAGACATGCTGTAATTGACATAACTGACACCATCAATATGCCCTGTACATATCACTCTTTTTTGGGGTAAAGAGTAGAGACTACATTTTCAAAAGGGCCTTTAAAAGTTGTGCGCATAACATTTCATGTCCAAATATTCTCACATGTAAAAATTCTGATGTGTATGCAGGGATCTGTATAAAATACAGATCTGTAGTGCCTAAAAGACATCTTGATTGTCCTTCATAAAAAGTTATGCTCTGACCCTGCTGAGAACTCAGCACAGGTAGATCACCAAAGTTCTTCAAATTAAAAAAACAACAACAAAAAGCAGATTTAGGCCACTTAAAAAAATCTGGTTCTATTTATTGATGAGGAACAGATGACAAAACAGCTGCTCACAAGAGTAGCTGGACATACTGTAGAGCTCTTCAAGTGACTCAGGAGCCAATTCCTATCATATTTAGTAGAATCAAGACTTAAATACTACAGGTTTTTTATCCACCATGGAAATAGCAAACTGTGATGCTAATGCAAATTGCATTTTGTATCTTGTGGTACCTTCCCTTAATAAATTGCATAGTTCGCGTTTTGGTTCTAGACAGTGCGGCTGAGGAAGCAGGGCTTCAAGTTGGGGATATTTTGATAGCTGTCAATGGAACAGATGTCACCAGCATGCCGCATTCAGAAGCTGCAAACCTGGCAAGAAAAGGTAAGCTTGAGTTCATTGTTAATTGCATGAGTCAGGATCATTGTATGGTGCTGAGTGGCTTGAAACTATGGTGATGGACACTATAGAAAATTAGACAACGTTTATTTGTACTCCAATTGCCTAGAGTAGTTACTTGGTCTTGCTAAAACATACAGATATTGGCAAAATAATTCCCAAAGATCCCATTTTGTAACAACAATTTAGGGGGTTCATGCCTCAAAGAGAGTCTCCTGACACTAATTTCAGGCATACCAATATCTTACTTAAATCTTATACTTCCTCAGGGGAGGAATTCACTGTGTAATGCACCCAAGGAGCTATTCTTTTTTTTTGTTTCTAGTGACTGAGATGTAATAAGAACAAGAGAAAAATTATTTCATGAGGTAGCCATTTGCAGCACTACAGAAACAGTCAGTTATATTATTCATGCATATTCTTTCCAAAATTATGATGGCTAAAACCCAAATATATCCATTTGTGTATGTTGAAAGTCAGTCTCCTGCAGTTCTTTTAATTTTCCTAGATAGGATTTTGACAGTGGCTCAGGGGAAACTGAGTAAATGAAAATGCTTTAACAAAAGAGTAACAAATTTGTCTTGACACATACCAAATTCTTTCATTATAAAGGTGTCATTCACACCGTTATATGTAAAAGTGTGTCAACCTTTCACATCCCTCACCTACAAGGTGTTTATTCAGTCATCTCTGGATACTCCCCCAGTCTGAATTTTGGTATAAAAACAACAATCTCAGTGTCACTATCCCCATAAAGGGAAATGCAGCCTCAACAACAAATGTTTTGTAAATGAAAATGTGTCATAATGATGGTTCTCAAGTTGTTTCTTCGGAATTGTTGCCTGCTCAGAAGTTTTGTCTGTGAAATCAGGATTTCAGGCCCCAGTGGGTAAATCCATGCATGTGCTGATAGTATCAGTGTATCATGTGACTATTGCAAAACATCATCATAATGTGGATAGGCTAAATTACCTATTACCATTGTCCTAATTACCATTACTAGTTGCCAACCCAGGAGCAGGTCTGCTATGAAAAATAACGTGTTTAAGATAACAAGGGCAAAATTTTCACAGGAGCTTCAAAGCTACAACTACAGTATTTTGGTATGGCCCCACATTTGTGCAAATGATTTGTGGATTTAGGCTAACACGCTGTTCCTTTGCAAGGTAACTTTTTACCAAAAATGTGGGGTTTGCAAGCACAAAACTGTTCCCCTGCTGATTGTGTAGACCAGTTTAAGTGGCTGTTTCAGAAATTTGAGTCTGAGAATGCAGTGATGTTCTCCAGTATAAAATGAGTTTGTTTTTTCCTGTTCCTTTCAATGATGTATTTCTGCCTGAAAGAAAAATACACTTTTTAGTGTATTTTTTATCTCTAGTTCTGGCCCACCCTAAAATATTCTTAACATATCCTTTCAGGTCCTGATATCTTGACCTTGTTGGTTGGATCAGACATCAGTCGCTACCCCAATACTCCTAGACCAACATGTCGAGGATATTTGCACAAACGAACTCAGTCAGCCATCCTGAAGGGCTGGAGGAAGAGATGGTTTGTGCTGAAACATAACGGCTACCTCCACTATTACAAACATAAGAAGGTAAGGAGAGGGCATAGTAAAAATAGCAATAGAGGGCTGCAGTAGCGTTGTACTCACAGCTATGGAGAGAAGATACATTCTGTTATATTAACATAAAATGTCTAGAACAGGGGTTCCCAACATTTCACCCTGAGGGGCCATTTCAAATGGAGGGACATGTCCAAGAGGTTCACAGCCCACCTGCAGACCACACTTTGAGAACACCTAGAACTACCACCACCATAAGGGTATCTTTTGATGTGTATACCAAGCTTCCTTACTGCAGAAATGCCCACAGGCCAACTTCTGGCTTCATTTACACTTACGAAACTCCACTGAAGACATTGATTCAATAATAGCTTCATCAAAATCGAGTGGATTCAACGTCTCTTTCCTGGTTAGGACACTAGAGTGTGTTATAAATCAAAATGTAGATAAGGTGGAGATTTTGGAAGTACAGGCAACCCCTGCTTGATGCTGTTTTGC
>NW_017729024.1:68848077-68849680 GCF_001723915.1 Gavialis gangeticus | reverse complement strand
GTAAATAAGGTGGAGATTTTGGAAGTACAGGCAACCCCTGCTTGATGCTGTTTTGCTTAGCGCTATTTCGCTGTAATGCTCATTTTAAATCAATACATGATTTCACTTAGCGCTCAGTGAGTTTCATTATAATGCTCATGGTTGCCATCTTGGGTCATTAAAAACAACTGCGGTCGCCATCTTGGGTCATCAAGTACTTTCGGTTTGGCTTAACGCTGGTTTTGCTTAACCCTCGGTTTTTCCAGGAACCAATTAAGAGTGCTAAGCAGGGGTTGCCTGTACAGGAGAGCTTTAGGCTCACCTACTCAGATACCTATTTTCAGGAAACAGCCATGAGCATAGGTCTTCTGTATGGGAGTGCAAAAGAGTCCAGCCATACTGAATTAAGAAATAGCCACTGCACAAAATTTATACCATAGTTAACACTAAACTTCCCAAAAGTAAGTACCTGGGGGAATGTCTGAATTAGCCAGAATTAACCCTGAGACTCCCAGAGGTGTGCACCTCTCCAAAATGCCAATACGTGATAGATGTTTATGGCACTCAGTAGGTTTATATCAGCAGACTTGCGAAATGATGGCTTATTGTTCATGAGTGCTTCTATATTGCTTTACAGTAAGATAGAGAGATTCAAAAACCTTTAACATAAATTACAACTTCCCTAAATACTGGTTAACTCTGAGGATCATAGTAGCAAGACTTCAGATTTCATTTTAGTTTCATGCTGGACAGTTCCTTATAGTCGCAAAAATTGTATTTTAACCTGTGTCCAGCAGGTGGAGTGTTTTGATAATGGATCTTTTTCAGTGACATAACAAGAAAAGCAGATGAATTCATCTGTTACACAAAGTATTTTAATACACTTTGCTAGGCAATTTAGCAGGTGCTGCATATAATTATGAGTTACTGCTTGCTTCCCTTATGTAACTTTGCAACAAAGTTACTCAAGCAGAAAGTTATGTTTCTAAAATTAAATGTGCTCATTTATCACTGTGTCATTTTTGTAATAAAGCACAAGCTGACCCTTTCAGGCATTAGCTGCTTCCTTTCTGAAGCAAAGCTAGTGCAGCTGGGTAAAGCTGTGCTGAGTTAGACAAGCTGAGGATTAATCACTCTCCTTGCAGTAAACCCAATTTCCAATTTCCAGGAAAGTGTCTAGGCCAAACCCGGCAGAGGTAGTAATGGTAGGATGAGCTGGTCAAAAAGTATTTGTATATAGGTGTAAAGGAGAAATTAGAGCAACCTGTACTGACTGCCAAATCAAGGCAGTTTACAGCAATTGTGTACCCATTGCTGCGATAATGGACACATGGTCAGAAATTTACTCCCCAGTCAAAAAGTGTTCCCTCCCCACGTACTCTGACCCTCCCCATGGAAAATTTGTAGTAGCTGGTGATAAAATTAGTCAAAATTACAATAGTTTGATTTGGGAATGCTGCTGCAGTGGACTTGCATTGTGGGTGCAAAGGCTCCCTGACAGTCCCACCATGATGCACTATGATCTCTGGTGAGGGAAGCTGGCCTACAATGGAAGTCCCTGGCCATGGTTCTTGGACTGTGTAGTCCAGGGTTACGGGGGAGTCGGGGGGGGGGGGGGGGGGGG
>NW_017729024.1:68845468-68848004 GCF_001723915.1 Gavialis gangeticus | reverse complement strand
GGGGGGGGGGGGGGGGGGGGGGGCTGAGCTCTTGCATAAGAGACAAGAACCCCCCCCACACACACACACACACACAGGCCAGTCAGCCCCCAGCCACCCCGTGCCTTTCTAAGCAGCCTAGGCAACAGCAGTGGCCTCTTTCATTGGCCCCAACCCCATGGTACTGGTAGGGACCCCTGCACACAGCCCCGATCCCAGCGAATTTTTTTTTGCAGACCCCTACCACCACCACCACGAGTCAAAGTATAATTCGAACCCTGATGTAGTCCAATGGGGAAGCCTGGCCTCTAGAGATGAGGACATGAGGAAACCAAACTACAACTCCCATTGGGCAGCACATCACATATCTAACCTGAAATATTTTGGATTTTGGACATTCAGCTTCTCACTCATAAATCATTAAAAACAAAACAAATATTTCTCAAAAAAAAATTTAGCTGAAAAGAATAACTTTCTATTAAAAACAGTTTCAAAATAATTTTTGATCAGATTCATTAATATTTAACAGTTCACAATTTTTTTTAATAAAAGATGAAATGTAAATCTGAAGGCACCAAATTGCATCAAAGTACTTTACATTAAATATTCCTCAAATATGGTGAACTTTTAAAGGACTTGGCTTTGGAAAACTTTAAATTTATTCTTAAGAGAGTCTAAGAAATCTTTGAATGCTCATCACACATCTGAGAGCTTGTATTTAAGACACAGATATAACAGAAGGAGATAGATTTCTTGAAACATCAGATGACAGAGAGAGAAAGTATATTTTTATTTTCGCTGAAAGTTCAGATTTGAAACTGATCAAATTCAAAGAACCAACCACCCACGCCTTGCCACCACTCATTCTAAAATGAACCCATTTCTCCATTCAGTGCTGATTAGCTTCCTGTAGTGTTACACCAAGGTAGCAACAGCCTTCAATCACAATCCTTATAAAGTCTACATATAAAGCAGGATTCTTAGTTGAGAAAGTTGGACAAATCTCCCAGACAGGAGGTAATCTTCAAAACAAGGTCTGACACCATATTTATTTGGGTAAGTTTTCTGAAGCTTGGATAATTTTCTGAACGATTGATAATGTGGGTGGGTACCTGCAGCCCTCCTCCACGCAAAGCTTCTTTACCCAGTTAACAGTGATTCCTCGTACCTGATCCTGTTCCTTGGTGGTTAGTCTTTGCAAATGTCTGCCACCTCTGACAATTTCAGGAGGAGTGAGGTATAACTTCTTTCTTCACCTGGCATTTTCTGTAGGCAACCCAGTGGGCCTGCTTCTCGACCTCTGCTGGCTGCAATACCAAAACTAGCCATCTAATAATGACTATACTGCAATACATAGATAGCTATTATGCAAATCTGAGGTTAGTACATTTTATCGTATTATCAATAAACATTTTTTTTAAATGATTCACATGCTCCAAGTTGCATTCACAGCTCAGTTGTGTCACTGCATGATCCTGTAGCAGTTAACCATCCCAAGTCCATAGCTTCTCTTATTACTTTAATAGATTCTTCTTTCTTATGGACTAGGGCCAAATCTAGCCAAGTCTATACAGTCCCAAACATAATGGGGCCTCTCATAATTGGAATCTCTAAAGAGAACCATAATTCAAATACTAAATAATTATAATCTGGTAGGGGACAGAAATATAGCAGATTCTTGCCCCACCATTTGCTGTTGTCAGCAACCATTCTTCCCTCTGTTGCTTCCTCAGTAGGTGACCAGCAGACCCTCTCTACTCTGTCTTTTTCAGAAGTGTCCAGCAGGTTCTGCCAGACTGGCTCCATTTCAGACCAGTTAAGAGGAATGCAAATATATCACAAATGGAGACTTCGTTATGTAATTTCAACAAGAATTCTTTTTGCCCTAAAAAATAAAAATTAAAAAAAAAAATAGAAAAGCATCCAAACAGTTCAAAACTCTCAAAAGGGTTGGTCTGAGTTTGGTTCTATAGTGGGCTTTACAGTTTTTCTGTGGTTCTTATTTTGTCCAAACAGATTTACCCATGCCTCCCTTTTGGAACTGAGGAAATACAGCCATACCTTCTATACAACCTTCTTGTCTTCCTAGCCATTTACTAGATACTCTTTGGAAGCTACAGCAGATAGAATAAAATAAACACTGAAGTTTCCCTTCAGTATAGCCTGTAGGTCAGCTTATAAGGATTCTGTTCCTTGCTCTCTCACTGCCTGATTAAGTTTTAAGAACATTCATTCTTTCACAAGTTTTCCTGCTTTGTTTGTTACTTTGAAGAAAATGCTTATCTAGCAAAGCAACTACAGCTTTTTATTTAGATTGTAGCTCTCCGAGACAGAGAACATGTCTTTATCTGTAAAGGAGATGCATTTTTAGAACATGACAAATATTTGGTAGTAATAATTAGTATTCATCCTCTTGCAACTGCAAAGCTTGGTGCCATAAGGACACTTGCAGGATCATTTCATGTGCTTCTTTTTAGCTAGCAGCTCTACCTCTTTTTCTTGACCCCAGAGAACTCATTAAAGTATCACATTGTGGTACTTATTCCAATTAACATTT
>NW_017729024.1:68827206-68845362 GCF_001723915.1 Gavialis gangeticus | reverse complement strand
ACATTGTGGTACTTATTCCAATTAACATTTTTAAAGCATCTAAAAGGATAAGGACCTATCAATTACCTTTTCTGCTTCTTATAATTGGATGGTACTTGAAAGAGATCTTTACACAGGTACTTTTTTCAGCCTGTCTTCCTAACTGTGCATTTCTTCACTTTGTCATAGATCTAGTTCCCAAGCAAAGTCATAAGGAGCTGAATTGGGCCCAGTGGCACTGTCCTTTCTACTGGGTATTATTTCTGCCAGGACTAGCAGAATAATGCACTCTCTTCCAAGATATTGCAAATGATGTTATTATTTTCACACAAGATTCATGCAGCATGTCAACTAGGAGACGATGATGGAAACATTGTCCCAGGTGTCTTCTCCCTTAGAAAAACAGATTCTTCCACTGAATGGATATAAGACACACTTTAAAACAATGCATTTATGATAACAGTAATTAGGAGGATTCATTTCTATCTCTTACCAACAAATAATTGGGATTTAGTCATTTCCATGTATAACCAGGTCCTGATTTTGATCACAAAGGTAACAACAGTTTTGCATTGATTTAGTTCCACTGACTTCAAAGGGTTGCTTCTGAAAGGATAATTGGACCTTCCTTCATGCCATATGGGCCGATTTTGTGGATTTGCAGTTAAAAGGGTGGGTTATTCTTCTGTTGTTTTAGTTCATGCCAGGAAAGAGAAGTGGAGAGGAAATACTGAGGTGGATGTCCTCATCATCTCTATTTACAGGCATACAAAGCCAAATCCTGAAATCATCCAACCTGAAAGCTTCTTTTCCATCCCACATAAAAACCTTGTTAAATTAATGGTCCTGATGTTCCTTCGGCATTTTCTATATTGATGGCCCATGTGGTTGTTGTTGTTTCAGATTTATTCTATCCTATCACATGTTTGGGATGCGAGCTCTTGCAATAGATTTCAGTCGCATTGCCCACAAGGTCATTTTAGCCTCCCTTCCAAGAAATGATGTCATTGACCTTGATTCTGCAAGCACTTATGCACACAAGGATCTTTATATATGTGGGTAACCACAGTAAGTTAAACAGGACTAGTCAAGGGCATGTAGGAAGGATCAGGATCAGAATAATAATGCAGAAATACTGAATCTGATCCTCCTTAGTAAAAGGCAATATAACTTCATGGATATTACTGCAGCTATGATGATTTACATTAAGAATGTGGGCAATGCTTCCAGCTCATGCAGATATTCAGAGCTATAAAAATATGATCAAGAGGAGCTTTGCTCATGAAGGAAAGGGGGTAATTTGACAAAACAGTAGCCCCCTCCTCTGTGAGTGTGGAGACCCTACAGTGAGCTGAAGTGGTGCCGCTAGGTCAAATATGAGTACCACTCACTAACTGATTCTATAACTGGAGTAAAGGGATGGAGATTCAGGCACTGTAATAAAGCTACTCTTTGTCTGGCTCAGGTACAAGGTGGTTAAGAAGCTGAACACCAATAATTGGTTACAAAGACATTATACGTGAGTTTCAGAATGCCTCTGGGAATCCTGGCGATGCACCAGTCATTGTTTCATCTTTCTGCAGACGACAGCATTCATTCTTCTGATGCTAGCTTAGCCTTGCTTACAGATACAATGAGAAAAGTGGCCACAAACTCATCCCAAAGTGTCTCTTACAGTATATCTACACTGTGACGACAGTGTGGTATAGACAAACCAAACTAAGCTTTAAAGAAACTTGGTAGGGTAAAGGAATAACTCCAGCCATAGCAACATGGAATTCCATCTCAGGAGGGTAAATTAACCTGCTCAGAGCTCCTTATAGCCACAGCATGACTGCTTCCAGTATCTGAGCTCATTCTTTTAGCTTGGATATTTCTACATGATGCTCCAATCCAATGTAGACACGCCCTTAAGAAGCCTAGCAATGCTGGCAGTGCCAGAAATTACCAGAACATGGATTAATGTCTCATCAGCAGGAAATGGGAAAAAGGGTGAAATTTTGGAGATGATGTAAACCCCCTCTATACATACATGGCAAGAGGCACAACTGTGGGATTGCACCTGTGTGCTTCCTGCCATTCACCTTTGATCCCATTGTGTCTTATTGCCAGTGGCAAGAAGCAGGCTCCTGTGCCTGGGAGCTCCCTCTGCTGGGGGGTTCCTAGCTGTGCCGGCACCCAGGGAGATGTAGCGGCTGCAGGAGCACACAGCTGGGAGATGTAGCTGCTTCAATCTCCCAGGCCCAGGGTGCATGAAAGCCTGGAGGCTGGGACATTATGAGGGCTGTGATCTCCCAGCCCTGGGTGTGCATGAGACCCCTGGGGCTGGGAGTTCACAGCTATATCCTGCAGCTGCCAAGACCCAGCTGGGTCCAGGCAGCTGTGGGACTCCCAGCCCCTGTGATCAGGGTGCACCCCTAAGGTTGGGAGCTAACAAGGCTCCCAGATGCAGGGGAGACCCTGCTACGCATGCAAATTAAAGCTCAATAGCAACCAGCTATAAAGTTAGCACAGATTTTCAAGGCTGGTTAAAGATTTGTATGACATGATAGCTACCTTGCATGTGTACTACTTTACATGTGCATGTGTATGACATGATAGCTACTTTGCATGCTGGTCTCTTGGTAATTGTGCAATTAACCAGTTAATTGCATGATACCTGTAACATATAGAGGGAGCTGTAGAGACAGAAATTGCATGATTTAGTGAGAGCCAGAATGCAAGTAAACACAGAAACAGAGGGAAAACATTATATCATTTTTCTATTTAAATCCTGCACCCCAAAGCTCAAAAATGGCCTTGCAGATTGTACTTTCATAGTTATAATATTATTAAACATGCTATAAGGGGAAAGGGGAAAACAATAATCTTTTCTTCAGGTGTCATTGTGGTTATATATAATAATGTGCATTTAGAAAAGAATAATGATTTGCATTCCTTCAGTTCACAAGTTCTGTACTTCTAGAAATGCATGTGCGAGTGGGTGTGTGATATGTTCTTCTTGGTGTTCTTAGTGTTGTGAGGCGAGGGGAAAGAGAAGATGGTGCATTTTCCAGCAGAAGGTGATTAGATCCCAGTTTCATAAACAACTTTTACACCACCAGATCTGAACATGATATATATATATCATGTTCCTGTCACCATTACAAAGTCAATTCCAGTTCATCGCAAGAGTAGCCTCTCTTTTATCTTTTCTACCAAAGGTATTTTTAACGCATCCAACTCTAGTGATGTCTGGGTGTTGCATAAGTAACTATATAGCACCAGTCTCATACAAGGGTCCCCAATCTCCATTTCTCTGTCACTTTTACTACTTTATTCAGTGAGTGCATTAGTGTAACTAAGGCAGGGTGACTGGGGCAGCAGGCTTGGGTACTAACTTGGAGGGGAAAGGGACGGGGAGAAGAATATAGCAGCTGCTGCTGCAACCCCACAGTCACATTGGTGGCACCGCCAGTCAGAAGTCATTGCTGCCTTGGAAACCCAGCTGCCTTGAGTGAGTGTTCTTGAATCAGCAGGATCTCTGTGAAATATGCTGCTGGCCATTCTTCAATTGTATTACTGTTAGTAAGTCCTTCTTGTTCAGAACACCTGGAAAAGGTATGGTTTCTGTTCCCAATCAGTATTCAGCATGAGTAACATTTGCTCGCATCCCAATCCCCTATTTCCTTTATTCAGGCATGACTCATCCCCTCACTTCCATACCTGGTAGAATAGTGGAAAATTATTTATTATGAGCAATAATACGCTAACATGGAAACCGTCCTAAATGGAGCAAAATTTTAGGTAGCTGTAAAGAATGCACCCTTTTCTATGCAAAGCACTCCTTCAGCTTTGTTCCCCACCTCTATATGTAGAAACTGTATTCTACAAATGATATGTTTATACAGCTGTAAACTGTGAAGCTCAGACTATACAATATACGCTTCTGGTTGATTGCACACAATATTAAAGCTGCTGGCAACAGAGCATTAGAACAACAAGGAGACAAAGAGAAAAAAATCCTTTAAATGATCTTAATTTCTTTTGGTATGTTCAGAGTCCAATTATTGTAACAAGAAAGAAATCTTCTGCCTACTGTGTGTGGACCTTGCACAGCATTTCAATCTATGACAAACATCCAGTCCTTTGTTCTCCTATACAGGCCTGTGTATTCAGTGCTAAGCCTAAGTACTTTATATAAAAGGCTTAGCTATAAATAGATTTAGGTCTGAGCCATCGCTCATAGAGATACCACTTGTATTTGTTCTTCTTCCTTGCTTAGAGCTTTATCATCACAGTCAGGGAGCTGCCACATTATTTACAGCCAGCATACAATCTGATTTCTTCTGTACATTTTCCATGACTCCCACAGCTCCAGGACATATTTTTCAATTTAAGTTTACAGAGCTGCTGACTCTTAGATCTTATACATTTCCTCTGATTCTTCTTATTAACAAATGATAAATACTGTTAGCTGATGTGATGCATAAATTGCATTTTGCATATTGCATACTCGCACCTACAATCCAGTCACATTTGGATATATCACTTTCTCTAATTCAGCTTGTCCCGAACTCCCCCTACTGATATCCGCCTGTGAGGCTATATCCTGCAAAATGCTGATCACCTCCTCCCTTCTAAAGTGCTCTGCACTTGGCTCTGGCTGACACACTGAGCAATTAGAAACATTTTCATTAGTTAACCCTTACTAATGCTTTAAATGCAAATACATGACATCAAAGGAAGCATCTACATAGCTCTGAAAAGGAAATTTTTTGTTACTATTAGCTAGTAAGTAAAACATATAGTTCATGTGTGATATACATAGGAGTTTAAAAACTGGAGTTACTAGGAGCATATACACATGTAAATAATCCAAGAGCAGTTTACTCTTAAAGTACTCTGGAGTAAACTCTCCCATGCACACATCTATACCTGCAGGGAGGTGGGAACAGATTTGCTGCTTCTAGCAGCAGACTGCTCCCACTCCCTGCAGCCCTGTACCAGGTCTCTGCAGCATTCAGGGGGAGCTCTAGGCTCTCCCTGGGTGCTAGCCCAGTGGCTGGTAGGGAGCATGGGGCCAGGAGACAGTTGTCTCCTGGTGGGGGCTAAGATATTGCTCCCTGCCCCGGGAGCTGCCTGCTGCCGGGGCAGGCTTGGCCACCAGAGCCCAGGCAGGAACAATGACCCCCTACCCTGGCTCCAAGGATTTCCCAGCCTCATGACCACAGGGCTCAGGCTGGGAGCAAGGATCTCCCAGCACTGAAGACTGTGGGGCTTGGGCTGGAAGATAAGGATCTCCCAGCACTGATGCCAGGACTACAGAGATCAGATTGGGAGATAAGGATCTCCCAGGCCCCGCTCACCAATTGTGAAGTGGGGTCTGGAAAGCTCCCTGCTGCCAGGGTAGGGGTACAGAGTCCCTGCCCCAGCTCTGGTGGTGGAGTCTGCTCTAGCAGCAGGTAGTTCCTGGGGCCAGGAAGCAATCTCCTGCACCCTGTTGCCCAGCTGATTGGGAGCACATTTGCTCCTGGTCAGGCATCTACATATGTGCTACTGCACAGTAAGTAATCTCAAGCAAATTTGCTACTTACATTTACAGGTAGCAAATTTACTCATGACTGGAGCAAATCACTGTGCAGCAAGCATATGCACATGTGGACGGTGATGCTTACTGCACAGTAATTAGTTCAAAACTTGAGTAAAACATCTCATGTAGATGCGCCCACTGTAAACTTTCTCATTTATGCACTGTGATCTTTCTCATTTATTCTTCCTTTTAAACATCTCTGGTTTTTAAAATATATATATAGTTATATGAATTTTCATTTTGAGAGATATCACATGAAAAGAGCTGGAGATTAATTTTTATGTATTTGAAAACTAACATTCCTTCTGCCAGTGGGCTCCATCCTGAAAAGGACAGACACAAGGAGGCTAGAGAGCAAGAATCAACAGCCAAGAGCTAACCAAGATACCAACCCGGATTCTGGCACCAAAAGCAGAGATCAAGGGACAGGTTTTATAGATGCCATAGAGGGAGCAGCAGTAGGATTCAATGAGAAACTGGATGCACAAAAAAATAGGGGGAAGTCAATGGCTTCTAGGTTGAGAGCTTGAAGGACAGGAAGGATAGTGGAGTTGTCAACTGTGATGGAGAAAAAAGGGGAAAGAAGGAAAGAAGACTTTAGTTGTTGATATATTGAGTTTGAGAAAATAGGAGGACACTCAGAAATAGAGATCAGAAAGAGAGGCAACTCCTGTCACTACTGACCTGAGCTAACTCTGAACAAGTGCTCTGGAGGTGACTTCTGTTTCCCAGTGCCAGTCTCCTGAGTCATCCTGTCCTTCACCTTTGCACATTTTAGTGTTGTTTAATTTTTTGCTTGTGTTTCAGATTCCCATGAATATTTTCTAGGTCTTGATTTCTTTTACTGTAAAGCTATGTCTACTCCATCTTCCTGATATTTGCAATCACTTACAGAGCTTAGTTTTACTCTTCATTTTTATTCCTTTTGTTGATTTTGATTTCTCATGCTGCAGATAGAATGAAATACATAGCTCTCCAGTCCTCTCCTTGTTCTTAGGCAAAGCAGCTTAACAAGAATAGCAAATACATTTCCATTCAAACAATATCCTTTGATCATAGTGAATTGCTCAAGGCATGTTCTGGGTGTCATTTATTTTCTGAATGTGTTTATGACAAATAAAATAGGACTAGTTCATGAGTACCTAGCTACACACCCTACATTATCAACCAATTAGTTCAATGAAAGGATTAGGTAACACATTTCCTTTTTTCTCACTACTCCCTCTCTAAGCCTCAAATAGGCTTTTGCTCTTACTCTTTGATATGCTTTGCCAAATGTTTTCAATTTTCAGAAGAACAGTTTTCCTGAAACTCAGGGAGAACTGAGGAAACTGAGAACTAACCTTGAGAGATTATTTCACCTATGTCCACGCGTGGATCTAGGATTTTGAAAAGGGGGTGCAGATGGTGTGGTGCAACATCACATATAACGAAGCACACACTTTTCTCCAGTTAAAAAAGAAACTAGAAGTTTCACTCATGAGCAGGGGCTTAGAGCTATATTATTCAATTTAAAATTGAAGCAAAAAACCCCCTTTATTAGAATTTTCATTGATTTGCTATATCATACATTATATAGAAAAACAAAACAAACTAGGCAAAAATAATCCAAAGATGTTGTTTCATTTGTCATGGCATTATAGTTCAATGTGTGTCTCTTTCAGTTTCATAAAACAAAACCAAGACTTCTTGACAGTAGACAGTGCCTCCAATGCTTCATTGAAAGTGATTTCCACACCAAAGCTAATGTTCACCTGAGCTAATAGTTAAACACCAGATTTTATGTTTTAGTCAGAGTTAAAAAAACAGCATGCGGAGCTGTGAAATGGGAGCTACGTTACTAGGAGCAGCTAAGAAACAGCAGTATTTCAGAAGTAAGGATAGCTGGAGTAGTGGAACCATTAAAGACCATTTAAAAGGAAAGAGGATCATTAATACTTGTGGAATGAAGAATTTTGAAAGGACTGAGGAAATTATAATAAGCCAGTAAGTCAACTGACTCCCTCACTGCTGCCTTAATAGAAGTGGTGCTGCCCCTGCTAGGTAGTTTGCTTTAAACTTTGGGTGGACTAGGAATCAAAAGGGGCATATGACAGGCTCATGCAATCTGCCTGGCATCAGACACCTCCTAATGGTCTGACTTACCTGCCCATGCTCCCCAGTCTCCTTTTACCTCCTGTCTCTTGCCTTCCACTACTTGACCTTGGGTCTTTTAACTAGGGAGGCTCTCCCTCTAGAGGCCGGAATAGTCTTTTCCTAAATGCCTTTCCTTGGTGTACAATCCTCCAGGTGTCTCTGCCCTAAACCCTACAGGGTGAGTTTCCCCTTCAAGACAACCCCAGTTGTGCCTTAGGGGCAATAATTGTGACCTCCAGCTACCCCTATAGTCATGCCCATGCCTCACAGATGGCAGTCGATATTTGGGTGGGGAGAGGAGGAGAAGACCCTTGACCCCAACTCCACACACAGTCCCTCTAGCCTCAAACCTTTGGTGGGGCTTCTGCCTTCCTGGCTTCAGCCCCTTTCCTCTAGCTGGGCCCACTAGCCTAAGCTCCACTGTCCTGGCCCATCTTCTGCTCTTGCCCTTCTTGGGCTTCTGTCTTGTGTGCTCCAGGACAGGCTGCCTTCATCATCTCTGCCCTCAGTCCTCTGGTCCTTGACTGCTTGCTTCCTCAGCTCTTGGCCCTCTGGGCAAAGACCCCAGGCTAGGCTGCCTGATGCTGAGTCTCCTACCAGTCACTCCTCTGGGACCTCCACATCTCCCCCATAGGCACAATCCAGTCCTCCAGGGCTAAACAAACATACATATCAGCATAAAAGAAATATCAGCAAACTGCTTCTACAACAGTCCTTCCCTTCTCTGGGTCAATACCGTACTCCAAGCTATACTTGGCAGTGCTGGGCTCATGCTCATGGGTAGCTTGGGTGCCCATGAGCCTGCTTCCTCCAGTCAGCTTCCCTGGGAGGCTCCCCTCCCTGCAGCATGCAAAGTCTGACTGCCCAGTCTGGCCCAGGCCCTGGGTTTATATGCCTCGAAGCCCCACCTCCTTTCTGTCATGTGGCTCCCCAGCCATGCACAGAAGTTTCCCCTTTTATTCAGCGTGTGCTCCTGCTGCTGCAGCCACGTTCAACAAACTTAGCTTGCTGTCTTCCCTTAAAGTAACATGAGCCCTCTGGTTCCCTTTTACAGGGCACAAGTGCACCAGTGCCCCCAACCTCCCCACCGCCCCCACATGGATCCAATCCTGCTCGTGTCTTCATTCTCAGAGCAGAGATTGCAAACATGAAACAGACACTTTGCCCTCTACCCAGGAGACCTCAAAAGGCATTCTGTGGATCACCGGTGATCTATGGAATATTTGCTGGCAGACATAATTCCATCATAAATTTCAGATTATTCAAATTTCAAAATCCCACCCCCCCTTCCCAAACTATAGGAATATTTTTGTGATTCAGTTATACATATGTGTGGTAGCAGTAGTACCCATCACTGGGCTTAGTTCCATGTCCTGTAGCTTTGTCCAGAGGCATAACAAGCAGCTATTGCACCATGGGCAGTGGAGATGGCAGCATTGGCAGCCAGGTCAGCAGTGGGGGAGGCCACCAGTCAGCACTCAGGACTGGTGTCCCACTTGCTCACTCATAGTTACATTACTGGCTTTTTCAACAATAGGCCATTTGTGTGCTTTGGGGCAAAAAAGAAAAATGTTTTGGACCAAAACCAGGAGCCACTGTTGAAGAAAGCCACCTCACTGCAAGGTGGCTTTCTTCGCACAAAACTCTCATTAATCAAAGATAGAATTAGAAAATATCATTTTAGCAAACAAAAGGACACTTGATCTTACTTTTAAAGATAAGCCCCCAAATCTGCACCACCTCCTTTGTGGACTTGTTAAATCAGAATGGCAGTGGATCCAATTGCTTGAAGCACCGATAAGGGGAACAGGAAAGACAGTTGTCACAGACCATCATTTGCTCAGGTGCCAACTTATGTGTATCCCTACAAGCACACTACCCCACTAGGGCCCTCCTTGGGCTACATTCCAGCGGCGGGGGACTCTACCACAGATGTCTGTGTATATGGACAGGGCAATTCAAGACTCTGCCCCATCACTAGAGAAATGCATCTTGAGGGCCCACAAAAAGTCCTGAGTACCCAAAGCTCTGCATGGGCTCCACTCATGATACTACAGAAAGATCCTGGAGAAAGCATAGGTTCTGTGAACCATATCTTACTACCATTACCACCCCAGCAACAGGAGAAATGAATTACCTGTGGACTGGATCAGTGGACACAAAGCATAATCTGGCGTTTTTCAACACAGTTTCATGTTTGGAAGCGTTATGCATAAAGTAGATTAGACTGTGTGGACTGCTGGCATTGTTCTATGGATATTTAGCTGATTTTCTGCGATATAAAAATAAGGGAGAAAACACAATGACTGGGGAAATGAGCTGCTGAGGGTGTATTTAGGTGGCAGATTAAAAAATTGAAAAGGTTATTCTGCTCCTGCAGAAAACACATACACTGGGACAATTAGGCAGCTACTTGTTCCATTGGATTTTTCTATGCACAAGTGCTCATTTTATAAACTCAGCTGGAGGTTTTGGGAATGCAAAGATTTCTTTGTGTGCATATATTTCAGGAGCAGCAAAAGCATCTCTTAAATGTTTTGAAGTTTGGTCCTTACTGCTAGAGCCTGTTGGATTTCAGAGTCATTCATTAGTTCTATTCTGTAAAAGAGGATTATTTACGTGCTTTGCAAATAGCGCTACTGCTGTCTACATGTTCGAACAGTAAAGGTGTGTTTATGCCATCAATGGACTGTGGTACAGAGAAATGTAGAGAAACACAACATACCTACTCTGTGTGAAATACCCTGAAAAAATGTGTCACGTAACCAACAAGCTCTCCGTCTCAGGCACGTCTATTGGTGCACTCAGCACTGCAGTGAGGGTGGCTATACTACATCCTTTCAGAGTCCAGTGGACATGGAGCAGGCTGCTGTGCTTCACTGCAGTACTCACTACCATCATCTTTGGACAGTGTAATTATTCCCTCACCACTGTTCAATAGGAAGCAATAGCCACTGCTTCAGGAGCACCCCTTAAAAACAAAGGAGTTTAAAAACACAGCCAAGCCAGTACGCCTATATGTCTGACATGCAGCTTTGCTTTGAGCAGTGATAGATACTTGTGTTTTGGGTGATGCTTCTACTGTTTCACCTACCTGATGACATTAAGGAACTAAATAGCTTCTTACAACTCTCTTAAATGAACAACATTGATTATGCTCTCCAGTTTCAAAGATTTTTAAACCAGTCTATAATAAAAGCCTTTGAAATAGGCTATCTTGAATGTTGCCCAAAAACAACAAAGAAAATCTGTATAAATTGATATTTAGGATAAATTTTCAAAAGAGGTCAATCCACTCTGTTAATTTATGCCCACAATTCTGTGAGCACAAATATCTGCTTTAGACCTGCATACTCCAGGTGAGATTTTCAAAGGAGTAAAGAAAGTAAAGAGTTAAATGCACACTGAGTGTCAAAGTAACAGGTACTCCTGATGGAGCTTTTGAAAATGCCATTCTTAATCACGTCTATCCCTCAACCTTGAATTGTGTACAAGCAGGAACAAACATTTCCTGCTTGAATTGTGTACAAGCAGGAAATGGAGGACATACACTCAAAAATCACTTCTCCCAGGAAAGAAAATGGTAGTGTACACAAACCTGCAGGGACAAATAAGAATCTCCAATAAGAGACTTCAAATATTTGTCTTTAGCAAATCTACTGCATATGTTTTCTGGACCTTCCAGTTTTAAATAATAATTAGTGGGATATTTTCAAAGGCACCAACTTGACAGTAAACATCCATGTGTGTCTTTCCTTACAATATCTAAAGCCTGGCCATTTCCCAATATCAATTCAGTTTCCCAATGCTGTGCTGTAAGTTTCCTTCACTTCTACTTCATCAATTATAGGATGAAGGAAAGTGCAAACCTCTGGAGGTGACAAAATTGGAAGGGGCAGAAATTGGCATTGACACCGGCCTGGGGAAACCATTTGTTTTTAAGTGCATACCTCAAACTGGAAACAGGATTTTCCACTTCTGTGCAACTTCAAGCCAAGAGATGAAGAGGTAAAAAATCTTTTTATATTGTTAAAATGTTTTGATACACACGCACACATTTTGTTTTGGTGCAAAACCTATCATAAAGATGAGTTTTAAAAAGATATTTGTTAGTCACCTATGTAAGGGAAGATTTTTTTTTATTTTTTTTTGCCTTTCTTCCTCTCTTTAGGATTTCAGGAAAGCATAACAAATAGCATCTTTATCAAATTGTGATCTCTCTGGAAAAGAAGTCTCTCCACATTCTTAACTCCCTTCCCCTTATCCCTATATTTAAAGTAAATTGAAATAATTTCCTGATTCTTTGCCAGTTTATCCTTTATTTCATACCAAAGTAGCTAGAGGTAGTTATTTTGCCTCTCAATGTTTTTCCCAGCAGAAACTGAAATGAAAAAGCAAAGTCTCTTTCTTAAAAGCACTTCTGCTTTCTCTGTAACATTATTTCTCGGTTTTAAAACTTTAACACATTACAAGAGCACATTGGGCCTGATTATAGGTTTTGTTGGAACAATGACAGCTAGATTGGTTTTGTCCCTCATTTAGGGAGCCTTTAATAATGTTCTTTTGCTTTCACCGAGGATTTTAAATTATTACCAGAAAAAGATGTATGTAATGGTTTTTAAGCAGTACTTTGAATCCCTCTGACTCATTTTAGGCCAATCTAGTATCCACTGTCAGTGCAGACATAATGCATTGAAAATAAATTTTCTTTGCCCTTTCCTTTTTCCTGTATTTTTGAAAGTGCAAAGATATAGACAAGGGTGATATTTGATATGGCCTGACTCATCCATCCTTCTATTTTTATATCAGAGCACTTACAGAACACCTATTCTCATAGTATCCAAGCACCTCCCCACTAGTTAAAAATAAAAGTAACAATGCATGATGGTACCAAGCCAGAATGTTGCTCAAATGGAAAACTTTGTCACAAAGTCAGTTTCTTTATTTTGTAATACCCAGTTTGTGACAGCCATTTAAAGTTTCCCTTTAAGCCCTAGCCAGTCTTTTAAAAAAGAACTAGGAAGTACTAACAATTTGTCTAACAGATAAAGTCTAGTCCATAAACAAGTGTTTGTGGATATCCCCTGTTACATTGCTTTACTTAGGATAATTTGCCATCCAGCAAAAGGCAAAATATATTTTTGCTCCTAGTTAGTAATGCCAATCTAGACAATAGTGCATTGTGTGCACATGCATGTGTATGTGTTTGTTTCCAAGCTTTAGCCTGTCCTGAACACTGCACTTCTCTCTGAAACATGCGTATTTCAGCCAAAATTAAAACTTTTTAAAGTGTATTTATTCCATTCTACCAAGATGAGCTATTCTCTGTTTTGCTCATTTTGTAGGTGGTTGGAAGCCATGGATAAAGCTGTGCATCCCATCCAACAGGTAATTCTTTCTTATTTGAGAAGCAGACTGCTCTAGTGGACGAAGCGTGGGATTGGGAGACATGGGGACTCCTGTGTTCTGTTTTTATCTCTGCCACTGACACAATGTGAGGTCTTAGGTAACTCACTTAACTTTTCTGTGTCTCATTTCACTCATCTATAAAATGATGTCAGTTATACTTCTCTACCTCCCAGCATTCTTTTATGGATTAACTGGATACCATTTATGTGAAAAAGTCCTCTTAATACCTATTGTCCAAAAGATCTTACATTGATTCAGCCACCACCAACATGATCAGTAATTTATTTGACTTGTTTTCTAAGCTACTGAATGGCCATCTTCAACTGTTTCATCTCTAAGTACACAACAGTTATTTCTGGAGGAATGGGGGGAGGGGGTTCTGTATCTATTTCATCATGTAATTTATTCTATTAATGAATATTTTTCAATGATTTCCTCTTCCAGGTTCTTTTTTTAGTTACTTGCTTTCTACATTCATTTTTAGTTGCACCAAAACTTCTTTATTTGCTCCTTAAAATGCTATTCAGGGTCCTATAACTGAAACTTTAGAACAGGGTTTGGCCAACCTGCAGCATGCATGCCACAAGTGGCATGGGCAGCCTTGTGTTGTGTATGGCAGAACAGAGAGGGGGCAGGCAGCATGGTGGCAGATAGGAAGGGAGCAGAAAGCAGAGCAGAAGATTGAACACAGAGCACAGGCCAGGGAACAGGAAGCAGAGCAGATAGGTGATGGGGTTTAGAATAGTACTGTGGAGGACAGAGGGCTTAATTTGTGGCATACCTGCCAAAAAGATTGGCCCCCACTGGTTTGGAGTAAGCTACAGAATTCATGATACCCCAGCAGGACTGTGCTTCTCCTGATCATTAATACTCTTGCTCAGCATATTGATATAATGACACTTTGTCCTCCTAATAAATAAGGGGGTCTTTTCCACTCATGCACTACATTCCTTTCTTGCATGCATAATACTGCATTCCTCTCCTCAGCAAGAGAAAACATTTTCAGTTCACAGTAAAGATGACACTGAGCTATATTTCTTTAGCTATTTTTCCCTTCACCATCCTGAGGATGAAGAAGAAATAACATAATCAAATGAAAAGGTAACACAGCAAGATGCAATTGATATTGCAAACATTCTCCTCCCTGACTCCAAATGACAATGGCACAGGTTGATGCAACAATTTTTTTTTTAAAACTGCATATAAACAATACATGCTAGTCTTAGATGGAGAAGTTAGGTTCCAAATATACTTTTAGATGGGAAAGAGAAGAAAAAAATATGTTGTTCATGGTTCAATCTTACTCTATGCAGTTCTGCCCCCCTCTCTCCCCTCCCTGCCCTTTTTTCCCCTTTTTGTCTAGCTCCTTATGATTCTCAGCAATCCTGCTCTGTCTTGTTGGCCAATGCTATCAGCAGCCTAGGTATTTACATCTTCTTCCAGAAATAGTAATAAGGAAATCTTTGACTAGGTCAAAAAGATTTTGCCTTCAAGATGAGATGGGAAAGCCAACCATAAGTATCTAGTAATGCTTTCCTCCAAGCCTTATATTCTGTCCCCAGATGCTCCTGTGACTTTCATGGATGTCAGTGGCAGTTGTGTATGAGCATCCCTGGTTAGAACGGGATCCTTAATTTGCCACATTCTATTTTTGGAAGCCATAAAAACTGAACTGAAACAAGGAGAAATAAGGTCACCAGACAGTTAGTGCAGTAGTCCTCTTAGGACAAGTTGCACCACCTTGAACTGCTAAACAAAATATATGAAGAAAAAGACCAGTAATTCTTTTAAGAAGGAGAAGTCAATAACTATTTGCTGTCTTGCATATGCTTTTAAATGCACTTCTAATACACTGTACAAGTACATTGCTTTTAGAATGGGGGAAAGGGATTGAGCTAGCATGTTTGCATAAGGAAAGCAGAGTTCTTGATAAATTCTTATATGCAATTATTTCATTACTAAATACGTAGAACCATGTATGGGTAGATGTCACCCTGTACAACACGAGCCTGCCACCCCTCGCTATCAAAAACCCAGAGTGCCTGGGTCTTCTCCACCAACTAGACAAAACCAAGGATGTCTGGGTTCAGCACTACTGCATTTTGAAGGATGGTTGCTTGTATTTTTATGCCAGCATTCGGTCCATACATGCCATAGGTACGTGGTAACCATTTGTTCTTATATTGCTAATGTTTCAATATTAATTGGAAGGGTTTAATGCAGTTTAAAGTAGTACTTTCATATTCTTAAGGTGGAAATGGCCCTCTAACTGACAGAAACCACTTTTGGATTGGAGGACTGAAGAAAGAAGCAGTACTGGCAGCGGCCTGACCACAGACAAACACGTCATATAATCTGTTGCAAACTCTTCTCACTTCAGCTGTTTCTAGATGTGGTGGGGGGAAATGGTGCTTTACTTTAAACTCAGCACCCTCCCATGCCAAGCCCAGCACATGCCCAGAAGAGGCAGTGCATTAGTTGCACCCAGCTTTCCCAAAGTCTTAGAGACCGGGTGCTTTAGTGGGGCTTTTTTGGCTCTTTTCTCTAATAACTGATTGAATCAGCTTTAGCTAAAAGCACCAAAAAGCCCCACTGAAGCACCCGAAGCACATTGTGGAGCCAGGTCGGAGCAACGCACTGGTAGAGCGTGTTATTCCCTGCCCCCCGCCCCCATCTGTCAGTGCCCTTCTTCACCTTTGGATGGTTAGATACCTTCTTACAATATCCAGGCTAAACTTACACAGTTAAGTATACTCTTGTAAAAAAATGTTTGGACACTGTAGCAGATTTTCGCTTGCCACCCAAGCTCATTTCTGGGGTGTACATTTTTTACGGCAGACAGTACTCTCAGAAATATAATTTCCATTGACAGTGGATTAGCGTGCGCCTAACTGGTATTCAGTATGATATCAATGAAACTACAGGACTCAAAACTTGGAAAAGAAGTGTCCCTAGACTTTGAATCTGTTCCCTGGATCTTTTAAGTCATCTACCATGCAAATATAAATTCAGCTGCTGCAATTTCCTAGTGAAGTGTCAACTGTAACAGTGTGGCATAGAGAAAAATGTCATGAAAAGTTACTGCTATATATGTAACACCCTCTCTTCAGAGTTAAATTAGCTAGGCTTAAAACGGTTCTGCCATGTCTACTGGCAAAACATCAAAGAAAGAGAACAACTTCTGCTTATAGGATTTTTAAATTTTGAAATGTCTTTCTTTTTCTTAATGGAAGGAAAAAACTACTAAAATATTTTTGCCACTGCACATTTAATGATGAAATAAATTAGTTCTAAGAAGAAATCATTGCATGTGTGCTAGCCAGAAATAAAAATTGCACATTAGATGATATTATATTAAACATTGCCACTGTATTAGCAGCTCATAGATCAACAGCTCAAAAGTGGAGAAACTGATAGTAAATATAACCCAGAGATGTTATGGAATCTCCATCCTTGGAGGGTTTTAAGACTCGGCGAGACAAAGCCTTGGCTGGGATGATCTAGATAGGGGTAGTCTTGCTTTGCGCAGGGGGTTGAACTAGGTGACCTCCCAAGGTCTCTTCCAATTATCATTTTCTATGATTCTATATGAAGTCTTCACCTAACAGCCAAGTTTATCCCCATTAAGGCTAAAACTCTCATCGATTCCAGTGAAGGACTTGACAGAATGAACCGTATCTTACAAAGCAGCTTCTTAGTATACAGGACTTACATGCATCCAGGTTTTGAGGCCTGCAAAACTTAGTCCTCGAAATTGCATGTACAAAGAAGTTGGCTGCATGCTTTTCCACATATAAAAGTCGAATACATGGTGAGACTTAGGGATGTATATAACATTTTAGAAGTTATCCATGTAACCTTCTCTAACTATATTGGTTAAATGGTTAACTGATAATATAGCAGTTCTGAGACACCTGCTGCTGGGATCTGCTCCCAGGGCCCTTTAATGGGGAAGGGATAGGAGCAGGGAGTGGGGAGGCAGTGGTACAAGCCCAGCCAAACAACACAGCCTACATAAAGCCCCATGCTGGGAGATAGGGAGCTCCTGTGTAGGAGCAACTAATTGCTTAACTGACGAGTCATTAGGCTGCCTGCCACTTTCCTCTTTAACCTCAGACACTATGGGTACTAGTCCCCCTTTGCTGTTCCCCCTCGGCCCCACCCTTTTTCCTCCTGCTGGGGCATGGCATGGATTCCTTTCCCTACCAGACTGTGCCCCACCTGGCACTAAAAAAATACAGAGTAAGCTAACCAGTTATCACTGGGCTCATTAATTAAAAATTAGTTGTTTAACCTTTCACATCCCTAGTGAGACTGTAATCCTTTTAAATCTTACTTCTGCTATTCTGCTTTCAATATTTTAAGTCAGTACCCTAAAGTGCAGTTGTACTCTGAGAAGCGATGATGTAAAATGGCACCATCTTATTCAGCTGCTCTCCAATCTATAATTCGTATTAACGTCTGCTGACTTCAGTGACACACCTACATTTTAACTGCTTTTTTATTTTTATTATACCTGAAGCATCAACATAGCTGAATGTGCTGCAGCAAGTATTCGTACAGAAAAAAAAAACAGTTTTGAAGTTTGACAATGATGACCAGTTGGTTACATCTGTGCAGCAAAGATAGCATTGGTGTGAGAGAGGCCAAATTGGCAACATTTAGTTTGTAGTGATAAAAATACCTCTGTGCAGTACAGTGGTCTTCATCCAGAAATGTGGAGAACCTTGATTAGTAGCAATGAAGTGTGAAGCTGAAAAAAGTCAGCTTGTCTCTCAGTTCTCAAGATAAATTGCAGGGCAGGAAGAGAAAAACAATATCTGTCTATCTATCTATAGATATAGGTAGATAGGTAGATCTGTATAGAAAAACTATATATATACATATATAAATAAAGATTTCCAGATGAAATATGCTCAGTTTACAAACACACACACACATCCATATCTATATATAAATACTGTATATAGATATATATAGATATGGGTATGTGTGTGTTTATTTGTAAACTGAGCATATTTCATCTGAAAATCTTATATATATATATATATATATATATA
>NW_017729024.1:68815002-68827039 GCF_001723915.1 Gavialis gangeticus | reverse complement strand
ATGAAACCTACCTCTCTCTCTCTCTCTCTCTCTCTCTCTCTCTCTCTCTCTCTCTCTCTCTATATATATATATATATATATATATATAAAATTATGGATTCCCACAATGCCATTTTCCATTCATTTTTGTGTAAAACCTCATGGTAATGATATTTTTCCTTACATTGCCTATATTAAAAATAATGCATATGTATTTGAGTATGCATATTTTGATTCTGTGATGCATAAAATCAAAATTACCTCTCTCTAAAAAGGCATTATAAAATCTTTCCCACCGCACAGCAGAAGAGGTAGTGGCACCTTCACAGTTTGCAGTAAAAACAGTATTCCTGCTAATCCCTGTTTGTGCCATTTCCCTTTCTCCAGGTGGGATTTACCTGCAGGGTTATACTGTGAGTGAACAGTCTCTGGGCTCCAGGAGATCTGTAATTGAAATGAAACCTCCCTCTGAAGAATTTAAAACCTTCCACCTATGTGCAGAGAATGTAAATGAAAACAAACGGTAATTTGAGCTCTTTCTGTTCTCCTTGCCAAACTTTTTGAGCAAGTAAAAATCCTACAGTTCTGGAACAATTGATGATAACTTTCCACTCTGATGTCATCTCCTTGTTCATACTTCTTAATCTAGTTTTAGTCATACTGCAGCACAATATGCTGGCATATGAGTCACTGATGCTGTTATTGTCATTGCCGAAGATATAGCAAGGCTGGATTGTGGAGGTTCAAGAAGGAACCTTGTTAAAGTACCTTTCATAACAACAAGTGGGTGGTAAGACTCAATGGAAGAACTCTAGCAATTTTCATGAGGGAAGGCCAAAGTAAATCAGAAGTAGATACTCGTGTTTCTCAAGGATGAATTACTCCCAACACAGATTATTATAATTAAAAAAGAAAAAGTAATCCATGAAATCACTTAGGTCTATGGTACTGGTCATCTCAGTGCAACAAAATTGCCAGTGAGGTCAATGGGAGTTCTGAACGAGCAAAAGGCTGAATTGTAGGGTTCGGTTTTTAGTGCAGTAGACAAAAAAAACACCAAAGCTATTTAATGACTTGAAAACTTGTGTTCAGATTTTACCTTTCCAGTCAAGTTCCTCCCTTCCCAGACTTCTCCAATCTACTTACTACTATTATTTACAGTGATGTAAGTGTACAACACATTTAGAAAGACCCCTTACAAAAGAAGTCTTCTTTCCCAGTGCAGATAAAACACTTACTCGCAGTTGTTGGTCCTCCTTTCTTTCAGATGGGTTACAGCTTTGAAAGCCTCCATTAACAAATGGTTGCCCCTACACCAGGCCATTCAAGACTTTATGAATCGACCACTGGAGGAGACAAGGATGTGATGAAAAATCTGATTTTTCTTTTCACTTCCACCACACAATAGCTTGCAAGACCATATCGTCCAAAGACACAAATTTCAAAAAGATTTTTTTTTTAGGGAATGTTAGCATTGGTATACTTGTGCACTACTTACCTTTTGTAAAGATTAGTAAATAAAAACAAATTTATGCTATATGCTTTGTGGATGCTTTTCCTGTGCATTTATTTCTGCATCTATATTCCCTTACGTAAACCAAAATCAGTATCTAACCTTACAAACACCTTGGCTTTTTGGATTTTTCCATACTTACTGGCTGTACTTCTTGCATTAGATTTAACATAAGATTTTTTTTTTTATGTTATGGACAAATATACCCATTATAAGCATTTATATTTTCAAGATGATCCCTTAAATTGGTTTCCCTGGGGGGTTTTGGCCAGAAAATACTAGAATGAAACAGCCACAGAGGCTGCTTACAGATGTTAAAAAAAACACTTTACCAGAAGCAGCAGTGGGTTAGTTCAGTCTAGCTCCGCAGGACCTGGATAGATCAGACACTTCAGAGGGGCTTCTTGGTGCTTTTATTTAATAGCTGATTCAATCAGCTAGTAGACAGAAGTGCCAAGAAACCCCACTAAGGCACCCGATGTATACAGATATTGGGCAAGCCATATCCAACTAATACACTGCCTCTTCCAGGCATGCACTGGGTTCAGTGTGAGGGCACAACGAATTTAAAGTAAAGCACCCTTTTTTGTTGCTGTTAATATCTGTAAGCAGCCTAAGCGGTTTTGCTTGAGAGAGCTAAACAGAAAGCTGACATATCAAGCAGAGCAGCCCAGTGCGTACAAATGTATATGATTTTACTGATATTCATATTCATGTATATTCTATATTAGTATAAATTTTAATGAAGAAGTAGTTTTCATACAGCCAATTGCCATCATGGCTTATCTCACTTATAGAGAAAAATCAACCTGAGACTGGGATGCATTATGTTCTCTAAATCTTATGGTGAGAGGTCTTTTAAATCAAGGACATCAAGGTTACACAAATATCTGTCGCTATTACAGCTGGTCAAATAATAATAGTAATTTAATCATTTAGTCAATTTTGTAAGCTAATTAACATTTCGCTCCTCTAAGCAAGAGAGAGAGTTACTAGCCTAGGCACAGTGCACTGAAAATGTAGCTACAAGGCTTCCAGTTCAAGAGGTAACCTATGCAGAACAATACAAGGTATTTTAGGGAGTATGGTAAGTTTGTGATGATGCAAGTGTGTTTTTATATACACACACATACAGGAGCAATCATATTTTGTTATTATTTTTTACACAGAAAAATGTACCATTTTTGTCCACATCTTGGTTGGCTCGAGTACACATGCCACTGATTTGAGACTAACACTAACCTAACAGATACTTAGATCTAAGAAGCAGGAAAGCAGCAAAAGACAGTGAAAAAGGAAGTACAACATTAATAAGCTGATGATCTAATTTAAAATTCAAAAATGGTCGCAAAAAAAATTCATGTCATAAAATAAAATGTAAGAATTTTTTTCTTCCATACTCTCTCCATTAAGGTGCTGATCCAGCAAAAGTGCTTAAACCTATCTGGTATTCAATTTTGCCTACAACTCTTGGGACAAACTATTCCTTTCTCCTGTAAGTAGTAACACTGAAGTCATTCACTAGTATAAGTGATACCACAGGCAGAACTCATGTGGCACAAGCCATTACATATGGTTCGTATACAAAATTAATTGAGCCTAGGACACATGGCAGAGAGAATCTGCAGTAAATTTACAGAAGAAAGAGTTCAAGGACCTCAGTAAGAATATGCTGATGACTATGCACCACTCAGTGAGTAAGGGTTATGGAACTGGGCCATCTCCCTTGTGACCATATTACCAGCATTTGACCATAACCTTATCAGCTGGAGAGCTTTCCTTTTCCTCTGCAAATTTGTGACACCTCTGAAGCATGTATGGGTTTTACCACTGTGTTTGTGCTTAATTTTCATCCGTAGTATAAACTTCATAACACACCCTGTTTATAACAGACCTGTAGCAGATTAGCTCAGTTTACACCGTCTTTATTGTTGAAGGCATCCTTGCCCCACAGATGACAGCGTAAGACACTAATCAGTAATCAGCCAGCAAGCATGTACCTAGTCAATAAAGATCAACTCACAAACCTAGGCTCTTTTTCCAGACCCCGAGCAGGTTTTCCGACTCACTCTGCTGCTTCTACCCTTGTAGCCTTCTCTTTCACCCTGTGGTCTCTCCCCCAAAAACCCTAAGAGAACCACTCCAGCTCTGCACTGCAGCCTCTAACCTTCAAGTCTTCTTTCTCTGTCTTACTCTGCTAGGGTCTTTTCAGATCCCAAGAGAGTACCCTGGCAGCCACCAGCCTGAGAGCTCTCACTCAATTCCCCCTGTTCTCTCTAGCTCCCCTCCCTGGAAGCTTTTAACTTCCTTTGGCCAGCCAATTATTCTCAGCAGCTGACCCACTCCTCCTAGCTGGCTTGCATTCACCAAGTCAGTGTCCACAACTGTTATGCAGTCCCTGAGGTATGCAGCCTGCTACAGCCTGGTATACTGGGCTACAGCCCCAGCAAACCTGTAGCCTGCTACAAGACCCCTGCTTCTAAGCCCAACAGCAGGAACCATTTTTTTCATCATTTCATCAACAAGTTGACTAATTCTATTATAGCAAACACCCTTTTATTTCATGGACCTTGCTCCCAGTCCCAAAGGAGTTTGTTATGAGGTTGCAATGTATGTCAAAACTAGAAAAAGAGTCCCCTCTCTGACAGTGGAAATCAAATACACCTTAAGCAAAGTCAGTAATGTTGCATAGGTTCAAAACACATGCTATATTTTATGGGGTATAGGTTGGTACATTGCTTAAGTCGACCCTGTATTTCTGTAAAAAAAAGTTAGGATTTTTGTATGTCCGGTATATAAATTGACCCTGCCTCAGTGTGCAAGGTGCTGGAAGCCCAGGCAGGCTTGTGAGAGAGGTGACATGCTGGTAGGTTCCTGAGAAGTTGGATCAGGCCCCCAGGAGCTCAGGCAGCACACAGTCCACTGGCAGCCTGCCTGGCTGGCAGGGGGAATTAAACCCCTTTGCTCCCCCATTCGCTTGAGGCTACAGCCAGGGCTGGCCAGAGCCCCTGCTGCTCCAGCAATGAGTGGGGAAGAGAAATGCCTGGCAGGGGCTGCTGTGCCCCAGCCAGGCAGACCTCAGCTGAACTTCCTGGGGGAGAAGGGAGAGAGGAGGGAATAAATCCCCTTTCTACCCCTTTCACCTAAGGGGGCCATGCCAGGCAGGCATCTGGCCATGCCTCCACCCCTGCTCTGGCTAGAAAGCATAGGGGTGGGGCCAGCCCTGCTCTGCTGAAGCAAACAGCACAACCCAGCCCAGGGCTGCAGAGCATGCTGGGAGACTCTGATTTAACTTTAACCAGGAAGGGGTCTGGGACAGAAGTTCCATAAACTGGTTTGAACTCAATCACTTCAACCTGATACTATATTCAATCAGCCATTTTGAAACTGGTTTCTGAACTTCTGTTCTGTTATAGGTTTAAACCAGTTTCTGATCACTTAAACTGCATAATGTGCAACTTCTGTCCCTAGCCCAGAGGCTTTGTGTAGGCACCAGTATTAAGTGAACGAAATTAATTAAAGACCCCTATTGGTAACATAAAAGCAGTAACATTTTTTAGCCCCTTCCTAAAAGATGCATCATTATGTGCTGTGGGCACATGGGAATTGCGGGTCCTCATTGGGTATGATCCTGCCTCCTATCCTCTTAATATTTTCCTGTTGGGATAAGGGCTTGAACCTGCATGGTGCTAAACATCCTTGTCCTAATCCTGCAGTCAGGATAACATATTAGCAAGAAAAGACAAAGAAGTGGTCCCATTCATGTTAGCTGGTCCTACTTAGGTTTTTAAATTTATGCAGATGATTAAAGTTTTTGTATAATCAGGCTAGAATACTAGGAATATTTCAAGATCAGACTTTAAATAAACAGCTTCCATTTTACTGGTTTTATTTGTCAATCGGGGATATAAAACAATAAGCATTACGTAAAGTAGATTGGGCTCAAGTCATTAAAGTTCTAAGAACTAAAAATAAAACAAAGACCAATGTTTTACATCACATTCATTTGCAACAATCCAACTGCAGTCTGGGCACAAGCTACTAAAAGAAAACGACAGTTTTGTTACAAGGTGCATTTAAATGTAGCTTCTTGATTACTAACACTTCCAACTGGAATAAAGATGTAATCCATAAGGTATTTCATGAATAAAAAAGTAAAAAGATAAGTAACAGCAATTATCTTTTTAAAAGTTTCATGCTTGGATACAAAAAAATAACAAAATCATTTTCAGTGGTACTCACATAACATCCAACCAATGTCTGCTCAATTAAAAGACACCACTTGGAAAAATCTGTCAAACAAAACAGTTCAGAAGAACCCCTAACCTGCCTCCCCCCCAAAAAATCTTTCCATCACAGTTCTGTGATCTACAACTGACGCCTACTTCTCTAATTTGCCAGTAGCTAAATGTAACTAGAATTGTAGCAAGCACATGTAGGTAGATTTTTTTTTCATGAATAAATTAACCGAGAATATCTTCAGTCAACAACAGTAAGAGCACTCAGACAGGAATTTGTAAAATATCTAATAAGTATATGGCCAGTGTACTTCTAAATTTGACAGTAATCTTTATATATGATTTTCTGTGAAAAGAGGCTAAATGCATTACAAAGGTAGGTGATACTGGTCTCATTACTATACCACTACTGTTCAGCCATCTCACTGTATAACCTCAGCTTTTTCAAAGAGAATAGCAATAAAACAGTGGGGAAATATAAATATGGGAGAAACCAGTTATATATAAAATCTAAAAAATATGCACCTCTCTTAGCCAGTTGGTTGACAAATTACAAATTCTTACTATTCCCTGTTAAATTCCTTGGTGATTAGAATAATTTCTATAATGCCCTATTTGACTGATGAAACAGAAATCAGCCCTGTACGTTTCAAGTTGCGTATCAAAAACCTACAAGTTTTAAAAATCACTAACTAGTGCACTAAATCCTTTTGCAATACAGTGAATACCTATGTCAAAGGCACCCAAGAAAAATGATGACTTTTATTACAGAAGGAAGCCTTTTGGAACCAGATTCTAACCTCAGTTCATCTGATCAAAGATAAAATTCGAAGTGCATTTTTCCCTGGAGTGAGGAACTCTGAATTTTAATTCAGTCCATTAAAGAAACAGCAGCTAGCTACAAATGTTCCAAATTCAGACATCCCCAAAGGCTGAGCGTGTTTTGATTTCAAGGTTTGATTTGGATTCCCTTCTTAGATTTTAAGTTTAACTTTTAATGGAGGAATGGAAAGAAAGAGGAGAAACAAAGTACCATGCTAAGATTTTTCTAGCTGTTTTGAAAATAAAACTTAGGGGGAGTTTGTGCTTTAAGTGAATAATTTGCTGCTGCCCTCACCATGCAATACTAGATTGTCAGTAACTCATCTCGTTTGTTTGCATTCAAGAATTTGTATTTATTGCTAGATCTGTATTCAAGGTTCTCTTTTCACTGCCAGGAAAAAGGATAACTATACTGAAACCAGAATGCTTCCATTAGCAGAGTATGATATTCCACTGAGAAGAAATCAGGTCGCATTCGTGAAGCATGATTTATTCAGCTGGTTTGCTGCGCTCCAAATGGAGCTCTTTTTCTGCACTATTCAGCAGAAAATGTACACAAGGCTCTACAGAGGGGAAGCCACAGAAGGTCACCAAATGTTTCCCACACAGTACTGAGCTATTTAGCAGGAAACACTTTTGGGCCACAAATATTTTTTGACAATTGCATAATTTCCTTTGGTACAGAAGTGCTCAAGGACACAAAGGATTTTGTTTCAGCTCTCCCCTCCACAAGCTACTTTCCTAATTTACCTGATGCAACCTAATGTACAAGAAACAGAAATTCATTTTTATTGTTGACACCATTTTTGACTATGCAGAATGAATCCAGCTCAAACTGCTGTAAGCATAAAGTGCATCTTTACCAAAGCTGGCAGAGGGGCAATGAGCAGTTTCAGTGTCCTGGGCACCAGCGCCTGAGCTGATAGCAGCTGCTGCCTCCATCCTTGTACCCAGCTCAGAACTGGCACATGGGATGGGCTGGTGGTCACCCACCCCAGTAACACTGCTGAAAGGTGTGACATTACAGTATCATTCTTGGATGGAAATCTGATTGCCCGAGCTTTGACAATGTACTATCACTTATACTCATCCACCATGCTGGTATTAAGCCCATGCATCAGATAGCATGCTAATTTTGCTTGGAGGCAACCATGGAAAGGTTTTTACAAGGGCTGTGCAGGATACACAAACAGACCTCTCTTATTCCAGAAGATCATCTCAGTTTCAAATAATGCTAAACAGCCCAAATTATTACTTCACAATAAAGGGCTACATGCCGATGTAAGCAGTCAGACCTTTTCCTTTCAAAATACCTTTTCAAGACCAAATGTTTCTCTATAAATGAAGACATTTCATAAAGCTCGTCAATTTTGAGTACATGTTCTCTCAGGGGGGAAAAGGGGATTTTTGTCTTTAATACATTGCAATTTTAATATTTTATTTTCATTTTGTGTTTAATATTCTAATATTATTTTGTGACATGTCCCCAGTAAGAGCGTGTATTATAAAATGATATAATATAATACTTTAAATAGCCTAATATGGTAAGATTAAGGGTAGCTACTTAGAACTCACTGAAACGGCTTCAATTTTTTCCGACTCCTGTCAAAATAAAACCATTTCTTGTCTGGAAGATAAGATGTTTCCATCAACATTATGTATAATATGCTTTTAATGATTTCTTAAACATAAAATGTTTTAACTTCACTTCATTCCAGAATTTCTAAAGAAATATTTTCTAAAACCTGTTTCTTCAGAATTTCCATTTAAAAAAACATTAAAAATATTGGGTTTTATTCCTAACTAGAATGAAAAAGAAATGTAAATGTCAACATTTCCTTTAAAATAGAAATTCAAGTCTCGGCCAGTTTTACCTGCTGGTAATAAGGAGTAATACCAACAGATTTTTCTTGCTCATGTTTTCTGGAAAGCTTCAGTGCTCAGGATTTTCTTCATGGGAAAAATAAGGCATGCCATGTGCAGCTTGCTAAACAGAAACATTAGGAGGCTTTTAGTTAATTACTGTTTCTTGTAAAAGCTCCCTCAAATGATAAACCACTTAAGTTTCATCATATTGCACCAGACTAATAAACCTCTGTCACCCAATGAGTACATACGATTAGTATGGAGCCTTTTGAATTTGTAGTTGCCACAGAAACAGGCATTCTAAAATAATAAGATGACAAATAATTGCACAAAGATACAAGATTGACCAATTATCTTACTGTTGGTAACACTGCATGAAACAATGACTGAATTCTAACAGTTAGCCATAAAGGTTTTCATTATGGGAAAGATAAGGACGTATTGGAAAGCAGAAATAATTTCCCAAAATGCGTATTACCCGTTCCATAAACCAGAAGGTCTCATCATATGACGGTGTCCTCAGATATTACTAAACAAAGTCACCATTTAAAAGCTCTACAATCTCTTGAGGCCCTGGCTATTAAGTGAATAAACACTGTGTTTTGACAGCATTTGTTGTCAGATTCCTTGTAAGAGAAGGGAATTGTAGGAGGCATAATGCTCAGTACAGGGAAATCATATAGCACATTTTGGGATCCAGTTCTGCCAAATTCCCCCTGTCTTTTGTCCTCAGTGTAGGACAACTGACTTCAATAGAAGCAGATTATACCAGTTGAGTTTCTGCCCAATCAAATCCATTGTTTTTTTAAAACTGAGAGAGACAGTAGAGACCAAAACAAGTCTTCGGTACTTCCATTTTTCCAGCATTTTTCAATGAACTATAATGATATGCCTCCACTTGAGTAGCAGATGACATATCAGAATTTCAGCTGAATAGAGTGTATAGTCAATGACTTCAGTATAACAGAATCTGTCTCCACACAAGTTATAAATAGATATCTTAGATCAGTATTTCTCAAGCTATGATACAAGAGATGTCTGCCTAGTGGCCTGCCCACAGTGTTATTAATAATTATTAAAAGACAAAAAAACACTAATTAAATAAATATCCTAAAATTATTTCACCACATAAGCAATTACTGTAGCTGCCCTGGATTATTTGCTAGTCACTTACGGGAAGGGACAACTTGCTTGTGACGGAGGAAAAGAGCAACTCAAGATATATATATACTCCCTAAGCTGTGGTGCCACCGTAAGACAAAATTTGAAAGCCTCAGCCTAGACTTTGCTGCGACAGACCATCATGAATCCAACCCATTATTACTGGAGATAAGAAATATGTACAGAAAGTGTCAATAGGTCATGAAAAAGGAATAATATGTAACTTCAGTAACAGCATTAAGCAACGCATGGAAGTCATAAGATGCAACTTCAGTAACAGCATTAAATGATGCATGGAAGTAGACAAGTTCAGTGGACACCACTGAAAAGCAGCCAGGCTTGTTTAGAATGCTATAGCCGGCCCTACACCAACCACATGACACAACACAGTTATTTGCAGATAAAGAGAAGATTGTGTCCTCACGGCATGGAAATTTCACATAAAAGACTGGACACACATCTTTCTGGGGTTATTTGCCCTGAGCAGTCTTTCCTGCCCAGAGCAGGGGGGCTGGACACGATGATATCACAAGGTCCCCTCCAGCCCCTAAACTTTTGTGAATCTGTGAAGCAATCACTCAAGTTGGAATAGCCCAGGGTACAAAAGTTAAGACCTCTTTACACTGGACTCTTTAATCATGTGTTCCTCAGTTTTACACATTATCTTAAAGTCAGCACAGCAGTGAAACTGTGATAGAGCTAGGACTTATATGTAAACATGTTATGAATATTGTTACTTAATAATTTTATAAAACCTGTAAGTGACTTGATCAGTCAAGGGAAGTTACTGTATACTGGGGTTCCTAAGTATACTGTGCCTCATAAGTACTATATACTCATAGTATTTGATTTTGTTTTTCCCTCACTGCCCCTGATGGAAAGCTTTTTTAGAACATCATATAACATGATGGCAAATGGTCATTCTGAAGAAACTGACAAATGATGGCTAGACAAATTATACCCGGTTAAAAGTGGGAGGGTCTTACCTTATGTCAGATACTTCACATCTGGCAAAGTAGGCTGTTGCTTATAAAAGCTCTCTGAACCAACTGGTCCCCTGCCCTACCTTCTGCCTGACATCAGACCAAGATGGTTAGCCGCATCTGTGCTCAGATGCTTCAGAGCATCTTTTTGTGCATCTGTTCGTACCCCACGCTAAGTGGAAGCTAAAATGTGTGGAAGCTTCTCTGTAGAATAGGAAAGCTAGGCCTATTCCATTCAAGGGGAAGCTGCCCCTGTTGAGCACTCACTTATCAAGGGATAGGTATGCCCAGCATCTGACACATGGTATATTTCTACCTTAACCACTTTTTAACTCAGTTAAATCCATTTATCTGTCCATACTCTTTGTAAATCAAAGAACATAGTTACAAGGAAAACAAAATCACACCTAGCAACACAGTAAGCAATTGACATGGAGGGACATAGACCCCCTGCGGGAATGTGATGTTGTCTGACAAAAAATATTTTATGGATATAGTGACAAAATTTGCTGTATTAACCATGGGGATTATCTTACTGGGAGAAAAAGATCAATCAGCAATGAGCAGGTAAGACGTTACTCCCAGAAATAATACCCAAAACTGGAAGACCAGATAAAAGCATTTGATGAGTACTAGGCATAATGAGATTGTAAGGAGATGCTGGTGGCAATGGGTTTGTTATTGCTTTCCCTAAATTTTTAGGTTTTATTTTAATTACCTGAAACCAAGAAGCCGAAGAGGGAATAGATACCCAAGTTGCAAAGCAGAGTTACAAATTCCACCTCTAAGAAAGCAAAGCAAAAATTACCTAATTGGAGACATGTTTGTTTGTGGGACCTGTGATTCTGAGTTGCAGCACAGATTGTTAGAAACTGAAATCTAGAGGGATGCCTCCAAATAGCAAGAGCAGCAGAATACCTAAGGCAAAGCATCAAACTAATAATAGCCACCAGAGCAGAATAAATACACAGGACTGAGCCAAAGGAAACAAGGAAAGAGGACATAAACAAACCAAGTGTGGATGCAGGTACTTGCTCACCAAAGGCATCTGGGAATGTCTCCTTGCTAAAAGGGAGGCGTACACCCAATGGAAAGGAGGGGACATCACCAGAGATGACTATACTGCAGTTGCTCGGGGATGTAGCGGGGCAGTCAGGAAGGCCAAGGCAGAGATGGAACTGGGACTAGCTTCCCAGATTAAGGACAATAAGAAGTCCTTCTTTAAATACTTACGGGGTAAAAAGAAGGTTCCGGGTAACGTGGGGCCCCTGCAGGACACGTTAGGAAATTTAGTCGTCACACCAGACGAAAAAGCCAACATGTTTAACAATTTCTTTGCCTCCATCTTCCTAAGCAGGGACCGGAACAGCCACCCCCTCTATGGGCCCCTCTCAAACCCCAGGGGAGGCACACCTAGGCCAAGGGTCAGTGAGGAACTAGTTAGGGAGCTTCTGGAGGGACTGGACATATTCAAG
>NW_017729024.1:68813479-68814055 GCF_001723915.1 Gavialis gangeticus | reverse complement strand
TCTTTCCTGCCATGGCAGGGGGTCGAACTAGATGATCTACTCAGGTCCCTTCCGACCCTAGAAACTATAAAACTATGATCCAGGGTATATTCCCTGGAAAGTAGTATGAATGGTAGAAAGAGAACTGCTTAGCCCATGGTCACCAATGCAAAGGCAGAACTAGTCTTCATCCAAATACATTAGGAAATAAAACAGCAACAGTACACACAATGATGGAGTATGCAGAGACTTCCAATGCGTGAAAGTCTGTATGACTGTAGCTGGTTTCCTCATAGGCTTGCCACACAAGTCCTAGGTGAGCTTGTACAGCTCTCACTGAAGTCCTGCTGCCATGTCTTCCTTACAAATGGTACCAATGCAGGCTAGATGAAAGCTTGTGCAAGTGCTCTGCAATAATTACACTTACACTTGCCTTCAAATAAGATGCACTGCATATGAAAACGTCCAACCAGACACATGTCGTATTTGAATCATGCTATTAGATCAGGGGTGTCAAACTCATCTAGTCCTGTGGCCCGGATGAGCTTTGCTGGGCCAGTCATAGTTTCATAGTTTCTAGGGTCAGAAGGGACCTGA
>NW_017729024.1:68812609-68813468 GCF_001723915.1 Gavialis gangeticus | reverse complement strand
AGGTCCAACAAGGCGTCCCCCCTGGTGGGGCTGTGCACTGTCCACTGGCCAAATCAGCTAGACACAATGCACAGGGCCATCCAGCAGTGCCACATACACAGTAGTCCCCATCCCTGCCCCCTGTTCCAGGTGCAGGGCATGCCAAACATACTTGGGAGCTTGTGCTGCAGGTAATGTATGGGCTGGAACCAGTGCTGTATGTGCTCCATACAGCCCAGGGGATTCAGCATGAGCAGGCATTGCATTCTCTGGGACTGGACGAGATCTGGCCATGCCAGAGCCAATGGGCAGAAGTGATCTAGTAGGGTTCAGCATGCAGTGCTTGCCCCATATGCCACCTGCACACACTGCCCACAGCACAGGGGGCTGGCACCGGGGCAGCACAGGGCTTGTAATCTGAGACCCACAGGCTGGATCATAGGGCCCCACAGGCCAGATCTAGCCTGCAGACTCTATGTTTGACACCCCTGTATGAGATCAATAATCAGTTTGATTTCAGATAAAGATCTAACTGCAATGGCATCCCACCAATATCAGTAAGTAAAAATATCAGTCCAGAGAATGTGACCAAATGCTTTTTTTAAGTCCAATAAAACCATTCCAAGATCGCTTGTGGGTAAATGCAGATTGTCACTGAGAAACCTATGAAAAAGTGAACAATATCACCTGGAGGTTATGGCCAGTCACATGCAAGAGTACCATCTACTACTAGCAAGATACCAGCATATCCTCAACAATGCAGAGGAGGGAGAACAATCATTGTACCCCATGTGCAGTATTACACTTGCACAGAATCTGAGGATGTCTTTCAAAGAAATGGCTGCCTGGTGGGCAACCTGAGAAAGAAACACTCCCCATG
>NW_017729024.1:68801598-68807609 GCF_001723915.1 Gavialis gangeticus | reverse complement strand
ATTGTACCCCATGTGCAGTATTACACTTGCACAGAATCTGAGGATGTCTTTCAAAGAAATGGCTGCCTGGTGGGCAACCTGAGAAAGAAACACTCCCCATGCAGCCTGGAGCCACAGCAAAATGCAAAGCTCTATTAGCGCTGGTGGAACTACTGATGAAGGAATTTGCAGAAGGAATCCTGAAAAGAAGGGAAATCACTATTTTGAAACTAACAGAGTGACCTTTTTGGGAGGTTACCGGAGTTCCAGCAAGGGGCAGAACAGAGTGGTGCATTACACATGGTAAAACAAGATTGTATAATGGTTGTACAGCCAGAACTGGCCAGATAGCAAGGAGTAAGTGCCACAGGCTGCTTCCCCCTCACACCAGGTGAGGAATGAGCTGTATAAACAAGACAAGCTTTTGTTTGAATGGGGAAAAGAAGCAATCCCAACAGATTTAAGAGCTTAGTGAGACGGATATGTGTTTCATACCTGTGCATAGAAGTATGCCTGAGACAGAGTGTGCACCAACCGACCAGGCATAAATGCCAGACTAAGAACATACATGAAACAGAGTCTCCCTTCTCCATAATCACTGTACTCTATACACCCTTTGCACTAAGGGCTTATTTCCAACATGACCCAGAAAAAAGATTGCGATGCACCTGCTCACTTTTAATGACAGGAACTACATGGTCACAAGAGATTACTCTTGCAGTTTCTGGGAGGTGCACTAGGATTATCAGGAAGGAAAGGTTGCAAGGTATAGCATACCTAATATTCTAGGCTCAGACAAGGAGCCACAGTACACTGCAGCAAAATACAAACCATTCAACGTCACATGGAAGTTTGAGCCCAAGACGGTTCCCTGCATGCTCACAAAGCAATGGGAGGGCAGAGTTGACAGTAAAGGCAGCCTTACTACCCACCTGATACTTCCTTTCTCCCACCTCTTCTCTGTCTTGTCCAGTTATACTGTAATGTCCTAGGAGAATCTACAGGCCATGGCATTGGCTAGGATCTGTATAGTGTATGATAATACAAATCATACAAATTTATAAGAATGAGAAATCTAAACACCAAGAGCATGACGACACAGAAGTTATTGATGAATTGCAAATGAATACGTCTGCTTCTGCTACCACACAAGCTTTCCTAACACAAATATTTAATTTTTTTCATTTTTGTGCATTCAGGCTTTGGATTTGGAGTAAAAAAATAAATAAAGGAAAATACCAACCTCCCCCCCACACACACATATTATTATTTATAGCCAAGTAACAGTCTTGTAGGAAGGGGAGGTCTGGGTTCTGACCCCCAACTCATTATGCATTTGGTATCAACAGGCCATTGGATAAAATGCATAAATAGTATTGGGAGCAAAGACTGGATATAGGGACTCCCAGGGGCTATACAATCATGTTCCCTCTTACTCTTTTCTCTTAGCAACGTGAATCTTTCGTTCTGGCTGCTCAGTGACACAGCTTCAACAGGGGTGGGAGAAAGTGACCCAAGCCCAGCCAACCCTATGGCCTGGTGATCAAGCTACTCTACCAGGAGACATGGATTGGATCCCTCTCAGAATATGGAGGACACTGAACGTAGGTCTCCCACTTTCTGAGCAAGTGCTTTACCGACTGCAAGGTAGGGGATGGCACCACCAGCCCCCATTGCCACCAACTCCTTCTACTCCTCTGGTGACAGTGGTTGTAGTGGCAACTGGTGCTGGTTGTTTCTTTTGTAAGTGAGCTAATCATTTGTACCCCACAAGCCTAAATTCCAGAATGGGTTTCAAGCTGTCAGTCCCATCATTAAGTAGGCACCTAACTCAGGCCTGTAGGGAGGTATTAAATCCTGGAAAGAAGCAGAATTTCAGACACAGCGGTCTCTTTAGCACTTCCTCTTGGCTGACTAGGTCATCTGCTCTCTTCAGCATGCTGGCAGTTTCAAATCCCATTGTTTCATCCTCCTTCAGCCGTTGATTCCACATGCTCAGTGTCAGTTAAGTCTATATCCCAATGAACAGGCCACAACCTAAAGGCTAGGGACAGAAGTTACACATCAACTGGCATGTGTGTGGATACCTTTAAGAGTGTTATGTATAAGTTGTTACATTGGCCCCGGGATTGCAGGAAAGAACAGCAGATCAGTAGGCTAAGAAGGCGCTCTGAATAAACAAGCATTATCATTTTGTAAATTCAACTCCTTGGTCTTTTAATAATAACATGTGGTACCACGAACAGGCAACACTTGCAGCTCATAAAGGGGAGAAAAAAGTGGCATCATGAGATTCACTAAAGGAAACAGAGTTAACAACAAAGCAACAAGAAATGACAGAGGAGATTGAAAATGACACAGAAGTAGAGACATCTGAACAAGGAAACCAAACAAGAACTGAACCAATAAGCATTGAGATGATCACTTAGAGCTAAAAAGCCAACACAAAGACTAATAGAGGCCTGTTAAAATATGCTTCAACAATGGGTTGAACTAAACTTCCAATGTTAGTATTACATGGGAATATGTTATATGTAAAGGGGGAACATGTGGATATCTTTAAGAATGTTATGTATAAATTGATACATTAGCCTGGGGATTGCAGGAGGGAACAGCAGATCAGTAGGCTAAGAAGGGTCCCTGAATAAACAAGATTTATTGTTTTATAAGTTCAACTCCTTGGTCTTATGACACAGTATGTTCCAAGTGATTGGAAACCAGTTCAACTCTGTAACACAAGTTCAGTTCAGTGCACATAAACCACTTTCAAAATGGCCAAAACAGGTTTTAAGATAAACCTGGATAGATGTAACAGACTTTACTGATTTAGGTTAAATAGGTGTTTTGAACTAGTCCCAGATCCCTTCCAGATTCAAGTTAACTCATATTCCTCCAGCTTTCCAGGATCCTTTGCACCTCCCCTCAAAACCTCTGCTTCATGCACGATGGGTGAGCTAGATGTGGCCCAAGCTGTCTGCTCCAGCAGAGCAGGGAGACATATTCTAACACCCCCTGGCTTCTGTCCTGGGACACTGCAAGCATGTGGCTGTATTACCAAAAAAAAAAGTGAATGTCTGTTCACTTCTTTCTCAGTTGAATCTATGCAGTTTAAACTAATCTGCAAAGATTGAGTAGATTCAGCCTCAGGTTTTTGACTGTCTGTACTTAGCCAAAAGGGCCAAATTCAGCCCTGGCTTGATCAGACAGAGTCTCCAATTAATGCCAAACAAAACTGTGTCTGTTTATGTAATGGCTGAATTTAGCCCAGTAGTTTGAAGCCTTGCTAAAGTCTATATTTCTTGAAATCTATATTATCCAGAAGGAAATGGCTTTCTGTTTGAAGTTATGCCTAAGGAGCAAGAAAGAAGCTATAAGATATGGAGCCACATATTGTAAAACTAAAATAAAAATATTCCCCAGCTTCTTGGATGATAAATTATAAAATGGAGTGAAAATGGATTTACCTGGGATTCAGGTAATTCAAGAGAAAAGCTATTTTTCTATAAAACAGGTTTAATGGTCTGCATCTTAAAACTGGGGAAAATAACTCTTCATTGTCCTCTGGAAGAGATGAAATCAGCACTGCAAATATGTTTGTTATGGGAGGTTACAGTGACAGTCAACAACAGCTGATCAGTGAAAAAAATTATTCAGTGATCAGCAAGCACAGTCCTATTATGGGGACCATCTGGGGAATGGTAAAACTACATAGCAAAGGGCCAAAGTCTCAAATTACTTTGTACAGGAGTCAGCAACATACAAGCCATGGGCCAGATCTGGCCAGCAGATCTGGAGGTTTGCCTGTGTCTGCGCCTGTGCCCACCCCAGGGCCAGGCACTGAGGAGCTGGGCTGGGGCTGGACAGTTTGCACATGCATCTGCATCACTGCCACTTCTCCCCATCTTTCCAACTCCTGTCCAACACAGGCTGTGTGGTTTCCATAGAGCAGGGCGCTTTGCCTATGCCCACACTGAAGCTGGACAGGTGTGAGCTGCACCTATGCCACCTCCACTTTTCCAAGCCTTGTGCTCCCTTGGCTTCCACTCCAGTGCAAATGCAGCTTCCAGCCTGTAGGGAACTATGCTGGGAAATTCAGTGCACATAAACCAGTTTAAAAATGGCCAAAACTGGTTTAAGGTTGAACTGTTGCACTCATCGTGGGAATGCTCAAAGCCTGGGACCCCAGCAACGAGAGCATCCTGCATGCCTACTGCATCTCCCACCATTATGCCAAGCTGGTGCACCACCTCATGGTGTCCAACACCATCCATTGGTTCCGTGACAGCTACATAAAGCAAATTATGGGCCATCACCAATACACCAACCCCACCAGACCAACTGCCACCAGACCAGACCCAGAGGGGACCGCCTGAATCCCCCTCTGCATCTGATGGACTCCAAGAGGAATCTTCAATGACAGACCACTCCACCCAAAGAAGACCCCCCTGATAAGACTCTACAAACCAAGTAACTTCTTCAACCTACCCCCTCCACCATTGCGGACCATTATACGGGTTTATGCGCATCTATCTTCTTTCTCTCTCAGTGTCACTGAGAGGGATCAGGAAGAAGCAGCAGCAGCACAGTTACAATTTGCAGATACCTGGTCCCAGTGCAGCTCCCTACCAGCTGGAATCTGTGCTTGTGCTGCACCTGGGGATTTGGAGGCTGGGAGAAGTGGCAGCAGAACAGGCACAGCTACCGGCTACCTGCACCTGGTATGGGTGTGGGGAAATCCTCCTACTGATGATGCATTACTGAAGCCCACCCAACCTGTGTTTGACTGAAACTTGGTTGTTTAGCCAACGGCTTACAGCCCACAGCTGTCACAGGCCAGCTGGGCACTGAGAGTATATCAATTTTATCACAGGCCAGCTGAGCTGTTTGATTCAGTTTTGGATCAAGGGGGCAAAGTTGGGAGTGAAGTGAAGGCAAATTTATTATAGCTTGGACACACAACAGTTAACAGAAAGATAAATGTGATAAGCAGATAATGCAGTATTAACGAGCCAATAGTAAACAACAGATAATAACAACAGATAGATAGATCAATTCTGTCGCAGGCCAACTGAGCACTGCGAGGGTATTAGCCACTGGGCTGTTCAAAACAACAGATAGACAGACATGGGTTGGCAACTTATCGATAGTCCCTCGATGCCTAGGTACGCGTCAAGTGATTCCAGCAAAGTCAGGCATCCCCGATCAACGCTGTCAGAGGGATTACTGGGGAAGGTCCTTTGATCAGGATCCGATCCTCACTAACACCAGGAGTCCGGGTTCCAGGTGTGCAACAGAAATGACCATTCTGTTCCCTCCTTCCTGCTGGTTACCTAATGCACGTGCTTTTTATACCTAGTCTTATGCTAATCTGTTGGCTTTAGAGCCACTCATAATGTTGCCTTATAGCTGTCACCCTATGGGATTGAAAGGTGTTAAAAATTATCATAAAAGGTTACTACCCAGACTTGGGTTTATCCAATAAGCAAATTATAATGCAGCACTTTTAGGTTTGAAATTGACATTGCTCTGCCTAAGCCCCTAACCCTTTTAGGTTTCATTTGAATATGCTTTCTTGGGATGTGCTTTCCTGGAATGTGTTGGGTGCAACAGGTAGTTGGATCCAGTTTTTTATCGTCAAAGCTGAACCCCGAGAAGAAACCGTTAGGTCAGCTAATCTCACATCTACAGCTTTGCCTATGTGGCCCAGGCAGTTCCACAAACAGTTAATTTTATCGTTTTGGTTAAACTTATGACAGACAAGTTACATTTGTGGTTTACAAACTTGCAAGTTTATATTAAGTAATATTACCTGTTTAGGCAAAATATCAAATGCCTCTAAGAAGCACATATTTATTGCTTATTAATCCCTCTGGTTCTGGCCGTCACACACAGCTTACAAAAGGTTGCCAGGCCCTGACATAAGAGGAAGGGAAGCTGGAGGGTGATAGGATATAGCATAAGTAAATGCAACATTTGGATCCATGGGGCGCATCCACACATGCAAGCATGTGTGTTTGCAGCAGCTCAAATAG
>NW_017729024.1:68797671-68799989 GCF_001723915.1 Gavialis gangeticus | reverse complement strand
CCCCCCAACCCCTTACTCACCAGCACTGGAGCTCTGGTGCTGAACACGCGGCCTGGCCAGCCACGTGTTTCAGCACCAGGGTGAGGGGCCAAGCACGGAGATGCTCTAGCAGCCAGAGCATCTCCCTGGAAGACCCAGCCTCCGGTTGCCTCAGGGCACGGTCATGCCCTGCTCTGTATTTTTTACCTTCATTTTCTTTTAGACCCCTAGATATCCAGGGATCTAATTTTTTCCCCGCACTGCAAACTTGCAGCATGGGGAACATTTTTTCATTCCCGCACATGCCCCTTGCTCTGCCTCAAAGGGGTTTGAGGTGGGGCAAGAGGCACATGCACGCAAGTCTGGATGCGCCCATGTAGGTCAAACTGCTCTCATAGATTCTCCATGAGAAAGTTAAGGGGTCATCTGGTTAAAAGTGCTATACAAGCTTCCTTCACTCTACTTGAATGAAACTGATTCGGTAGAAACTCCAGCATATCTAAGGATATGTACATAAAGATGATATGAATGACTCATTTTTTACATGAAAGCAGAGGGTGTAAAAACAGATGTCTTGGAAAGACATGGCCTGGCACCCTCCCGACTACATGAATTTATTTGTGCACACAAACAGAAAACAACATTTCATGGGCTAGATTTTACCAGACCCTTTTAGTAGTTAATTGTCTTGCTTTAGCCTTAGACAATGGTATTTAAAATATTCATAGTTGAAACTATATGCACACATGGGCACAGACACTCTGAAATGACTGCACTGCTGTCATTACCTTTAGCTTGAACCTTATTCAGGTCACCCTAGCCCCTGTGGGATTTGGCTGTTGTTTACTGTCTAGTAGCTCAGACATGATTTTCTCTGGAGATGACTGCCCAAAAAGAACCTTTCTACAGAATGGAAACTCTTTACCAAGAAGATCCCAAGGGAACAGTTTGCAGCTTTCTGTGTAGGTTGCTGAGTGGATAACCCCCGCCCCCCCATACAACATCAAGTCTTACCTAATTGAAATACAGTGCGGGCTTGTTTGGTTTCATTTTATTTGCTTGCTTGCTTGCTTGCATTGAGTGCCAAGCTGGCATTTTTGCAAAAGCAGTGAACCCAAAAATGCAGTCAGTTCAGAAATATCCAGCTTGATAGAGGAAATGCAGAGGGAAGGCTTCGCTTCTCCTGCCCCTTTTCAGCTTCAGTTTAATTGCAGTATGGGTCAAAGAACAAAGGCTCAGTAGAAATATCTGTACACATTCACAGTGTGCAGCTGCTTGCCCTTGACATCTTGTAAATGGCACTACAATGAAAAACAAAGCTTTCTCATTATGGGAGCTACAAGCAAAATATAAAATGAAGAGAGAATTGGGGGTTGGTCACTGAATGTGTATGCAGCTGTGACAAATGATGTAGCATAATTAATGAAGATCAGAAGGAAGCAGAATTTAGGAGCAGGGAGAGGCTAGTGGAGACACCACACCCTTTTAATGGCTCAGACTATACCCCATTAGCCAGAGTGGAAAGCGGTGGTGTTCCAAAACAAAAAAGTGACTCTACAATTACATTTGGGGGCTGATGACACATTTCTTTTTACACAGGCTGATTGTTGTTATGGATTATTAATGCATTTTGTGATATTTTAAGATTCCTCTTTAAAAGCTGAGAGCTCTCACTAATTTTTACACTAAAAAAAGCAGGGGTGTGCAGATGGAGTGATCTATTTAATAAAGTTGCCTTGCATCTGATAAATCAGCTGCACAAAACTGGTTTGTAGGGCTGATTGTCACAGTCAGACTAAAGATCTTGGACTTCCATTTTTGTAGAAGTCACACTTCTTCCTTCAGTAACATCTTGGATAGCCTTTTGTTTCAACTGTGCACATACAGCACTTATTCTTACTGGCTCTTTTCTCTTTATATGACTTTGACCTTTTCTTTCTATTGCTTTCTCTTCTCTTCATATATGGAACAGAGCACAAAGGTCACTCACACAACTCTGAAGGAAAATTAAAAAAAAACATTCAGCACTAAATCACACCTTAAAATCATTTCTCACTGTACAAATAACAGGCTTACCACCCATACAGGAAGAACGTTTTTTCAGGTGCTAAGTATTGGAGGGACATGGAGCCACGATGAGTCAGGGCACCAGAGCTGAGGTCTAGAGAACACTAGACCAAAAAGGCAAAAGAAGGTCGGGGGTACCATTGAGAGTAGAAAGGACAGGAAGGGACAGTTCAAAAGGGGTGAGACTTGGTGGGCGAACCTGTACCAAGACAGCATGCTCCCTCTGAACTGAAACAGAACCCAGGGTTCCCAAACCTCCATGTTCTTCTGAC
>NW_017729024.1:68774243-68797623 GCF_001723915.1 Gavialis gangeticus | reverse complement strand
CAAATGAATAATGGAAACTTTGCCTTAGAGGAAGAAGCTTTGAAGTGGAATATGGGGCACATACAGTGTATGCCAGGAAGCAGGCTGTTCATGAAAATGCTTATGCATTACTAACCTAAACACACTGAATCTATAAAACAGGAGCAAACTACCTGATACAGCAAAAAGGAGCTAAAATCAACCCCATCTTAAAAAGTGCAATTATTTCATTTCAACATATAGGACACTTTTAGGATGAGTTTGCCAATATAAAATATATTATTTTCAGAATAAAAGTATATTGTGCATAACCAGGGTCCCACATGTGCCTCTGAGAAGAATTTGGCCAGGATCCTTATTAAAGTAAGCAATATATGCTTGAGATTCAGACCAGATTTTTGGAGGGTATATACAAAGGGCTATATATTTGGATAGCCTTTTGTATATATCAGTCAAGCAGAGACAGGGACACATAGCACACAGCAATATTTATAAATTAAAATGAACAGACATTTTCTTCCACAAAGTGCCTAAACTCCGTAACTAGCAAGAGAAACTCAAACTAAGACATGCAAGTAGAAGAAGTAAAGGAATTAAACTACTGGTGAGGAGAGCAAAACAGTGGAAAGAACTTGATTGTTAGGAGATATTTAGCAGGCACTGAGAACTTGGAAAATAAGGAGTTGGAAACCTTACTGAATAATTTTCACAAAACTGAGAACAGGAGGATATAAAGAGAAGCAGCAGAAAGAAAGGATCAGGAATGAAATGGGAAGCAGATGGAGACAAGGTAAGGCAAAAGAAAAACATGTAGATGAGGGCTGCTGCTGTTGGCATTGCTGTTAGCATTGCAGAATGCCAATGAAGGGATTCTAGGAGAGGGTGATGTACCCATTGTAGTAGTAAAAGAGAGCTTTAGAAAAAGTGGTTTGTATAGACAGCTGGGGTGAAGCCAGAGAGGTCACAATAATAAGGTAAATGGTGAACAAGGTAGAGCATTAGTGTTACCTACAATCTTAGAAAGTTTCCTCCACTCATATGGGTAGATCCTGATGGATCAGGAGACATTTCATATAATGGGGAAAAATATAACCAGAGCCTGGGCATATAGCTAGCCCGGAAAAATCTCAAATCTCTCCCCCACCCTACCCCAATAAAAAAAAAAAAAAACTTCTAATTAAAACAGTCTATAAACCACTTAGTTTGCTTAAATAGTGTGCCTCACATATTAAATGTTTGTATTCTTGTTTCAGTTTTGAAATGACCTTGGAGTATGGTGCTATGTAACATGAACACATCAAGATGACAGCAGACTAGACACTGCAGAATGAAACATTTGCTGGAATGAGCCATTTGTGAAAGAGTCTGACAAAAGCAAAGGACCAGTTCTACAGAACAGAAATATTCTCACTCCTTCACATCATTAAATCACGTCTGTGTACATTCTTCATTTGCCTTCATTGCCAGCACTGACTCATCGGAAGTGCTTAACTGTGATGTTGCTGCAATGCACAGATTATCTTTTGTGTTACATCATTCCCTTGAGGTCTCTCTCAAGACAAAGAGTTTGTACTATGCACTGCTGCAAACCCCTTCATCAAGAAGCACAAAATTAACCCGGGGGGAGAGATGGATCACAAAAGGAGATATTGCTGTATCATTTTATGTCTGTGATGCAATCAGGCAGCATTGTTATATCACCTATATAATTTTAAACTAAGTATTTTTAAATGAAAAAAATCTACTTACTTTCTATCTGAATTACATATTATTAAAGGCTGCAGAACATAATAAACCAAATTTTATCTTTGAGACAAAAACAAACTAGTGGAAAGTCTGTGGGAGAACTGTGCTACATCCTAAAACAGCAGGACAGCATTTGACTGTTCATCTTATTAACCATGAAAATTAGACTGGGGGGGGTTGGTGTTAGGGGGAAAGAGACTTCAGTCTAGCTTTCTCAAAAGAAATTCAAATAAAACCCTAATCAACATCAAAGCATGGACACCCATGGTCTGGATTCTGCTGCTGGAGTAATGTCAGTCTGAAAAAAGGAGAAAAAAAAATGTCTAAAAACAATTTATCACCGTCCACATGGCAGGCAGCATTCATCATGCCTTAGAAGGGCTTTTTCAGCTGAAGCATCCATGCAGGGGGAGCCGCTGTATAGACTGTGCCCTGAACAAGGCTGTAAAGCATTAGCCAGATCTCACTGAGTAGGCTGGCAGACCCAGCAGGGAACCAAGTGATACTTTCAGAAGTTTCTCTAATTAGACCCCCCAGTGCAAGATTGGGCTCCTTTTGTGAAGCATTGAACCTTCCCAAGAAACTTCCCACTGAATTTTGCACAGAGGTTTGCACTGCAAGATTTCTCTCTTAATCAAAGTTCCTGTAAAATCAGCTAAACCTGTGATTTCTAACTGCCAATAGAAATGCACAATAGAGAGAACTTCTTGTCCTCCTAGATTTTTTCTAACATGAAACCAAAGCCATGTGTTGCTTATTGCAATCTATTTGGCTGGATTAAAGCCATGTGTACTCTAAAATATTTTTTGCAAGTTTATCCTGTTCAACCAATCAATATGTAGTTCTTCAGCTATTGACCTGCTAGAAAACTAACTGAGCCAAAGTCACATTATCTTCAGCATAGGACAATGCTATAGTTATTTTAACTTAGGCAAAATAAAAGTGATGTGTGTAGTGCGCCTGATCCAAAAGAGTCCATAGACCTCAGTGGGCTTTGGTAAATATGTAAAATATAGCCACATTGACAAAATGTTATGTTCCTAGATATTAGTTTCAGATCATGTCTCCTTTTAAAGTGCACATATTATTTAATCCAGTTTATCATAATTATTCACAACTGGGGGGAGGAGGAGGAGGAGGTAGTGTGACAGAAAGCACAAAGCTAAGAGCAGAGGAAACAAAAAGCTGTTTTTATTTGAGAAGATCTTCAATGTATATAGCTCCTTATCATGCCAAACACATTTGTTTGTGTGCCAGCATCATCAATGATATCAGCAGAGGTCTGGGATGGATGGTATTTGCTTGTTAACAGTTGCTGCAGAACCAAGAAAGGGTGTGAATACCTAAAATATCAAAGGTCTATAAAGCTAATAGCTAGTGCTTGGTTTCATTGTGTTTTAAGTCCTTGCCAACAGCTCCTTTAAAGAACCCTGTATTAAATTTTCATAGCTGGACTTGCAGGAGTGCTGAACACCCACAACTCCCCTAGAATCAGTGGTTGCTGCAGGCACTCAACCTCTCTGAAAAATCAGTCATAAATTCAAGTAGGCTTTCTCTCTGTAAAATTATAACAGCCTAATGAAGATCATAAATTGCACCCATAGCACTGGCAGTGACTTTTTTTAATGTTGCATGTTATTTTGTAACTTAGCACACTATATTTGGTTATTAACCCAACTGAAGTACTCCAGTTAGCATACATGCATATAATATACGCTCAGGAAGACAGACAGACAGAAACACAGTATAGAAACATAAAGGCTAGTAATTCTTCCTGGCATACAAATCAGTCTCATAGAAAGCTTAACTGTCACATATCTGGTCTCAAGAAGTATGAGCACTGTTAAATGGACTAAATGCTGATCTTTTCCAAGGCTAAGCTGACAGTTTTCAAAGGGTCTATGCAGCACTTGTTCCTACAGGCATGAATTCTGAACAGCAACTGAGATATGCTGCTATTAGTCAGTATAGTCTGGTTCTCAGAACACTTGCAACAGTGAAATGTTGTGCTCTGTATGGAGCGATATCAGTAAAAGTAGCATGAACAAATTCAATCAACTGCTGGCACACTGATGAATGAAGAATCAGGGATATTAAAATGCAATGCAATGCACTCATAAATATTGCCAACTCTTAGTGTGCAAGATGAATATCAGCTGGTTGTGCAGAGAGTAATCAACACATTCCCAGTCAAGATTCTCAAGATGGAGCAACATATTAAATTCTGGTGTTGAGTCCTCTTTCCATTTCTGACCCTAAAAGAAAAAGCATCTTGGAGATAATGAAAACAATTTATCGTCTAGAATTACCTAACACATGTCAACTCATCTTATGAGAAAAGAATGATCAAATAGGTCAAGACTACATTTTATTATTGTAGGTCAGATAATCTAATTCATGCTTCTCTGGAGTTTTTTTTTTTTAATTATTAACCATTTACAGTGATAAAAACCACTTTATAGGTTTCTTCTGGTGCAACTATTTGTGTGAAATGTGTCTAATTAATCACTGCAATGCCCCAAGATAGAGTCAACAAGTGGCAGTAGACTAGAGAGTAATGCAATCCTTGCGTGAAGGGATTATCTTCTATAGCAATTAAGTTCTAATATGCATATTTTCAGGGGCACTTTCTTTATGTAACAGACAATTCAAACTGTGCATACTTAATTTTTTTTTAATTCTAAATTAGGAGACTGGGGGTGAGATACTATTCTATCTATTGGAAATCTAAGCAGACTGAAGTGCCCAAATGCAATTCTTTTCCTCCCTCTTCAAGTCCTTAATTCATATTGAATATACTTTTGTAATACAACATCATCTGACCCATAAGACTGAATCACAAAAAAAGCAGCAAGGGGGAAGAGGATCCATTTGCCTTTTGTATTAACAGGCTTTCAGGGACTCAAGTAGGGTTTAATAGAATTGCACTTAGGTGTCTATGGCCACATCTACACGAGACGCTTATTGGACATTAGCTTGTTACTACTGCGCAGCAGTGTTGCAGGACATGAACCATGATGCCATAGTACTGTATAGAAGGAATGAGCTACTGCTCAGTCAGTGTCACCAGGAAGCTGTGTGGGGACACTACTGCGCAGTAACACCAATTACTGTGCAGTCATTTAGTATTCAGGAATGCAAGTACTAAATGACTACGCAGTAACAACTGTGCAGTCAGTGTCTCATGCAGCCTGTGTCTACTTAAACACCTAATAGGTGGAATAGAATCTGGCTCTCCCTGATTTAGGGGCACTGGTAATAGCAGACAAACACTTTCATGTCAAAACCACCACGATGAATTTGGCCCAGGGAGTCAGAAACTTAAGGTCATTAACCATCTCCAGTTCTTTTGTTAAAAAAGTCAAAGATTCCCATTGAACGGGTTATGGCCTGCTAGCTTTTATAACCAACAACGCATAAGGAAGTGATGTGGACAACAGAGGTAGACAATCTTTAAGTATGCTTAAGCACTTTTAAATTTATTTGCAAAATATTAGCTATCTGAAACTATGTAATATATAAAAAACAAAACGGGAAGTTCCAACACATCCCTTCAACAGGGGATACTTGTCTACTTAAGGATGAACCTGGAGCATGACAGGCTTAGGCTCCTGTAAGGCTCTGTGACTCCAAAATGCACGTCTAAGTCATAGTGTCTCCTATACTTCCTCGCTGCTTTTGAATGGGTGGGAGAAGTGAGTAGTACTTTGTTGGTGGCCTGTTCCACCAGTAAATTAGAACTGTTCCCTTACTGTACCGGTCAGCAAACAAGGGCTGGAGCCAAAACTCCCCACATTCCCAACCCACTCACTCTGTAGTAGTTAAGAGGCATACAGCACTTGGTAGTCCAAGCTCAAGGCTCTCCACTTCAGGAACCTCCATAATGAACAGGAGGTGCTAAAAACCCTCAGTAAAAGTCTGTATAACACATTCCTTAAGCTCTTGGACTATTCAGTTAAACCACTTCTTCCATATTAATGGAACATTCAGTGCTAAACAAATTTTAAAATGAAGCAGAAACTCTAAATTACAGATTCCCTCCTTTAGTTAGTACCTGAAGTTACTGACACAACTCTATTCTGGTTTCCACTGGACTTTTCATGATACTATTCAGGCTAAGTAAATGAACTTCAATACAGAAATCAATAGAGCATGATTAAGAATAACTATTCTCAGGGAAAGTTATGATTTTATGTCATCGATTAAGGCAGAAAGCGAAAATATAAGCACTAAGCCAATGATTCTTAACCAAAGTGTACTGGCACCCTTGGGTGCCATGAGATCCTTTCAAGGGTATTGCAGGGTGCTGTGCAATATTAACACTGGTAGGTGTGGAAATGCCTACACACGTTTCACCAACATAAGCCCAGAGATTTCAAATCCATTTTGCCAAAAAGATTCAGATCTGTTGTGGTCCAAGTTCTTTGCAACAGAAGAATTGTTCTTTTGTTTTTCTGCAGTTAAAAAATGAGTGAAAGCTAAAAGCTAGCTTTTAAAAAGGGGTCCCTTGAGTCCAAAAAGCTTGAGAACCACTGCAGTGCACAAGCTATTAAAGCCAATGACTTGGGAATTCTAACCATTGGCTGTCTTGTAATGACCATAAAATTATGCTGCCAACTAAACGGTGGAGTCTGTTCACAATTTCTGAATCCTGGGCTCTTGTGCAAATGAAACTTAAGAGACCTAGCTAGTTATTTCTGTGTTCCTCCCCCACCTCCGGATAGGTCGGGAGGGACAGGATGTATTGAGCAGAATGCTGAACAGCAGGGCAGAGGGTGGGTAAGGGAGCAGAGTCTTCCCTGCCATGTCCTGGGCTTACTGCACTCTGGCTGCTGCTCTGGTATGGACTCGGTTTGGTGCGGGTGCATGACTGGCTTCCCACACCAGCTGAAGCCACCCCCTATGGTGTGGGCTCTCTGGAGGCCTCCAATCTGGTGACTTGTCAAAACTGGCTCCCAAGGCTTGTGCCTACTCTTAATTACACTATTGGTAAAACTCTCACAGAACTCAGTCTCAAAGCCAAGCTTTCTTTTAATTAAAGGTGAGCTGACAAAACAGTAGAATCTATACCTTTGAAGCTGACCAGACACATCTTGAGAGTATTTTCTTGAGGCATTCAAATGGCACCAACATTTTTGGGAAGACCAGCGGTAAGGCTGTGTCATAACAAATAATGCAAGAGGCAAGAATTTTTCAGGGTGATATCTTTTACTGGATCTACTATGTAGCTGGGATAAAGTCTACCTTTGCATAACTACCCAAACTACCTAGCTGGTCCAATAAAAGATAAATCACCCTAAGAAATCCTTGCTTCTTGCATAATTTCTACACCACCATGACTAAAAAAATATCACTCTTATGCTACCATAGCTAATAATCAAATTAGTGGCAAATCAGTGCAAATCTACTATGAATAAGCAGATTGTAGAGGGTCCATGTTTTTCTAATAACCTATTTTGATGAATATATAATAATATTTACATTCTGGGGATGATACTGGAACAAAAAACATGGGCAGCAAAGGATTAAGGTTATATAATGTTGGTCATCACCTTAGCATCTGAACATGTTAAACTCTAAGCTAACTAGACAGAATATTTGTTTTGTAAGTGAGCTTTATATATACATTTGTTAGACATGTATAATCCTGGAATTCTTCTTTTCAGAAAAACACTTCATGCACTCCCCTACTCTTCTGTTATTGATCTATTATTAAAGATGTGTGAATTTCCCAGTTGCACTAAATTACCTAAAGTGAATGGTAATACCTCAGCACAGTTTGCCATAGTATCCCACATAACAAAAAAATCCCAACATTACATAAAAGGTAGTTTAATGTTTCTAATAAACATTTTTTATTAAAAGAGAAACAACAAAATTCTGAGATCAGATGCACTCAGGGCTAAGAGAGAATGAGATCCCATTTTGCTCATGCAATTTTGACTAGAGAAAAGGAAAACTCCAACATTAAATATTAAGCAGAACTCTTTACTGACTGACTTGGTAATTTATTCTACATTTATTCTCTCCTTCCTTCAGTCAGAAGATGTACAGCATTTGACTGCAATGCTCACATACATCACCTAAGTACCTGGATAGCACTTGTTATTTAGGAAATGCAGATCCATAAAGTGAACATAAATAGAAATGAGTGCAAATCTGCTAATAGATACATTACAAAAATGAAATGATGATACAACAGCTACTCAGTAACAGGGATTGAAAATTATAGTCCTGAGATCAATACTGGGTTCCATTAACTATGTCAGTGAAGATACCAAACTTGATGCTGAGTCTTGTTATAGAAATACAATGTATATGAGTTAAAGAGGCAAAACTAAGCTAGAAAGCATGGTATTCTGTATCGATCCCATGTTTTGAAAAGCTTTAACTACTCATAAGGGACTAAAGCTATACAAAGGAATCTGGATGAACCAAAACATTCATTCTGCCTAACTGCAAAGCGAGGCTGACACGGGAGACTCTGGAATATAATCTCATCTCAGCAAGGACAACAGACAACTCCCAGTAATGACAACTCCACATATAAGACACCTTACTGAAGATTATGTGATATTTTATTATGTGCACATATGCTCGTGGACCCATTTTCATAAGTATGAAACAAAGGAAAAGCAAAGCAGAAGAGATCAACGATTTCAGATACATTTCGAAGTGGGAGAGGCCAGATGGCTTTAGAATCCCTTTTGCTTGCACCTTGATTCTACTATAGGTGTTAAATACATTTTGATCACTGTTAAGATATTTCACAAGAAGTGGTGTTCTCTCCTGGGTCTAAGGTTTCTCTGAATGACTAATGAAAGAGAAATCTTTAGACAAAATCCTGAACCCCACACTTCAAAAACATTATCAATTATATTGATCAGGGGCAACTAATGCATGCAGTTTTGGTGCCCACATTTTAAAAAGGATGCTGAAAAACTGAAGTGTGTGCAGAAAAAAGCTACAAAAATTATTCAAGGCCCAAAATGCCTTACAAGTAGGTGACTTTTTAAGAGCTCCATCTGTTTAATCCATAAAAAAAAAAGACTGAGAAATGACCTGATTATAAATAACCTAAGGGAGAAAAATACTAGGTACTGAAGGGCTTTTTGATTTAGTAGAGAAAAGCATGACAAGAACCCATACCTGGAAGCTGAAACCAGACAAATTCAATTGAAATAAGGTATATTTTTTAAAACCATGAGCATAATTAGGCAACTGAATAACTACAAAAGGAAGTGGTAGATTTTACAGCTCTTGTTTTTTTCATATCAAGATTGGATGCTTTTCTGGAAGGTATATTTTAGGAAAACAGAAGTAATGATTAAGATAAAGACAAATTACTGGGCTCACTACTAGTATAACTAGGTGACATGTAATGCTCTACAACAATGGTGGACTAACTTTTTGGGCCTACGTGTCACAATTTAGTCCCACACCCTCCCTAATTGCTATTCTGATCCCCTTCCTCTGCCTGATTTGCTGCTCTGTTTTCTGCTCCCTAACCTGTGCTTCCTGTGTGTTCTGCTTCCCTATGCTTCCTGTCCAGGTCACTGTTCTGCTTTCTGCAGGGGCTACATGTTCCACTGGTAGCATGGGTGCTGCCTGTTGGCCACACCAGTCTACAGTGTATAGGATGTCAGATTTCATGATTTAATTGCCCCACCTTCTGGATTTTAAATTCATAAGTATTCTTGCATGCATACACCTTGAAATTAGTGTCATAGGTTCACTAGATGGTCATTCTCTATAGCATTTTACCATTATAAGAATTCTTATTGTTTTAACATCAAAGGCATTTCAGGAGAAAATTATGTCCTATTTCTTAGTAATAACTTGTTCAAGAAACTCTCTATAGCTACATTCATGATACCATTCAAACGTAGTTGCAGAAACGGAACACAAACCAATTCAAATACATTTGACTATGCAACATTGATATGATATGGTATGTTCAACACGGGAATTTTAGAGTGCATAGTATTAGATATTCCTGTTGAAATTACATGAAGGCACTTTGTGGATTTTTTTGGAAAACCAGTTAACCCTTTCCTTTCCACAAACTCATGCAGAATAAACATGAACTACCCCCTCAGCCAGAGCATAAACTGAATTCTTACTGATGAAACAAATCAAAGTTGCTGTTTGGCTGCTTTAATGTTATAATAGAGTATGAGCAAAGAGAGGATTTGCAGGTGTATATGCCTGGAGATAAGAAACCTGACATCATCAAGAATGTTTTCACAATCTCTAGATTAAGATAATAAAGCTTGAGAAGGAAAATTACTAGTACTACAAAGCTCATGCATGGAGCTTCCCCCTTCCTACATAGATGAGTTGAGTGGGAATTATCTATGAGGCAATTCACACTCCCACAGAGAGCTCTCTTTAAATCCAGATTGGGATTAGAGGAGGAGTGTGTGGGATGGGATAACACCAGGCAATATTATTTTTCTGGACTATCCCATGGTTGGAAAATCTATTAAGGGGAAGGGAGAAGCCATTTGCTATAGAAGCCATGTCAGTTGTCACAGAAACGTATGCAACATGTGTGTCAAAGAAGTGATTTATGTAACAAATTGCAAATTCATGTGTATATGTCATGAGTCAAGTGCCTCAGCAAAATGTATTTAACTTGCTGTATCCCTCAGCAGTTTCACAATATCACCATTAAAAAAAGGAGTTTCCCATAAAACTCCCTTCATCCCAAGACCACAACACATTTTCTGAATACAAAAGAAATCAATTACTTGAAAACCTGATGTCCCACAACTCTGGAACACTGGAAACATGAATTTGATATTGTATCATTAAGAAGGCGATGCAAGCTTCACTTCCACCCCTGAAAACACATAGCCTTTCAAGTTGTGAAATTTTGTGCGTATAAGAAAGTTATACTGGTTCTTTTTCTGAAGCATTTCACTTCACAGATGAAAAGATACCAAAACATAAAAAATCCATTAAAAACTTAAGCTGTCCTTAGATACCCTATATCACAAACAACACCCATAGAGCACAGGGTGCAGCCAGGTTTATATTCCTTCATGAGCAGCGTACTGCCAAACCTGCTGGTAAAAGTTTAGACACAACACCCATTCAGTATGCTCTCCCTACCCGCCCAACCATGTCCTCTTTACATAATCCATTTAATTAGAAAAGCATAATTCAACTTCTTGGGTCGAAAGAAAACGTGTGAAAATTAAGTCTGAAAACCACTACAAATATGTAACTATAAATGTAAATAGCGAATATTTTGATTGTATGTCATTTATTCTCAATGCCAGGCTAGTCATCTTTCACACCAAGAAGCTATTAATATTAATAACACACAGTCACATTCTCCATGTGCGATATGTAAGCACATTTTATCAGTCTGGTAGATTAATCTCTTCCCAGTGTGACCTATTTTTATGTACACTGTGTTTCTTCTTTGATAGACATTAAAAAGTCAGACTTTAACCAAGTTCTGTAATTTACTAGAATGATTTGATGGTCTTTTTTCCTCTGTTACAGGGGTCAGCAACATTTTTGGGCAGAATGCCAAAAACACCGGCAACCTTGACTTGTAGGATGTTGGTGTGCCAAGGGTGGACAGCAGGGGAGCCATGAGAAGCCCGATCCTTGTTGTGGGAGTGCAGCCCCAGCCCCTTCCCTGCCATCCACTCCAAGGCACATGTGCCAAACAAAATGCCTTTGTGTGCCGTGTTCTGGCACCTGTGCCAGGGCTTGCTGACCCCTGCTCTGTTAAATACAATAAAGTCAAATCCTCAACACTATATAGCACAATATAGCGATTGATGGCCTCCTTATTAGCCAACATATTTGGTGAACCTGAGAAGATGTATTTAACACACAAAGATCATTATAATAATGATATCCAAATTTGTATCGCCATGTGATCTTTTTTTGCAGGTAGAATTCTCTAAAAATATGAGTATAGTTTTTATTTGTATTTAGAGTTCTACATTTCTTTTCATTTGATTTTTATTTTAAATTTTCTTGGCTTTAAAAAAACCCAAATGTTTCAAAGAACTGTTTTGTTCACAGAAGACTCTAAGGGGACAGTCGCACAGACTGAATTTTTCTGTTTCTTCTCATCAAGGGCACAGCACACCCACTGTGAATGCTAGTCTTTTAGACATCCCATCAAGTGTACTGAATGGATATATTGAAGTGTAAAAGGACTTCACTTTTTAGGTCCAGCCAAACCTGTGTTTTGTAGCAAATACGTCAGCAAGACATTGCATAGCAACTGTTGAGACTTTTTTCTGATACAACCACTTTGGCATATTTTAAGATTTAGGTTGACTGAAATATCTTACGAAATGAATGAGAAAAGAATTTTACATTCAAAGCATTTTGAATGTAATTCAAATGACATTGTAAATTAAAACATTTTGACCTTTCATTAGAAAAATATATTTCATTTTGATATGAACTTCACTTTTGTTAACATTTTTAAAAACTGAAAATTTTTAAAAGCTTGAAAAACCAAACAAAATGTTTCATCTTATAAGACGTATTTGATTTATGCAGTAATGATACTTTTCCAAATATTTTGGTCTGACCAGCAAAATGGAAGGGGGGGGGGGGAGGGAGAAACGCAATTAGTACAATTCAATATTTCATTATAACAGGAAGCTGTTTTCATGTGTAACATTCAGAATTACATGAAGTTTCATGTGCGGTTGTCTATCATCTTTCAAAACCAGACCCTTTGTATTTATAATGATGAAGCATCTTAAATTCTGTTTTCTGTCAATAGATTACTTTTTCTTAAATGTCACGTAAAAACTCTAATTCTGGGGAAGTTAGTGATGAAGAGCAAGGAATGCCTAGTTAAATATTATATCCTCCTTATATTAGATTCTCATTGTTCAGATAAATTGTTTGACTTAATTTCAATACATTAAATATAAAACACATTAACAGCAGTGTTTTTCTTACTTGGAAATACATGTGCACTTTTTCAGAAGTCATGAGTTTAAGCGAAGCAGAACTAGGAGTCCTCAAAATGATTTAGAACCTAAATGGAGCATAGCAAAAGTTCTCCATTGTGTTTAACTATAGCAACACTTTTAGGCCAAGGATATCTGCCTCAGACAGTAAGGACATATATCTCATAAAACACTGAGAATAGACAGGCTTTTAATATGCCATATTATATAAGAGTGGCTGAGTGGCAAGTGAAAATGGTAATGTTTATGCAGGAATCATCAGATAAAGGCTTGGCACATTTGTCCCCATTCGACAAGAAAGGGATTCTTTTGTGGGGAAGTTCTTGTTATATTGTTGTTTTGCTCGTCTTTCACTTGGGGGTGGCAGTTGTTTTCTTTTTATAAGGTGGGAATTAGTGGAGTGATGCTCAATCTTTTGACCCTGCAGACCAGATTAGTAGCCTGGGGCCAGCCAGCACGCCAGATACAGCCTAGGATTAGGCTGTGGGGCCTGGCACCACCCCCTCCTTACCCCATGTGCCAGGATTGGGCCCCAGGGGGTCTGGAGCCACCCCTGTACACTGGGATTGGACTCTGGGTGCCTGGTGCTGCCCCTGCCCAGCCCTCGCACTGGGACTGGGCCTTGGTGTCACCCCTACCTGGCTGGTACCCTATCCAATGAGCAGGCCCCAGAGCCTCCCATGGGTCTGGAAATTTGGCAGCATGGGAGCCGTACCACCGGTCCCGCGCAGTCACGTTTCCAGACAGTGGGGAGCACCACAGGCCAGATGACATGGCACCACAAGCCAGATCTGGCCCACATGCCAGCACCTGAGTAGCCCTGATTTAGTGTGATATTTCTGTAAGTATTTACAAAGGGTATGAAGGAAAGGTCAGTTGTGCTGACACACACAAAGCACTGTGCAAGTCCCCTAACTTCACTCTATTCAATATTACTTAGTTGCCTTGGGTCAGATTTTGTCCTCAGTTTGAGGCTAGTAGTTCCCATTACTTCACTGGCATTTTAATAGCGATAGTCCTGCTCTTTGTAGCTTGTGTAGGCTGAATTCACTGCAGATATACCAAGGACTCCTTGCATACTCCAATATGCTACTGACAAACCCCTGTGAGCCCCACTCCTATTGATTTCTATTTTGGGCCAAGTACAGGCATTCGGAGGTGTTATGGGGAGGTTAAATGAATTCAGATTGGCTGCCTGATATCAGGTAAGTCAGGATATGGGGGGACATGCAGGCGAGCTGGGGTCTGCCAGGGGATGGTGGGGGCAGGCATGACCCACAAGTGGAGTGGGCAGGGCAGGCACAACATGCGGATGGAGTGGGTGGGGGAAAGTGCAACATGTGCAGGACCAGCATGACCCATGGGTGGAGTGGGTGGGGGCAGGCATGACCCACAAGTGGGGTGGGCAGGGCAGGCACAACATGCGGATGGAGTGGGTGGGGGCAAGTGCAACATGTGCAGGACCAGCATGACCCATGGGTGGAGTGGGTGGGGGCAGGCATGACCCACAAGGAGGACAGATGCAACTTGAGGGTGGGGGGGCAGGTGTGACCCACGGGTGGGATGGGGGGAGCAGGTATAACCAGGTGGGGTGGGATAAACCTACACCCCCATCCCTACCGCGTGTCACCCCACCAGAACTTTCTTGCTTGGCTATGGCACTAGTGAATGCCAATAAAAATGGCTGTACTCACAGCAGGTTGTGGGATGGGAGTTGAGAGGGCTGGCTGGTTGGGAGAGAGCATGGGGGTGGGGGAGGGGGCAAAAAAACCAGCTCAGTGCATGCAGGGATGGAGATGAAAAGAGCAACCCTGGGGCTGGAGCCAGTGGCTGGATTTTCCCAGCCCTGGGGCTAGATAGGGAAAGCGTACAAATGCACTGGTTTGACCTAAATCAAATAAGTTTGGTACTATGTAGATCCAGGTTTATCTTAAACCGGGTTCTGCAAATTTTAGACTGGTTTTTGTGCATTGAAATTCTGTACGGTTACAGGTTTAGACTGCTTGCCAGTCACCAGGACCAGGTCTGTAAGGAAAAGGTCAGCACCAGGACAAGCTAAATTTAAACCAGGCAGCCATTCTGAACCTGATTTCACTTCCCGAAATGTCTGCACTTGGCCTTAGGGACCAAATGGAAGTCCCACATATTTACCTTCTTGCAAGGGCACTGTGCGCCCCACTTCACCTTTCTACCATTGGCCAGGAACTCATCCCTCTTCAACCTGCTCCCCAGTTCTCTCCCATTTTCTCCGCATACCAGTGACTCTGTGTGCCTTTTCTCCCATACAGCCAATATTAGGGTCGCCATGCAAAGAACTATGATCCTGCCTCACCACGCTTCTCCACTTCTCCAAGCAACTGCCCTTTATTCTAAGCATTTGCTTGCCCATAAATGTGCATCCATTCCCATCTTTGTAACTCCAGAGACTCGGTCTGACCTCTATATCCTCTCCCATACCACTGTCTCCATTCTCCCCCAGGCAGGAGTTCAGTATGACCCTCTTTCCATGCCATGCCAAGTACTCTGTGCCCACCATTCTTATATCTTTCATATACCAAAAATTTCCTCAAGCCAGAGGTTCTATGAGTACCTGAGGTCCCTCCCTTTTTCACCATTCATCTTTCTTCTTTTTCTGTCCAGGCCTTGGTCATTCAGGGTCTCAACATTTTAAGTCACTTGGCTAGGGGCAGGTGGAAGAGCAGAGCTGAGCTGAGTGCATTTATAGCTCTTCGATAGACTATTACAGACGTGGCTAAAATTGCTGGTTGCACTAAGCAGATACCACATATTCTCCGTTTGCCTTGCTAGTTTTCTGATTCTCTCCAGGATCAATAGGTTTTTTGCCTCTTGCATTCATCGGTTACTGCATTACAGGCAAACAATGAAATGCCATCCATTTTGCATCACTTGGGCAATAAAGTACAATATGATGACTGACATTTTGACTTAAAATGGTCTTCGTACAACTATTCAACCAGTGAAGGAGCAAAGCTAACATGGAGTTAATAATTAGAAGATATAAGGCACTTCCTGCTTATGAAAGCTTTATCTCCACAGCTCTCCTGAACTAAAACTCAAAAAACCTGTCTGTTTCCTGTTTATCAGGGAACAACTATATCCTGAGCTAAATAATCTCTGAGGCTCAAACCTGAGGTGTTTATTAACCAAAGAGGTTGCGATTATTAACAAGTTAGCAGGAAGCTCCCTCAAGTTATAATTAGAGAGAGAATTCTAATAATTACATATTTTGAGACATAACTGGGCTAAAAATAATGGTGATATTTTAACTGAAAGAAATGTTAAGCTAAGGCAGCTAAATTGATTGTGGGCTTGTAGATGATTTGTTCTAAGGGCTATAGCAAATCCGAATGCAGCATTTTAAAATAATATGCAGTGTTATCGAAAGATTCTGTCATACTGAGTGAATAATTGCATGGCAATCTGAAACAATAATTGATCATTATAAGCTGCTAAAATTTGCCTGTGCGGTTGAAAATGACTGGCATTGGTTACAACACAAAACCCCTCATAGTTGCTATTTTTATTTTAACCTGTTTCTACTAGGCTCAGGGTTTTACTTCTGCTCCTGCCCACATATCCTTTATTAGCTACAAAGGGACACCCAAACAGAAGTACAGCAATTGACAGGAGAGCTCTTTCTATTAGGAAATAGTTTAAAATAAGAGTGCTCCATTTCAGTTCCCAGTTCCATATTAAAACATTTGGCAACTCTTTAGTTCAAAGCATGGCACATTTTGTATGTGTGCAATCAGTTCAATGAGGCTGGCAAAAAGGTCTTAATGCTGCTGTCACACCAGCTGGACACTAGATTAATGCCACTAATTTCAGAAGAGTTAGTTATGACAGGGGTAAATGAGAGCCGAATACATACAACTCAACATCTGTGTATTATAGGAAAGAAACAACTTCCAGTAGCTCAGTCAGGACAGCCAATCCACTTCTGACTTCAAGAGGTTTCTCCATTCCTTTTATAACTCTAACAGCAGCAATTTGCCTGTATCTACAATTCTCTAATCCTCGCTAGATGTACTAAGCCAGGGCGGGCAAAGTCCGGTCCACACTCACAGGGTCTCCATGGAGACTGGCCTGAGCAGCACTGGCAGGTGCGTGCCTGGATAAGGAGCTGTTTAGGGCGGGGGCCACGATCTTGCAGCAGCGACAGCATGGGCGAGAGCTGGGGCAGAGTTGCAATCTGCTGCCCCAGGCAGCAATATATCACTAGTATATACTATATCATGAATATACTACAAATACCACTTTTTTCCCCTTTTCTCTTATATTTTAGTTTATGTAGAATTTCTGGCATATTGGAAGCAGACTGTCTCTTAAAACTGGATTATTTATGATTCATAAATGTATTTTATACCTAATACAAACTTCAGGCTAATGCACTGGTAACCAGGACTCACCCACAAACATCCCCTTCCTGTCAAACCTTTTAGAAAATATGGCTTAGTTTGCAAACTTCTGCTGGGAGTAGATGATTTCCCTCAACCTATTCACATGTCTCACCTTCCCCCCTTCATATAGAGCAGGGGCAGGCAATTATTTCGGGCAGAGGGCCACTTACTGAGTTTTGGCAAGCCATCAAGGGCCGCATGACAGGCAGCCAGGGGCAGATAAATATTAATTTTCTAAATTTTTTTAGGGCCTCCACGGGCCGGATAGAATGGCCTGGTGGGCCACATCCAGCCCACGGGCCACATTTTGCCCAGTCCTGATATAGAACATAGAGAAGTCCTTTCCTCTCTATAAATATTCATATTCTACAAGCATAGAAGCACTGAGAGGGGAAAGTTGGGTTTTGTTTTGTTTTTAACCAGAAAGACTGTTTGCTCTTAGAAGCATTTAAACAGGAATTGCATGGATTTTAGGCACTGAAATTACAAAAAAGAAAAAAAAAAATCACAAGTTATAAAACTCAGAAGCTGTCCAAGTTCAAGCAATGCTACCAGTTTGAGCTGCAGTCCCCTAGGTGCTGACACTTCAGCTTCTGTGCTTGTCCAGAAGTGGTTCACTTTGACTTCCGAGGCCCTGCCTAAATCTCTCCTAAACTCCACTGTAATCCAATTTGATGCTGGAGAGGCACCTACTTCCATGGAGGGACCAAATCCATTAGGCATGCTTCAAGCATACCCACAGTGAGTAAGAAATGAAAAGCAGTTGACCAACGATCAGTCTCAGTCAGGCAACTAAGGTGCAGACAGAAGTGATAATTTTAGCACAACGTGGCCACAGAAACCAGAGTGCAGCTGTGACCAAACACAAGTCCACAACTGCAGCTTAAAAAATGGCCGATCTGGTGAGGTATCAGACAAAGATGTTTCAGAATGTAGCATCTTCTGTAACTTGCATCTGCGGAGCTCCCAGCCTGTTGCTCTTTTCAGAATGGGAGGGGAGAAAGGGAGCAAAGGGAGTTCAGTCTGGGGGGTTTTCAGCACCCCCGCCAGGACCATGAGGTGGGTGTATTGGAGCCTGCCCCTCCCACCCTAAGGTGGAAGGGCTCCAATTCACCCCCCAGACCCTTCTGCACCAGCTAGGGAGCCCCAAGAATGGGGGTGGGCAAACTATGGCCTGCAGGCCACATTCGACCTGCCAGGCCATTCTATCTGGCCTGCAAGGCCCCTAAAAAATTTAGAAAATTAATATGTATCTGCTCCTGGCAAACTGTCAAAGATGACAGGAGCCAGGGGCAGTAGGACTCAGGGGGAATCAACAGTGAACTTGTTTGGTCAGGGGTAACACTGTAACTCAGGACACTTCAAAACACATTCTGAGTTACAGCTCCCGAGTCAGCAAAGGGTCTTCTGAATCACCCTTTGGAGGGATTCAGTTTTTTTAATGACCAGTATCTAGAAAAACGCTTGAAGTGATAAGTGCTTGAACTCAGTGAAACTGAATCACTCTTCAGAGGCACCTAAATTTCCCTGTTGACTGTATAGGGATCATAAGTGACTAAATGTGATCAATCCCCTGTGCCAAGGTACCTAGCTCTTAGAACATCAGATGTCTAAAAGTAGATGCCTTCAGGAATAAACTTGACATAGTTCTTTTTCCTTGTGACAAGGCCCTAGAGACTGAACCCTGTGAGCCATAAATACTAACGCTCAGAATAGTAAATTACACCAAGGGCAAAGAGGATCTGTAACAAAACAAAATCAGAGAGCCTATAAATTAATAGGGATGATGATGATGATGATGATAACAATGATCACAGCATTTAGAGTCCCCAGATAGAACAAGCATTGTACAAACATATAACAGATAAACCTTAACATACAAAACTTATGCTGAGGAAAGAAAAACAGAAAAAGATACAGTCATAGAGATAGGGAATGCCTTTCCCACAGGAGATCACTATTGGAGATGGGGAGAAAGGATTCAGGTTTCCTAGACTCCAAGTCCTGAAAAGGAATCACTGAAGGTTCTTCAAAGAAATTCACAGGCTTTGAAGCTATGTTTTAGGTAGATGTGCAGTCATTGGTCTGATATTGGTCTGATACATTGGTCTGATATTGGATTGGTACCGATATGAAGAAAATTGTCTATATCAGATATCGGCCCTATGGGGCTGATAATTTGTCCGATAAATGCCCATGCTGCGTGCAGCTACAGCGCAGCATGGAGCAGAGCCAGCAGCTTGGAGAGATGCCTCCAGCTGGTAAGTTGGAAGGACAGGAGTGAAGGAAGGGGCATGGGGGTGCAGATCAATGCCCCCCTGGGGTAAGGGAGGGGGCAGGGGCAGGTGCTGCCCTGGGGGACGGGACGGCACAGGATGGAGGCATGACTCGTGGGGTGGGGGTTGCTCCTGCCACTGCTTGCACCCCAGGAAGGCAGGAGCGGGGGTGTGTGTGCCCCCCCCAATCTGTGCTGCAGGGTGGAGCTGAAGCCGGCACTGTGTGGGGCTCATCTCGCCAGGTGCTGAGCTCAGAGCAGGCTCTGGTGGCATTGGAAGGAGGCTGCAGCCACCCCAAATTTTGCCACAGCTCTGCTCCCAGCCCTGTGCCACTGCCCAGCACAGCCGTGGCTTTTCCCGGCGGTTGGGTGGAGGCTGAGGCAGGTATTCAGCCAGGGCCACACTGGGAGGTGACACGGGGCTGGGAGTGGAGATGAGGTGAAATTTGGGGCTCCTCCCAGCATTGCTGGAGTCCACTCCAAGCCCAGCACTTGGTGAGATGAGCCCCATGCAGCACCGTCTCTGGGTGCACCCCGCAGCTGCTGCCTGCCCCACACCATGCAGATCTGGGGGCATACGCCCCCCCACCCTCCCAGGGTGTAAGCAGCAGTGGGAGCTGCCCCCATCCCATGAGCTGCACCTCCATCCCAGACCCCAACCCCAGCTAGGCAGTGCCTGCCCCTTCCCTCACCACAGGGGGCACTGATCTGCACCCCCATGCCCCTTCCCTCCTCACTCCCCTTCCACCACACCAGACTTCCCACCTGACGGCAGCTGTATTAGATATCAGATCAGTATCAGCCGATATGCCTCCTTAAGTATCAGCTATCGGTACAGTCTCCCAAAATCTCTATCAGTGCACCCCTAGTTTTAGGTAAAGCATAACTGAAAAATTCACAATTATCTCTCTCCATTGTTAATCTCATTTTCTGCTGCAGTGACCTCCCCCCCACCCGTTCCCCCTCCCCCAACCTCTCCAGATGATTTCTAGAGCATAATCTTAGTTGTTGTTGTTGGGTTTTTTTCCCACTGATCTGGGGACACAGAAACAAACACTTAACAACTGTAAAATATTTTCTTCTGTCTTAATGAGTTTAACAAGCCCTTAAGAATTTTAACAAAGCAACAAAAGCTTTCATAACATTGTATTTTTGGCTTATATTATTCAAGAAAACAGAAGAAAGGTAGCTTCTTACATAGAGCTAAGCTATGTATCAAGGCAGAGAAATTACCCAGTGAAATTCCAGTTAACTGAAATAACGCCCACTGCAGCTATCTTCCTTCCTTTTTCATGCCTGTGTGAGACATGGTATTTAGCAGAACTCATAGATTTGCTGGAATCTGAAAGGGGCATGCCATAACTCAGGCATTGTCTTGGAAACGGTTGGGGGCACTTGGAAAAGGGGTAGGGGGTATGTGTGGGTGGACGGGGACAGAGCGCTGCCACCCACCACCCCATACTGCCACCTCCTAGGAGCAGGGCCGGGAGGGGGTGAGGGCAGTGGCTCCCCTCTGCAGGCCACACAGGCACTGCCCAGCCTGCCGGACATGGGGGGGGGAGGGAGAAGCCCCTCTGCTCCTGGTCTGGCTGCCACCATCCCCCCACTCTGTTTGGCCGCCCCCCTGCTCCGCCAGAAGTGTACCCAGAAGGGGTACACGCCTTAAAAAAGGATGAAAACCCCTGCCATACGTGCTTCTGCTGTGGCCTTGAACTAGTGACCTCTAGGCCATCAACCAAGAGCCTTAGCATCCGTGCCACCCCAGCTCCCAGTATTAATAATACCAGGCACGAGTTGCTCTCAAGACCAAATTTACTAGTAGTACTAAATGAACCTTATCTTGAATAGGAAATTATGCACTTTAACAGCATGCCTTTCTATAAATTCTCCTATCCAGAGGCATAATGACCCTGGCCTGTGCCTTGGGTGGCAGGAGCTGGGCTGACTGCAGCAGCTGTGGTAGCTGGACTGGCAGCACTGGTGCCTGGCTTTCAGGCACCTCTTCTAAGTGTGCTCCCTGGGCTGGTGACCTGATTGCCCACCACTCATACTAGTCCTATCCAAGAACTTTAAAGGCTTTTAAATTAATTAAGCCTCAACATTTCAGCAAACATCTTCAGCAAGGTACTATTTTATCATTTATTTGATAGGTCCTGCACACACACTTTAAAGAAGATGCACAGATCCTGCATAATGATCCATGAAAGCAGATCCTAATACCACAATGAACACCAATAAGTTAACTTGGGGGTGCATATGTGCTCAAGGATCCATCTGCACTGAACTGTTGGCTGGATTCAGGTCTAAATGAATCTGCAAGCCTATTTAGCTAAGAAAGTCCTCAGTCTGAGTTCTGTGAGTGGAAGCTCTGCTTAGAGCGAGTGCTACAATTCTACAATGCTCCCACAAATACTCCTACCCTCACAAATCACCAGTAAGTCTTTCGTGACTGTTAAAAATAGATCTGCTAAACAAATAAATGATTACATTCATTTCATAAGTGCTGCAGTAGCTGAAACTTTCTTGGAAAAGTGAAAAAAAAAATGAAAAATTGTTTCAAGCACTTGGAGAAAAAGAAATGGAAAGAGATTTTTTTTTATTTTTTATTTTTTGCAAAATTGGAGGATGAGGAGTTCTCTAAGCTCCTTAGAGAACTCCTTTAATCACTTACCCAACAGTTCAATGATTAAAGCCTTCACTCAAGATGAGGGAGGTCTGGATTAAATTCCTTCCTCTGCATGAGAGGATTTAAACCAATACTCCAAGTCTCCAATGGAGTGCCTACTGGCTGGTCTGTGATGTTATAACACTTTTTGGGGAGGTAGGGAATATGGGCTCAAAAACCCTAGAGGAAGAGAACATATGAACCCAGGTTTCTCTGTCCCAAATGATTGTTCTAATCATTTACTTATGGAATAAAACCACTCCACTTTTCCCTTTCTCCTCTAATTTGTTGGAGATTTGATTTAATTCCTTGAAAAACTATTGAATTCAGGGCCCACATCCAGACAAGTGAGCACATTTGAGATGCTGCAAGAGGTGCCGCAGTTTGAGATGCCACAAGAGGCATGCTAGGAATGAAAAAATATTCCCTGCACTGCAAATATGCAGTGTGGACACTAAATCTGATAACAGGAAATCCAGGTATAATAAAAAGCAAAACAAAAACATGCCCAAAAAAAAAAAAGTGGTGCTGGGTATGCTCCCAGAGCAAACCTTCACCCAGTCCCCACACCCTGCCACAAACCCTACATCCAACCACAACCACCCCCAAGCCCACAACCCCCCCAAAATCTCAGACCCTGCATGACCAGCTGCCAGATGGGACGGGACCTGCTGGAGGAAGCCATGGCTGCAGGGGCAACTGCTACACTGCAGCCATGCCCAATGCCCACACTGGTGCTGGGACAGGTGGCCCCAGCCTCGGCAGGGCTCCTGCTCCCAGAAACCACTTGGGGGGCTCGGGGAAGGGGTGGAGATGGCAGCAGGGATGTCATAGAATCATAGAAGTAGGGTCGGAAGGGACCTTGTAGATCTTCAAGTCTGACCCCCCGCCTGGGCGGGAGAAAAGACTGGACTCAAATGAGTCCAGCCAGGTAGTCATCCAGCCTCTTCTTAAAGATCCCCAGGGTAGGAGCCAGCACCACTTCCCTAGGAAGTTGGTTCCAGCTCCTAGCTGCCCTAACTGTGAAGTAGTTCTTGCGGATGTCTAATCTAAACCTACTCTCTAATAATTTGTGTCCACTCTTCCTTGTCATGCCAGGGGGCGCTAGGGGAAACAGTGTCTCCCCTAAACCCTTCTGGTCCCCCCTAGTGAGTTTCTAGACAGTCACCAGGCCCCCCTTCAGCCTTCTCTTGTGAAGGCTGAACAGGTTTAGGTCCCGCAGTCTTTCAATGTAGGGTCTGTGGCAGAAAGCCACCTTGGTTTCTCCCCAAAAATCTCTGCCCTGTGACACTGTGATTTAAATCTCTGTGCTGTGACCATTCAATTAGGATGG
>NW_017729024.1:68761230-68773613 GCF_001723915.1 Gavialis gangeticus | reverse complement strand
GCATTGTCGGCCCATGTTCATCTTGGAGTCAATAATGACTCCAGGATCCCTTTCTGCCTCTGTGCTCTCAAGAAGGGAGTTTCCCATTCTATAAGCGTGCTGCTGGTTTCTACTGCCTAAGTGCAGCACCCCAAGCTTGTCAGGATTGAAACGCATCCTGTTTATGTCAGCCCACTCCTGTAACCTATCCAGGTCTTGTTGCAGTCTTTCCCTCCCTACTAGCGTGCTCACCTCGCCCCAAATTTTGGTATCATCAGCAAATTTAAACAGGTTGCATTTCACCCCGTCATCCAAATCGCTGATGAAGAAATTGAACAGTGCAGGCCCCAGGACCTATGCGTGAGAGACAGATGGGGATCGGGGACAGGGGAGCGCTCCGGATAGAAGAGGCCACCACAACCAGGCTTAGAGCCCCCATGCCCCTTACAGCAGCCTGTGTAGGAGAGGCCAGCTTGGAAAGGAAGGGGCTTGCCCAGCCCAGCCCCTGAGCCCCAGTCGAGGGCTTTGGCATGGGGATTGCTGGGGCCTGAGCACAATAAGCAGAACAGCAAGGGCTGGCATTGCTCAGAGCCACAAAGCAGTGGGTGGGACAGCTGCAGCTGGACTCGTGTCCTGGTGCTGGGATGGAGCTGCAGCTGGGAGGGAGTGAGTGGGGGCAGCAGAGGCTGTGGGTCAGGAGTGAGGGGCACTGGCAGGGCTGTGGGTTGGGAGTGAGAGGCAAGGGTAGGGGCAGAGCACTGGCATATCTGTGCTGCTCAGCGCTTCACATCCTGGTGAATGAAGGGGGCGGGGCAGGAGTAGGGGCAGCCCTGATATTTCAATGATAAAAAACCAAAAGCAAATGCCGAAGTGTATAGATATTTAGAATTTGTTTTATGATGATGATAGAGGCACTGGTAGGCTTCCAAATTGGTTTAAAATTGTAAATACATCAATAAAACATTGCCCGACTGATCTCTATATAGTGGTGTTTCCTTTTAATCGAAGAACATTGATTTGGGGTATTTTAATGAGAGAATCTGGGGTTTTTAATGAGAGAATTTGCAATTTTTAAATAGGGAACACAAAGATATCTGCTAGCGAAGCAAGTGGTGGGGCCTGGGCAGAGAAGCCTGCCCAGGGCTAGCACCAGAGACCCAGCTGGAGGGCAGACAAGGTGGCTGACCTCCTGACCATTTGGGGCCAGGACATACTTCAACAGTTCAAAGCGGGCCACCACAATGAGCACATCTTCTGGGAGATAGCTTCCCAGATGGCAGAGTGGGGGCACCAGAAGACATGACAGTGCCGCACCAAGGCCAACTGTGCAGCCACAGCCAACTGGCAGCCAGCCCAGAGATGCAGTAGGCTCTGCTGCAGTGCTCATACTACGGTCCAGGTGGCTGTGTGGTTCCCACCTGGGTCTGGCAGGCGTGCAGCTCTGGGGCCGCAGGTCCAAGGGGGCAGATGCTGTTGCAGGTGGCAGCAGGTCACAGCCAGGCAGTAGCCCCCACTGCCAGACTGCTGCAGTGGGCAGAAAGTGCCAGAGCTACTCTAGGGTAGGGCTGCTTCAGTAGTGCAGCTGGCACAAGGGGCTAGTGTCCCCAGATACCAACTGGCTCTGCCTCAGAAGCCCCTAAGGTTAAGTAGCCATGAGCTGCTCACCAGGGCAGGTTTTTAAACTGCTGGGGCCAGCACAGGTGCTGGCCCCAGCCTCTAGATCTCCCTGGCTGCAGATCCGGGAGGAGCTGGGCAGAGTCAGTTTGCCCCAAGTGGCACAACTTGCCCCACATCAAAGTGTATGTTCAGGCACGTGTGCTGAGGCACAAATCTCTGGCACATATTTGTCCTGCTGCAATCGCACATGCCTCCATGTGTGGATATGCCCAGAATGGCCAAAACTGCATCTTTTTGGCAAACTTTTTCTAGAAAACATTTACCTACTTCTAATTTTTCCATCAAAGTAATTTATTTTTAAAAGCATCTCCAAACATACCAAACAGCTAAAGAAACATTTCTCAAAGGATTGGGTTTTTGGTTATCTGAGGATCTCTAAGGGCTAGGAAGGATTCCAACTCCATTCTAAATTGCAGTTTAAATTTGTAGTGGGGTTACATACCAAGAGTTTCCACTGTCCTCAATGGCTGCTGCAGCAATTAAAAAAAAAAAAAAAAAATCTCTCAAACCATTCCTATTCCAGAGCCTACATTTAGGTTTAAATATTGAGTTTAATATCCAAATACCCAAATATTTCAAAATACTGCAATTTATTTTAAGGGCTTAAAGTTTTCAGCCTAGAGCAGGGATACTTAACCTCTGGCCCAAAAACCCAGACACATAGATATTTGGCTCATGGGGCTCCCCACCAATTGGGAAATTTGGCAGCCGGGAGCGGTTGCAATAAATACAGCCACCCTCCCCAACTGCTGAATTCCAAAGCCCCAAGCAGCAGGTTGGGGCCAGGTCATGCTCCCGCTCCCCCCCAACACAGCTGGAAGGAGCCACGCCACACCCTTTTTCCACTCATGGGGCTGGGTTGGGACTGGGCTCAAGCCCCATACCGCCCCCATCAGGCTGAGTTGGGCTTGGGCCATACCCCTTTTTCCCCACAGGGCTATAAAACACCCCCTCCCCACAGTGGGAGCAGGTTGGGGCTGGGCCATGGCCCTTTCTGGCACAAGGCTGGGCCACCCCTGCAGGGCCAGGTTGGAGGCAGGATGCCCCCTATCCTCCTTTACACAACTGGATGGGACCCTGCTACAACCACCCCAGATCTAGCCCACGGATAGCCTAAGAACTGCCCATCCAGCCCACCAGCCAAAAAGGTTGAGCACCACTAGTTTAGACGAATATAGCAGACAGGAAAACAGTATTTCCACCATTATTAAAAAAACCCAAACTGGTAGTGCCCCATGTATATCAAATCAAAGTGCATATCCTCCAAGGACCGGGTAGTTGAAAGGACTGTGTTCAAAATTTTAGATTGATTTTTTTCTCTGTTTTTTCTCTAATTCATTTATTCTGTTTTAATAAATTACTAAATTATATTCCATCGGAAATGATCCTGGGTTAGTACTGTTTGTTTGTTTTATTTTTGGTTTTGTTTCTGTCTTTTTAACAAACAGGATAGAAAAAAATATATCAATCATCCAGAAACAAAAATATTTAGTGCTTGCAGGGTTTAAAAACTAATAGATACACTTTAAAATTAGCACAGACTGGGTTTAAAATAGAATTTATGTTGGGTGACAGCCTATTCTTTTCTGATTAGTTAAGTGGCAATTTTTTTGGCCATCTACAGGGCATTTTGGGCACTTATGCACCCAGAGGAATTTTATTTCTGGGTATGTAGTCCTATATGCATGGATGACTATGAGTGTCTACATAATCACACAGACTGAGTATGAGCAACATCAGCCATAGCACATGTGTATGCCCCTTGTGGATGTGTACTGACCTTATACACTGGAGAACCAAATTACCTTAAACCCGTGAGTAATGGACTTAGGATCAGAAACAGAAAAAAAGGGGCAGGTGACATGCTCTCTTTTGCCCAATAGCTCAGTGGCTAGGGTACTCACCTGGGAGCTGGAGGTATTGGGTCCCACTCTTATCCAGAGGAGGTTTAAATTAGAGTGTGGTTGACTTTCCACCACACAGGACTCCCCACCACCATACCACGTACCATACACTACTCTTTTTGTAGCTGAACCACTAACAGTCTGTAGAAAAATGGATGGAGGGCATTGCCAGGGGAAGCTTCAGCCCCACTGGGGACAAAGGCCCAGGTTAGAAACCCACCCTACCACAACATCATCCCCCTCATGTAGGCACAAACTCTCTGGCTTACTTGCTTCCTCCTGGCTCCGTGTACCTCCCTCTCATGGCTGCCAACAGGTCTAGCATCCGAAGGAACACTATACTGTGCTGAGAAGTCAAAGAGATGTAGGTTCAAACTCCTTTGAGGAATAAAGGACCTAGGACCTCCGTCTTCCCAGATGAGTGCTTTAAGCACCTAGCTATTTGGGAGAAAAATGGAAACGCTCCCTTTAGTTCTGTTGCTAGCTTATATAACTCCACTGTCATGCATAACTGTACGTTTGCACAGAGCTACATGCCCAGAAATAAAACTTCTCTGGGCATAAAAGTTTTCTTTTTTAGCTATAGACTTTCATCAAGCTAAACTGTGAATTATAATATGAAGCAAGGAGAAATGGCTCAACATTTTAAAGCTAACTTCACTATGTTTAAAGCAATTATTTCTACTGTAAGAGGGATTAAACTTTACAGCTACAGAAAAGTACAACATCAATTACATCTAAATGAGTCCGCACCTAAAAAATCTTGTCTCTAACTTCCCAAGGCAGCAGACTTGCTGGCTCAGATGTTACCAAGCTGCCTCAAAAATTGCTGCAAAATAAGGAGCGGAAATGGAGTACATTTTAAGATTTCTTTGTTTAGGGGAAAATCATTATAGCTGGTAATAGTTTTGTATTTCTGGATGCATCTACCTGGTGTTGGAATCCTAGATGAGGTTTAATTATGAAATACATTTACTCTGTGCTTATGAGCAACTAGCAGTGATACTATATTTATTATAGAAATATGAATTAGGATATTGTAAAAGCAGGAATTTAACATAAACTGTGGGAATGACACACACAGGTCCCTTCAAACACTAGAAGAGCAAGAATTTTTAATGAGCGTTGCTCACCAAAATAATTTACTCAAAATTCCCTCCTTTTATGCTTTAGTGGAACTACTCTGAAAAACAAGGATTTAAGACTGTGAGTAATATATACTAGTCTACCACCACCTACCTATTATTTTCCCTTTATTAAACACAGCGTATACAACTCATGGCTCACCTATGCAGTAATGGATAAAACTATTTCACTGCTGCTTTACAGCAATGTTCTCTCTCCTATTCCACTAAGACAAAATTAATAGGGAATAAAGATGACACAGACTTAAGTCAACGAAATAAGATATGTAATAACTTTGAAAAAAGTGCCCTTCACTTTCTCTCTCTCTCCATACATTGCCATATTCTTGTTCACTTCCCACTTGCCACAGATCTACTGAAAAATACTTCATTTAACGTTCTGTGCACAGTTACCGCAATTTCTCAGTTTTAATCTAGGTACCATAGAATAGAATAAAGTGAAATAGTAGTGTTCAAAGAAGGTACCATTTAGTGTCAAACCTTAATCCAACCATAAAATGCAAATCAGTTAAGAAAAAATAAACCAGAAATATCTATGAAACCTATTAATAAGATACCATGGTCAGAAAGTGTTAGAACATAAATGTTTTGCTGGATCAAACCAATGGTCCATCTAGTTCAGTATCCTGTCTTGGACAGTGGATGCTATAGAGAGAGCATGCTGAACCGGATATTTTGATTGACCTGTATCCTATTCAACAGAGTGATCTATCCCCTATCCCCTGGTACCCACCATTACTGGTTTCGAGATGTCAGAGGAAACATCTCCATTAATTTATCATTCATTAATTTATCCAGTCCCTTTTTGAATCTGGCTATGTTATTTGCCTCCACCACCTCCTGTGGTAATGAATTCCACAAGTTAACTATGCTCTGTGTTAAAAAGTACTTTCTCTTATTAATTTTAAACACGTCACCTACTAATTTCAGCAGGTGCCCCCTATTTCAGCAGAAGCACCCTATAACATACTCAATCTACATTCTTTATCAACATATAAAACTAAAAGAAAATATTTATACATACAGGTAAACTCCTTAATACTACATTCAGAAGCTGTATCAGTAAATGACAGGGTGAACAGGCCCAACAGGCCAAATGAGTGGTATGCAGCTGGTCCACGGGTGAGATCCAGAGCCACATCGTTTGACTCATGGGGCTGTAATCTAGTGGTGGCAGTGTTAATTGTTGCAGCTTCCAAAGCCACAGGAGCTGCCATTCCTTCCACCAACAAATTTCTTGCCTCATTAGCAGCTCTGCAGGCCAGATGATGTAGCTGTGTGCTCTGAATCCGGCTCTCCATGGGTCCAGAAATATGGCAGCAGGACAAATGGCAGCTGCATTAATTGCTGTGGCTTCAGGAGCCATGGCAATTAATGCTGTCACTGCTTAACTTACCACGCTGCCAAATTTTCATATCTGTGGGAAGCCCTGTGGGCTGGATGACATTGCTTCATGGGCCTGATCCAGCCTGCGGGCCATACCTTGGTCATCTCTCACGTAAGCACATATGATCCTGACGTAAGCAGGCAGTTGGACTAGATGACCTCTTGACATTCCCTTTAGTCCTAATTTTTCTATGATAATATAACCTAAATACTGGTCTTATTGAGCACAAAATATATCCTAGCTTGGAATAGTCATTTTATTTTATTCATATCATGCTTCCTATTAATACTCATTTTTTCCATGTGTATTATAAAGGATTATATAAAAGTTGCTTATCATTAGCTGTTTATAGGATACTGTAAAATAACCTAATATAATGATTGCTCCTTTATAACAAGCTTTTAATAAAAATCCAGTAGTATGTTTCTTGAGCCTTGATACATGTGAAAGAACATTTCTGCTGAACTCTATTCAAAGTTTTTCCCTGAAGTTGTTTCTTTGCTGATTTTATATTATACCCACACTACGCTAGAACAGTGGTTTTCAAACTGTTCCACAAAACCCTGGCATCCTATGATAGGTCACCAGCAGCTCCATAAAGAGACTGGGGGTAATAGAAAGAACTTTAGAACTCTGCCTTCTGGAGGCTCATGCGGTGAGGGCTTACTATTATTTCCAGGTAGCCACGTGAAAGGAGCATTTGCCCCCCTCAAACACAGGCAGTCAAAACTTTGTATGGTTTCCTAAGCTTGCCTCTTTTCCAGGCAACTGCTACATCATCAATTCACTTTACTACCGCAAGGAATAATGTGACATAATTAAAAACACACCTTATGGCCTTCAACTTCTTCGTCAGGGAGAAGTGTATTCCTTAGCCAATTCAGCCAGAAAAGGATCTTAGGTAAGTAGTGTGCGTTGACCTTTCAAGTTGTTAACTCCAAAGTAGATGTTAAGCTAAATAAGAGAGGGCCCCTTAGAATCAAAGAGCAGCCTCCAATTCCGTGGAAGTTTGGAAGCAAGATAAAATACAGTAAGTGAAGATAATTTCTCTTACCACCACACTGCAGTGGTCAGTCTTTGAAATGTATCTGTAGTGCCTTCTACTTTTTCATACTTATTCAAAAAAAAGTATTTGTATATTTATGGAAAAAACTAAGGAGTCTGGCCAATGACACAGCTTTCCAAACTATTGTCCATTCAAACACCAAGTTAACTTCAACTGCCATTTTTATGGTGTACATACAAACTGTGAAAGAATACGAACACCAGAAGATTAATTTCTTGGTTCCCATTACACAGTCACACTAAAGTCAGCCAACAGCAGCACAACTTGGGGGCCAGTTCGTTCCAGCGACATACAAGTAAGACATTCCCTGTCCCACTGGAGGAACCAGCACAGAACTGTGCATGCTGGTACTCTTCAAAGAAAAACAAAAAAGCCACAAAAGATTTCAGTCAAGAAATTTTACTGAAAGACCCCATTCTACCACCTAAATACTGAATAACAATTTTATCAAGGCATGGAACATACCCAAAAAGCGTAGCCCAAAGTATTGCTATACTCTGTATGTTAATACATTCTAATCTATTATTATTTTGAAATGCACATCATACTTTACCCAACAGATTTAACATGCAAATCAACAATTAGAAACCCTTGAAGGTGGAGACTTAAAAAAGAAGTGCTGATAACACAGAGTATTACTGACACACAGCATTAAACAACAATACTACCATATAACACTAGAGAGTAAGGCTGTGCAACTGGAGGCCCATAGGCCACATGTACCCTGTGAGGGGTTAGCTTGGGGTCCCTAAGTTCCCATCCAGGCACTGCTCCCATCTTCACTCTGGCTGCAGCAGCCCTGCTATAGTGGCAGAGACTTTCTATGCCTGAAGAAGGGTGATTGCACCTGAAAACTTGCTAAGAACTTTTTTCCAACTACTCAGTTGGTCTAAAAGATATCACATCTACTCAAAGCACCTTGCCTGCCTATGTCCTTAGACCAACACAGCTACAACCAAAACCCAACACAGGGATTCGAGTGGCATTTACAGAAGGTGCAGGGGTTAATGTGTGGCACATCTGCCAAGAAAGTTGATCCCCACTGACCTAGTATATTTTCTTCAGCTACAAAAGTTTCACGTAGTAGTGTTGCCTATATATAAAGGTGATAGGACAATGAAGTAGTAACAATCAAACCCAGCTTTTGTTTGTTTGTTTTTCCAAGTTTAAGATTACATTTACATTTGGATAGAGGGCATTAATCTTTTTTACAGTTTGTAGTGTCCTGGTGATGTCATCTTATCTGGGTGATTAAGGACAGATATCAGACAAAACAGTCCCAGTGGCGGCTTTAACCAGGATTACTTGCAACGTTTAAGTTATACCAGTAAACAGGATATTACTGACCTTTCCTCTGCAGGAAATTTAACTTGACTAGTCAGGATTATCATCATTCCTCACCAGATCAGGATTAAAGATGAATTTTCAGGACCAACCACATATTAAAAATGCATATGCAAGCCGAAAGCCAGAATGCTGAAGGATGCGTTTCCCTCTTAAATTTATTTTAACACCTCCCTGCAAGTACATATCAGTTTTTCATCCACACTGTTTCTAGGTCTTCAGCTCCTTAACCAGATACACAATTACTCTGTTTCACAAGCAGTATTTTTACAAATTAGTATGGCATTAAGCCTCAGCTGCTGCCAAGCTAAGGATTTTTCCTTCTTCCTGCATCACAGTATTAAAAAATATACATTAAAGCCCCAAACCACAAAAGAATGATCTCCCTTGTGATAGACAAGGCAGAGCTAAGCACATTTTTCAAACATACAAAGCTAGAGTAAGATTTTCCTTCTGAAAATTGCTCACTAGAGAGATTCTCATTTGTTCAAGAACCTTTTTGCCTTGTGGCTCAAGTTCTGCTCATTTAATCAGCGAAACCACCACAAAGTAGTGGCAAGCCTGCAGCTGCTGAGGGACTGATATCCCCATGGAGGATTTCAGCTTAACTTGATAAGGGCTTGATTCTGCATCATTAAAGTCAAGGGGCAGTTTTCCATTGACTTGAATAGAAGAAGAGCCTAATCCTAAGGACAGTTTCCTACTTGCATACTAATTTTAACATAGAGTATTTACTGATATATCATACACTGCTTCCCTCCCCACCAAATTAGCCATCCAAAGTTGGGGTGCATGTCTTAAGCAGGGAACCTGAATTCCATGCTGCAGTGGAGGCATGGGGATGCTGGAATGGCTGCCAGGGGCTCTTTCTAACTGCATGCAAGAGAAACTACTTTTCAGTGTCACTCGTCCTGCCCTTGTTGCTCAGCTAAAAGCTAGAGTTTTAACCCTACCACAGCTGCTGCTGAATTGGCAGCAGCTTTTGGCTGGGCAGTAAGGGGAGATGATCATAGTGAATGGACTCTGCCCCTGCTCCATGCAGTTTTCATGATATCTGTATTCTGCCTTCCCCATACAACGTGCATGTCTTTTTTGAGGGCATATGGTACATGAAAAAATATAGCTACTTTCTTTTTGGGACAGAACTATGCAAATTACCCATTATAACAAAGGAAGAAATTACAATGATTGCTTATGTATCAGCCTCAAATAATCAGGTACACATTTGGAAGCACAAGTTTGTGTGCGCATGCATGTGCACCTGCACTTGAGTGTGCTGGAGTGTAAATTGCCACTTCATCCTATACTGATAACCACACCTTTAAGGTGAAATGAGCTGCCATTTAACAGCAATAGTTACAGACTTTAACAATAGCAATAGTCACAGAATTTAAGGGGCAGAACACAGGTCTTACTTAGTGCTGGCTCATACAGATCCATGTGCCAAAATTAAAATACAGTAAAAGCTGTGTTAACTGGCATTTTAGTAACCGGCACACTCTACTAACTGGAATTTCTGGCCAGCCGGATGGACAAAGATGGTCGTGGAGGGGAAGCTCACACGTAGTGGCCGCTGCCATCACCCTGAGCTGCTGCTGTTCCATGTGTGGCTGCCGCCACCTCCCCGCTCCATGTGTGGCCACCACCACCCCCACTCCGCATCTGGTCAAAAACCCCTGCTTCAGGAAACCGGCATTTGTAGACTACCAGACCACCCAATCCCCATTCAAGCTAGATAACAGAGCTTTTACTGTACTTTCATTCAAAAGAAGCTTTCATATAAAAGAAGTTCCTAACCTTCATGGTTGCAAAGAATAATGCAAAAACATGAACTAAGGGCTCCTGATTGGCTCCTGTATCTTCTCAGCCTGATTTTGCAAACTAAGCATAATCCAACCTTGTCATGCTTTGGAGGAGAGGCTTCCAAAAAAATCCAAGAATTTCAGGAATCCTTTTACTCTCTCTTTTTTTCACATGCAGCTAGTTAGTTTTTGAAGAAATGTTAAAAAAAAGCTATTTTTAGCTTAGGCTTATGGCAGCTGAAATGCCCCAGGAATTACCAGACTGATAGAAAAAGTCACTTGAGAAGCTAGCAATGCAATAATCAACCTGAGAGCTTCTAAATAAGCTAGCCTTCTGAATTCTCCTTTGAAATGTTTAATTGTGGACTGGATTTTTTTGTAAAGTGTGGGTCACATGTGCATGTGCGCATCAAACAGGACCCCACACCATCTTCCAGTCTAAGAAAATTTATTGCTGTGACTTATTCCTTGATGTTAGTCTAAGCTTTGTTTTCTTCTGATTCAACCCCTCTCCCCCCCACAATTCTTGAACAATGTATATTGAATGTTCTGTAAGAATGAAGTAAAATATAAAGTGGTATTAGATTGCTGGTGTGAAAAATCTTAGAGGAAACATCAATAAATTACCAAAAAACTTTCTGTATTTAATTTGTTTATAACTCTGGTTATTCCGAATCCTTTGCACCATTTTCATCCAAAACTTTCCTTCATCAACTTCTTACCAAGTTGCTTTCAGTTGACATCAGAAATATTAAATCATGGAATGAAAGCGTTACATCCTCATTCACTGCACCTTTCTTCCCAACCTCACAGCCTTCACCTACTCTTATACCTGAGGCCCTGCCAGATCCCGCCCTATGGCACTCTATCCTTTCTATCCATGCTGTAGTTTCATCCATCTGCAGAGTGCAGTTTACACAGTGTTGTTTTACATTCATTGCAGCGTTTTTCTTATGAAGGAGAATGATAAAAACATCTCAGTTCCTAACATGTTTTGTCATGTTTTGTTAGACATTTTCTATGCGAGTATAAAAAATAGGTTAATGCATAATGCCATGGAAATCATGGTCTGTTCACATTTTCATAAGGAGCTCAAGCTTCTGACACAGTTTTCAGAATCCTTCAGTTTTTTTGACACTCAGGCTTCTGTGACCTTCAGAGAAATAACAGGTCATCTGGAGCCTGAACACGTGAGAACCTTTGCAAAGAGGAGGCCGGGTGACAAAACTGGTAAAAAAGGAGTATAATCTCAACACATGCAGTATTTGACATTTACATGGCAATACACAGAGCAGCTTCAGAATCTTATTTTTTAAGAAACCAGCCTAATAAAAATATGGTACAGAATATGCCCCAATTTCTCTGTTCTCATTTGTTCAGGTTACTTCATGTTTTCATCCATATCAACAAACCAGGCTGTAGCAACTGCATCAGCTGCCTCCCCTGGCAGAGTAGTGCTTGAAACCACCATAAAAAATGTAGAGGGGGTCCGTTTACAGTACTATTTTGAACTTCAGGGGCAAAGCTTGCAGTTATCTTATCATTTTAATATCTGATTTTAGAATTTCTTCCACACTCTATGCTTACTGACCCTATAGGTTACATGCATAACCTCGAGTACATTCCATTTATTCTATACCTGGGCTTCTGCCCTCTCCATTACACTATAACTACTCCCACTGAGAGCTGCGACAATCCATTCCTCATGAAAGTAGGGCATCTATTCCTATTCTCTTTATCCTTGACCTCCCTCTGTTGCTTTGGCACTGTAATAATATCCTTCTCTGTAAAATCTTGCTTTCCTTCTTTCATGATACAGAATCCCTCCTGTTTACCAGCCTACCTCAAACCGCTCCCAGAGTTGCTTTGTGGGTGCTCTGCTCCTATTCTTAATGGAAAGGGAAAAGAAGACTCTTCCCACAATGCTTCATCTTTGGCCCTTCTTTTTTTTATTCTGCAGTTTTCTCATCCACTCATGCTGTTTCAATTACCATGATTTCCAGCCAACTCAAACATGGGGCTGTTGGGGTTGGGTTTTTTTTTTTTTTTTTTTGGGGGGGGGGGGGGGGGGGGGTTTTT
>NW_017729024.1:68753095-68756230 GCF_001723915.1 Gavialis gangeticus | reverse complement strand
GCCATTTCCTACAACTCCACAGGGTTATCATTTTGGCTTGACCCAGCAGGAAATTGGCCAGACAGACCATGCTCCCCTCAGCCACTCAGTATGGGGCAGAGAAAATGTCCAATTAGTAAAATTAGCTTCCTTACCAGCAGTTTTTTCCCCTGAATGAAAGTGTTGCCATTGGGCTTTTCCAAGTCATGGAGCCCTCTTCCCAGGCAGTCTCATGAGCTTCCTCTATGGGTGCGTCTTAAATTATGCTGTTTCCTAAATAAAACTGCTCAATCTAAAAGAGGTGTGAAAAGAACAGAGTTGAATGCTGAAGCGTGACACTGAGCAGCCCCCTCCCAATTCTTCCCTGCCCTCCCAAAAAGTGTGAAGTAAGATTTGTCACCTCTCCTCTCTCACTAGAAGAGCTGAAGATTAACCAGACAACCTCATACAACCAAATGTTCCACCACCCAAACGCCATAAATCATAACAGATGCTGATGGAGCAGACTAATTCCACAAAAAGACAACATAGTTAGAGGTGGGGAAAATTACTTAATTTCTATCATTAAAATAACTGAAGACACTGCTGTGTAATGTCTGAGGAAGCTACTAAAAATCCTTATAAAGCAATTCTTTATTTTACTTTGAACACTACTACAGGATGCAGGCAGGTTTTGAATGAAATCCCAAGAGGTGGAGTTTCTATGATGAGATAAAGAAGCTCCTTACAATGTACTATGGATCTGTGACATTTCATGTATTTATTTCTTGTATCCCACTGCACACAAAAAGCTCGGTATCAGTTAGTATGAATGCAACTGCTCAGGGTTTAGAGGAAGAGAAAGCTTCAAATAAAGGTAAAACCACTGAAATGTGACCTGAATAGCATTTCCATGAGTAAATACACAGTAGTTTGAAGTCTGGTATCTAGAGTTTACTTCTAGGAGCCTCCCCTGCCAAAAGGATAAAAAAGCTTGTTTGTAGTCGTGAAGGTTTCTGAGGTACCTATATAAAAGAGCAGAATTCTTACCTGACAGACTTTGTTATAGGGTAGCTAGAGAACGGAGTCGGTGCTCTACATTTGGGCTAGGAGAGATGGATGAAGTATTTCTCTGGCAGATGAGTGTGGAAAAAAGCAGGCTGTTGAAGCTGCTTGGGGATTTGGAATATTGGAATAAATCCTACCAAGATAAGAGTGAAATAATGCAGTAAAAAATTAGTAAGATAAATATACCAAATACCACAGTGTATAAAAATCACATGCTTGTCAACTACACACCCAGGGAAATGTGCATCTCTTTCTGGCAGGATAGTTTCTATATATTTTTAAAGTTACTATAGCTGCATGTTGATTTTGCCTGACTTTCTCTTTGCTTTCTAGATTTAAGTGTCTCTCTTCTGTATTCTTTTTTGATGGCTGCATTTCCGGGTCAGATCAGCTGTTCTGTAACATTCACTACTTTTAACAAACTTCCAAGTGGTTAGTTTATAACACTGCATCATCATGAGGATTTTTGTTTCTTTTTCTGGGTTTTTATCCTTACGTTCTTTCACATACTCTCTTAGCAGGTTTTTTCATTTGTTTCTCTTTGGCATACATCCTTCTTAGACTTGAAAATCAACCTGAATTTATACTTTACTCAGATCAACCTGCTGCATATCCAGGATTTCTGGATTTGATCATGTTCCTCTGTGTTGTTTCTTCTTTCATGTCACTGGAAAGCTTGGAAAGGACAGCAGTGATAGTCTTGATTCAGTTACAGATTTGGAAAGTCTTAAGCTACCACAGTGACCTTCATAGTCCTACACAGCTCAGCTCCCCAGCTCTCTTATATTTCCCTTTTACTTTTAGCACTTAATGCCACTTGTTCAATCTATCATGCATTTATGGAGTCCAAGGGTAAGCTGCAATCTCTTGCTTCTCACTGGATGAAAACACATTTTGAAACCCAATTAAATTTTTATAATCCACAGATTTATGCTACAGTATAACCTCATAAATCCAGGTATCAAAAATCCGTAATTAGCAAAAATCCGGCACTTTTCCTCGCCGCTCCAGGACTGGCCGCCGCTTCCCCCCACCCTGCCAGATGCAAAGAAGGAAGCTTGCACGCGACGGCTGCTGCCACCATTCACCACCCCGCACTGCCACTTTGCATGCTGCCAGCTGCCACTGCTCCGGGACCAGCTGCTGCTACCCACTCCGTGACTGGCCACCGCGCTGGTTTAAAAAATCCAACTTTTTCAAATTTCTAGCAGGTGCTCTGTCCTGAGCACGCCAGATTTATGAGGTTACTATGTTCTCAGCAGTAATCTGACATGGTAAACTTGGCTGATGCTGACTGGTTTCTGTCAGTTCATATTTCTCTAACTGTGTGGTCTCTTGTCCAATATGACTAAGATTTTTGATACTACTACTTGCAGGTATCTAGACTCCCAGATAATCTCTAGTCATTTTCTTAAAAATTGTAGCTCATCTCCCTTTAGATTCTACATCCATGATGAAATACTAAAATCATGCATACAGAATGTAAGGTGTAATACTTTGTATGTTCTCCATCAACCTGTCATGACATTAACATCTACAATGCACACACGGTTAAAAAACCTTCCCCCTACTTGATTCTCTATGGAACAAATGGACAGAGAATGTGAGGATCACGAAGTAGGAGTCAAGCATTTTTTATAAGGACACCATACCATATCCATCGTCTACAAAACACTGCCTGTTATAGCAAAGGTAGGATTTAAGGAGTTATTTGAAAGAGAATAGCGTGATGGCTTTATTGTTTTTTATACCATAAGGATAGTAAGGGAAAGGATGCTAAGGAACTAAAGCTTGACAAATGGACACCAAAGTTTGGTTTCACTGATGGAGATCAATAGCTCAACAATATGTAGGGAAGACAGGCACAGGCCAAACAGCTAAGCAGTCTGGTGTGATGCAGTGGAAAAGAAAAGCCAGTAGAGCAACATGAATTAGGGATTTTTTGGTTGAAGCATATGGCCTTTGGGGAGCTTGTTCCTTTCAAATACCTAGCACCTGTGCTTTACATATGATACTGGCTTTCCACTTCAGGGTGGCTTTCAAGAATACCATAATAGTTTTTAAGGCTTTCCCTTTTTTTTTTTTTTTTTTTTTTTTTTTTTTTTTTTT
>NW_017729024.1:68747778-68753004 GCF_001723915.1 Gavialis gangeticus | reverse complement strand
TTTTTTTTTTTTTTTTTTTTTTTTTTTTTTTTAGGAGGCTGCCTCCTTTCGTATGCCCCAAGGCAACAGTTGGGTCTGCACAGGAATTCTGCCTCTCCAATCCGTTTTTGAGGTACTCAGAAGGAAAGCCTTGGAGCTCTCTGGAAGCAATCTTGATTCCACTGAAATCCATGCTAAACCACCTTTTAACTGGGCTGCATCCATGACTGCATCCTCTGCCTGTCAAAACATCCAGAGGGGCAAACTTGACATCATACCACAGGTCGATTTATTTAGTTAGACTTTTGAGCACTTTTTTAATATTTCTAATTATTTTGCCTCTATGGTCAGGAGTTTGACCAAAAGGATTTTTAATGAAGGGCAGGGCTGTATTTTGAACCCTCTTTATGATGATGATGGTCTATGGCTGAGATAATGTTATAGGCAAAATGTGCGCATGAGCCCTATTCACTTCCATAAATAAATAACATTCAGCTGTGCTTTGAGTGAAGCCAGTCCTTCCTGTAGATTTCAAAAGGTAGAACAACCACCTAAAAGTTTAAGGCCTGCCTCAACATACAAATAAACTAGTTGTGCATTCATATTCTATATCTAACCTGTTTTTTTTGTTTTGTTGGCGCTGCACAAGGCAAAGATTATATTATCCTTTTGCCTCTACTTTTCTACTTTCAACAAACCTCCTAGACCCATACACAATACTTTATTCTCTTAGGTAAGATTCTTTTTTATGTACTAATCTACAAAAATATATGTAAGATGTTTGCTTATGTTCTGCATTCAGAATACTTTGTAAGGATCTCACTTTCACAATTCAGCATTATTCAGATTGCATTTCAGTAGAGGTTTGGAGTTTAACAGACTATGCCCTCTTTCCTAGACAATGAATAAAACAAGCAAAAACAGCTCAGTTCACAGGCTTAAGATTTTTACTTAAGGCCTTTGAAATCTTGAATGAGCGTAACAGAGGCCCAATTTCCAAAATGTTGGTACTCAATTTGTGAAGGTACAAAGGCATGTGCAATTGCATACTTACCTGGTACACACCATTACTATGAGTGAGCACAATATTTGTTGTTTTTATGAGCAAAAGGATAAAAAACAAACAAATGCGTGTGCTCATTTCATTCTTCCTGCTGGCATTTAGCCAGGTACATACTTTCCTGTCCACACTGCTAGAGAACTGCAGTAGTGGCATATATAAACATGTACTTACAATTGCACATAGGATGTTCAGAAATCAGACCTTATAAATATTTTACATGGGCCCAAAACTTAAGTGTTTTTTTCAAATGTTGCATATATTTTTTTCTTCTCATTCTTCCACACAGCAAAGCACTCCACAACAGTATGTGTTTATATCACCCTTTTATTTTGTAGCCAGAAATACAGTTTCATATGGTAAATCAATAAATAGGGGTGTTTAATCCTTAAATGTAAAACCCTTCTCTCTTTGGCATCTGACAGTATTCTGTTTCTCAAAGTAAAGACCATATAGGAAGAGTTTACCTTAGAGATCATTCTTCAATACAGTAAGTTTACAGAGGTGCAGTTTATTTTAAAATATACATCAGCTGTAAAGATTTCTACTATGCCTAAAAAAAATTAACCAAACCAGCAAGATGCACACTATCCACAGGCTCTTCTTTACTGTAGCCAACTACAACTGTGGAATAAGTGAAAGAATAAAAGACATTCTTCATTTTCCACAACATGCTCTGCACTAGTGCTTTCTATTCATTCTGAAGAAAAATCAGAATTGTGCCAGAAAAGACTGACCAACTTCAAATCTTTTTTTTTTATTTCATAGACAAGGCTCTTATTTTAATATCTTTAACCTCTAAAGAATGCATTGTCCAAAACAAGCATGGCTGCACACTGTTTCGGTAAGAAACTGCACCTTTAAGAAAAGAGCAATAACGCTTTTACAAAGGTAAGCTAATATTTTCCAAATACATTTAAGACTGCAGTTGTCAAAACTGCATTTGAGATTATGTTTGGATGTAATTTCTTAAAGGGGAAAAAAAAAAAAAAAAATCAAACCAGTGCATTTAATATAATCTGTTAGATAATCCAAGATCAATGCTTCAAGGCTGCAGTGTAAAGAAGCATTTTTTTGACCTTCAAGCTAAGATGGCCATCTGGATTTCCAATAAAAGTGCTGCAAATAAACCTGTAATTTAAAAAAGCGGTGCTAAAAGTTGTCGTTTTAACACTTACCATTTTTAAATATATATCCTAGAAATCATGACAAAAATAAAAAATTTCATTCATACTAATAAAGATATTCTAATCTATATTCTGGAATCTAAAGTGGGTCCTTGCTTATCTGTAAAGACACGTAAAAATGAAATTACATCTATCCAAATAAAAAAAAAAAAAAAAAAAATCACTTTCAGAATGATTCATTTTCCTAATATTTCAAAGGCTTACTCAATAAAGTTTATAAAAACAGAAGGAAAGAAGAAAAAGCAACTAGTTCCATGTGTTAACTAAAAAATAATTGTTCAATTTTTAAATAGCAAATGAACAAAGGTTTATTTTTTCAATGAGACTTCTTTTTCCAGTGCAAAAACCAGTTACAAAAGGTTTAAACTGGACTGTTTTAAATAACATGGTCCAATTCAGCCAGGTTCACATTCTTTTCTATAGTATAACAAATCATATGCATATCTTATTGTAAAATACACAGAGCACTAAAAGAAGAACTTGAGTGCTTATCCGAGAGCAATTTCCAGTAGCAAGTTAAATTTTAGTAATAACCAACCAGACATTCTCACCAATCCTGGAGTGTCAAATCACCATAAATATTAGATATACCTGTACAAAAAAGCTGTTTCTTTGTTAAAAAGGGTCCCCAAAGAAATGCCCACCAACTACAGTCAGATTTTCTTCAGAAGTTGCTTGCTCTGGAAAAATGTTTCCTCCAAATGCTTGAGACATTTTTCGTCAAAACTTTATTCAAATAAATTACGTTCCAGTAACACTTAGCTGATACAACCACCTACGATGTGGACAGTCATGTACACAGTACAACAGTGGAGTTTTCCAGCAACAAAGAAATAACCAGGAATTGGCTTTAACTTCCAAATGGTAGCTCATGTGTTGTTTCTAGCAAACATACGGTCCCCTCGTAGGGTCAGATGCTGGAGCTGGTATTGTAGCACTTCTGTGTCAGCCGGTTCCTTGATGTTCATTTTGTCTAAATTGAGGTAGTCCAGGGATTTAGAGTGAGCCCTCTTACCTTTCAGAAGACAAAGAGGCAGAGGACCATGAAGTGCCTTGTAGGGTTCATATGGTAAAGCCTTAGTGCATTTATCCCCTGAGCTGGGCATCCGTCGTCTCCTCCTTCCATTTACAGCTGGGATCTCATATGGCTGGTAGTATCTACTTCTTGTTTTGTACAACCGGGATGAACGGGGAAGTCCTGAATCAAGTTGTTTGGAGCGCAAGGTAGGTCCAGATTCTGATTTATTTTCCTCATTTCCTGTACACTTATGGGCTAATTTCAAGAGCTCCTCCCCAGTTGTGAAGCCAACCAAATAGTTAGAATCCATATGGAGGATCTGATAACCTGAAACAGTTCGTCGCATTGGTGAGCATGGGGTACTGGAACATCGAGGTTTCTCTGCTTCTGCCCTGCCTGTAGAACTCACCTCTGCAACAGGTAAGGGAAGGGTAGATACAGTGGTTCTGGACTCTCCATTTATATCAACTTCCATTTTAAATACAACTCTGTTCTCCTATAAATAAAACAGAGTTGGATTAGACATGCATTAGACACCTACTCTGGAAAACATCAGATGAACAGGGCTGTCAGAAAGCAGAGTATTCTAAAATTTACTTTACAAAGAAAATGCAGGTAGTATCTCTTTATTCAGTCTTCTCTCTCATTCTATATGCTGCCTTAGAACAAGACATCAAAAATGCAGTATTTTTCACCTTTCAGAATTAGTTGGCCATTTTTAACCATCAGCACCACAAAAATGTTGAGCCTAAGGAAAAAAAAAATCTTGCAGCAAAAAAGAGCTTTTAACTGGTGAATGAGTCAGATGGAACCAGACAATTTCTGAGTACTCTTTCCACTTCCCAAACCTGTAATATTTTAAATCTCAGCTCCACATACTTTCTTTCCTTTGAGGAGATCCAAAATGGTTTCCACACGTACTCAACTATGAATGGGAAAATATTGGAGAATAATCCTTGTAAACAAGGCTTAAAACATTTACCCCACAGCTGCTACTGGCCTACCTGAATAGATCTTTTGGGTCATGTTCCCTTAGTTTAAAAAGGAACCGTTGTCTATTACGCCTCCCAACTGTTCAGCACAGGCTTCTTTACAGGTCTCTCTGACTTCCCCTCGAACGATTTAACAACTTTCTGCTTCCATAAAAGCAACCTTTCTACTCCATTCCGTGTGATGCTATTAACCAAGTGAACCGCCACCACATTTTATTTTAATTTACCTATTCACAAATCAAAGCAACAGCAACAAACTGCTGCTGAACTTGGCTCCCAAAATATCTCAAACCTAAGATAAAGATTTATTCTCCACTATACAAGAAATGCCCTGCTGTAAGGAAAAGATCCAGGACAGGTAACAATGCTCTGGCTTTCATTAACCAACATGCACAATTTTGTAAGAAACACTTTTTAAATACATTAAGATTACTCTTCAACTTTCAATGCTTCCCAAATACCAACTTTTCTTGCATAGAACACACCACTGAATAAAAGACGCACCTTGTTTTTGAAAGGCAGAATGAAGAATTTTTTTTCTAGAGTTATGGCTACACAAAGGAGCAAGGATAGAGTCTAATCTTCAAATGACCCACCCTCCCTTTCCTATTTAACTAAAGTTCAAACCCTAGCTGCTGCTGAAGACTTGTCTCCCTGGGTTTTGGAAAGAACCATAAGCCATTAAGTCAACTGACTCCTTCAGCTGCCTGAACAGTAATGCGACAGCTGCTGCACTGTAGAATAAGAATCAAAGCAGTGTGCTTCCATCCCTGACAGAAAATCAGTTTCTCCATTTAATGAGCCCATCCCAATTTTGGGGAACTAATGTGATGGAAAAGGTGTTTGTCATATGTGAGAAAATATGGTAATATTTGTTGTGGACATTTGGTGAAGCACAGTAAAATCTCTGTTATCTGGCATCCTGGGGTTAAGTTAGCTGAAATAACCCAGCACTGTTTTCAGATAATGTGAGAGGGGGGAGGGGGGGGG
>NW_017729024.1:68732622-68742778 GCF_001723915.1 Gavialis gangeticus | reverse complement strand
GCAAGCTTCCTCCCCCCTCCCCCAATATCCGGCCAGGTAGAAACTCCAGTTAGAGTATTCCAGTTGGTGAAGTACTGGATAAACAGAGATTTTACTATAGTTTCATTTTTTTGAAGGGGACAGTTTGACAAAGTTGATCCTAGGAAGCTGGCACCTTTCAAGTGCAGAATTGTGCATTTAAGCTGGCAATGTTTAGGTGGATGTCTATGATGGAAGAGCAGAGGGCATACACTGTTAGGCATGGTGTATGCAGAAACCCTAACAATTTTTAAGTGTTTGTTACGGTTTCAAATGTTTAAGCAGCGTATGTCATAATACTTCCAAATCCAGAGGTCTCCTTCACTGTCAAGGTTAACAATGGCTGAATGACAACCAATGGCTCTTTCACTCCCACGTCTCACCACAAAGGAGACTCCCAAAGACTCATGTCTTAAATCTGTTCCCATACTAACCCTTCCTACCCCTTGTCTCCCGCCCCGCGTTCTTCCCTCAGATGCACACATCTGTCTCCTGCCCTTCCGATTCCCTGCAGACATCCTGCATTCAACTTTTCCCACATTGTTGTGTGCATGCATACGCCTGTCCTCCCTCAGCATCCCTTGCTCCCCTTAGACCTTCCTATCTCTCTTCCAATAATGACTCCATCTATTTTCAGAAGACACAGGAGGCTTCTGCCAACTTCACCTCAATGCTGCCTTCCCTAGTGATGTTGGGAGGCAACTGCAATCTTTTAAAAAAGACAGCCAACGTTTCTTGCTGCATTAGCTGTAGAAAAATAAAGGCCATTTTAAGCTCAGACCCAGCCTGTGGCCTCAGTCTTATACTGACAACAGTGGGTGATGGAAACTAAGCTTTGGTAAACTTGTAGTTATGCAGAGAAAAAGTACTAAAACTTCCTTTAATCCCAAACTGTAGTAGGGGCAGAAAATTTTTGTAGCTGTGATGGTCCAGGTAATAGCTGAGGCAAGGCTTTTTGGGTAACTTGTACTGGCCCAACTATATAGTTTGGACAGCTGTTGGATAAGCTTTCAGGCATCAGGCACAGTTCCCAAAACAAAATTCTTGCTAAGAAGTATCTATTATATTGACTCTGTTCAAGATCCATTTCTACCAATTTTGTGCAGACATAAATACGCTATTTCACAGATATGCTGACCAATTTTGCCCAAAACCCAATTTGAAATACTTCCTAGTAAACTGACTTAAAACTTGGCAAAAAATAACAGCAATTTCCATGGACATAAATGCTGACAGTTCTTGCTCAAAATAAATAAATACATAAATAAAATCCTATGCAAAAAAAAAAAAGTATACCATGTTTTAGGCATATTTAAGTCTCATGTGGTTACAGAGTCAATCCATGCATTCGTAATAACGAAAGTGACTGGTGTTTCCCATTTCAACACCTTCAAGAATCTGTGCAGGCCTATTGTAGTTAAAGATATTCATCCTTTTAAAAATGATACATTTTCACAATATTGAGACCAATGTTCCTGAAGGGGCTGAATGAAAAACCCTGGCACTTGAGCTTCCAATCAGGTAAATTCAGGCAGTTCCAGATTTTTAACTTTCATGTTTTGCCACCCCCCACCTCCACCCCCACCCCCGCAAAATTCTACTTAGAAGTCTTTTAAAAAAATTTTATAGAAAGCTTCAGCCTTTTCTTTTGTTAACAAGAGATGCACACGTTGCCAAAAAAAGGAAGAAGATTCACTATTTCAGATTTCTTTCCAACTTGCTTATTACATACTGACATAAATCAGAGACAAAAACAGGGTTTTTTTTTCCTCTAGAGAACTGAAAAGAAGCATTGTATGTTGAGCTTAAACTTTGGTAGCTGGAAAACAAACAGAAAAAATATTACTCAGCACTAATTTACATCGGTCCAAACTGTGATGTATCCAGGGGAGAACAAAACGGGCATCCCAGAGTCTCTAATCAGGTTGGGGGAAGGGCAGGGACAAGGATGGTCTCTGGGGGAATGCTGAAATCTCCCCAGGGCCATGCAACCTCCCAAGAGTGCAGACAAGAAAAGCTCAAGTCACCAGCACTGCAAACATAACAATAATGCAAAAGAATGAGTGTTTCTGCCCATCAATGTAATAAAGGATGCTAATAAACTGAGTATCTGGGAACACATTTGAAAGGGAGAGGTAGTATCAAGGGTACAGTCAGCAGATTCAAGTTAAATGGAATAGTGCACAAATATTAGAAGCTTAAAGGGGAAATAATTGCTAGCTGTTAAGACCCATGGTTGTGGCCACGTACAGGTGTTGTTTCTACTGAGGGAATTGCTGCTCTACCAATAAAAGGTATGAGCATACAGGCATTCATTCAATTTCTCCCAGGAGAAAAATGTGCCCTCTAGATCTTCCAGGTGTCAACCTAGATCTCTCCTGTGAGAGAAACTCACAAGAATGAATACCTACTCCCCTCCCCACCTAGTCCAGAACAGGAATGGAGCAGCAGAGCCATGGCCTGGGGAGCAGGCAAAAAGAATTGCTCTGATGCACCATTCCTCCTCCCAGACTGGACCAGGAGGGGAGTGGAACAACAGGGCCAACCCTCACCTGCCACCACAACTGGGTTTACCAGTCTGGGAAGTATGTGAGATGTTTGCCAATCCCTCTTCTCTGCTTCATGCAAGGAGAGGGCTTTAAAAGCCAACCCTGCCTCCTAGCTGGGAGGCACAGGTAGCTACTTCAAAGCACAAGAACTGGAGCCAGGGAAGGTTTCCCTATGCTACATCCCAGCCCCATGGGCCTTAAATGCTTCCCACGCTCCCCAATTGGCCTGCAGGGCCAGGAACTGAAGCCAGTTCCTGACCCTATCAACTTTAAATACTACCTGCCCATCTAGACAGCATTTAAAGCCTGTAGAACCAGGAACTGGCCCTGGTTCCCCACCCCATGGGCTTTAAAAGCTGTACAGATAGTCAGTGTGGGTGGTGATTTCAAAACCAACAAGGCTGGGAACCAGGGCCAGGAAAGCTCTTTCCAGCCTGGTACCCAGCTTCATGGGCTTTAAATGCCACATACACCACCCAGGTGGGTGACACACATGACAATTTAAAACTGCAATCAGGAAGGCTGTCCCTGCTCCCTCTTCCCCCCACCTCTGGCTTTAAGTCATCCCAGAGTGCAGCCTGCATAGGCTGCATATGCATGACTTTAAAAGATGGGGGAAGGGGGAAGAAAACCCCCTCCTAAAGTAAAGGAGAGGACAGGCTGTCAAATAATGGGCATTCCTAAGGGTGGAAGTGGCCCTTGAGCATCCCTCTGTAGTTAGGGTGATCATATTTTTAAGGAAATCCAGGGCACTAACCCAAACCAGCTGATTTCTGTCCCAGGCAGGAAGAGCGGTGCCCAGCCTTGCCCGGCCAGAAGGGGCTGGCCCAGGTAGTGCACGGAGATGGCATCAATCCAGTACTTTTGTTTAGTTTTTCACCAACTGGCCAGGATGCTGGGATGGCCTACAAAATCCAGCACTGTCCCGGCCAAACTGGGATGTATGGTCACCCTATCTATAGTGCCACTGTCTAGAGAGAGGTTGCCTGTGTAGTTCTCCAGTCAAAGGGGTGGAAGGCAGGCAGGCTCCTGCTTCCAAACTTTATCTACCAGTAGAAACGAATGCCCGTCTGTGGCCCGAGACCCAGGATACAGCATGCATGTTCAATTCTTTCCCTTTTCCATCTAAGTCAAGGATAATACTTCCCTCTCTCAGCAGGAGTGTTTCAAAGAGAAAATCGTTACATGTTTCCAATACGTTCAGATCTGACTCCCCATCACAAAACCTAGCAACACAGGCAAGCTTCCCCTAAAGCTTTCAAGGTAGGTGATTTCAGATATCTTGTGGGGTTATCTGCCATTAGCTAGTTACTCTCCAAGTTTACCTGTATTGACTAGAGTAAAAGGGATAACAGTAGCAGTACATACTAGGGCTCAGTTTTCAAGATCGTGAACACCTGGATTTATGTTAAGTCAATATATGCATACATTCTCTCCAGTGTAAAAGTCACTTATCTAAGTATAAGAATCCATGTCATCTTTTAAGAACTGAGAATAAACTAACTGCTCAGCAGAAAATAGGCTTCATAGACATAAAAAAGAACAAGAAACATACAAGTCTGGATGGAGATCTTCATTGTTAGCTACCTAACTAAAATGTGTACCAATAACTAACATTGGTAAAGTTCCGGGTGAGTGCTTTTAATGTCTGCAATGTGTTTAATACTTGAAATATAAATAGTACTTCATACCAGATATAGCACCTTTCATCCGATGGTCTCAAAACTTTTAACAAAACTGCCAAATGCTACTTTACAAGACCAGTTTTACAAACGAGCAAACAAAGGCACATTACAGATTAATGACAGACCAAAAACACACAGAGTAATTCAGTGACAATTCGTAGGAAGAGAACCCAGGACCAGTCCCTACTCACTTGCTCCAATTGCTGCCAGTTCTGATTTTTTTTTTAAATGTTTAAATAACAAATCACTTGCTTTGTTAGATGTATGGTTTGCCTGTGAACTGTTGCTTAATTTTCTGGGGACAAACCCAGACTCAATATGTCTTTAATAAAATACTTTGTGGTTTGTTTGTTTTTTTGCTTGTTTGTTTTTACTATGGGTTGAACAAAACAAAGATCTGGAAAGATTTTTCTTATCTTTGTAAAAAGCCCACACATAATTTTCAGTCCTCCCAAATCAGTAGCATTAGAAAGAGTACTTCTTAGCCAGAACTTGAAATAAAATCAACAATGCCTCCACCAGTTCTTTTCAGATTAATTTTTTTGCAATGAATAATAGATTATTTTGCTCCAGGCCTCAAACAGATCTTTAAAGGTATACTTGGACTCAGCCCATTTATTTGATTCCCAAAAATAATAAAACTATTTAATTTAACATATTGTTGCTTTCCAAAGACCTGTCTCACAGCTGGTCAAGAGTGCTTATGTAAGGACCAGGATATCTGATTGATACCATTCTTTACCTGGAACTAAATATGGCTGAAAGGGAATGATGCAATGAAGGTACTGTAGTCAGTGCTCGATTCATTTAAAAGCTAACCCAGGAAGTCTCTTTAATCTGGCTGAGTCCCCGTAGGCTTTTTGTTCAAAACAAGATTTAGTGCTAAAGGGTCAATTGCATCAGATAAAGAAATTAAACAGAAAAAAAGCAGTAACAATTTGCAGTGATGAATTCATGATTTCACTTTAGTATGCATAACAAGTGCATCCTGAAAAAAAAAAAGGAATTTACATTTGCACTGCACTGTGCTAATTTAGTCATAGAAGGATGTCATGCATTTTATTATATAAACATTTTCTACATTAACTTTATTTCCACTGAAATCTAAGGGGGAAATATACTCATTTGATAATGTTTTATATATATTAAGAGAGTTGTGACAAGTGAAGGAATAAGTAGACAAAACATATTTTGCATCTGCTGTAAAACACTGTCATCTTGTCAAGGAAGTAGTTAGTTCATATGTTTGTTATATGAGAAAATAAAGCCAAGTTTATGCTCTTTGCAATAGTTGTTCAAATGTATACAATAGAGGAGAGGAGATATGAAAATTCCATCTTTTGTTAGCACTAAAACACCTGTGATATTATATCCTTATAGTTTTTTTTTTAAACCTGAAAGGATTATTCCAGTCATTGAGTTAAAAAAAGCAATCTACCATACAGCCAGGACAACATCTACCTAAAAGATAAAAATAGTTCACCCAAGATCAGACCACAATATCACTGCACAAATTCAGAGGATCTTGGAGAGAAACAAGCATATCAATTTTCCTTGTTGATTCTAAATCCTCTCTCAAAAACAGAACTGAAATCAAACAAAATACAATTAAGGGAAGAATTCTGTTTCAGCATACAATAAAGCTGATAGACAGTAAGGGTCCTGCTACATGTTCAGATTAAAGCTGGACAGAAACCATCTATGGAGTTGTTGCACATTGTCAAGCACTAACTGTATAGCTGGTTGGCTCATTTTTATAGCTGGATAGTCATTTTTATTGTGTGATAACTACTTTGTACATATGGCTGGCCTAAACTTATTCTGTGATTAACCAGTTAATTGTGTGATAATAACTTTGCATGTATGGCCAATCTAAATTCATTGTGCTATTAACCAGTTAAATATGTAATATATGTAATGTCATGAAGCATATGTAACATAGCAAGAGCCTAAAAGTTATTAACCTAGCATGGCAAAGTATCCAATAGCATATTCAGGGAAACTGCTAACCAACAAGTATGGAATGCCAAACTAAACCAAGAGACTGGGTACATCTGTACAAACGTTATCTCCATCTGCTACGTGCTCACAGCGGGTGCTATTACAGCCTCACGGATAGGTGGAAGGGGAGCAGTAGGGGCCAACCTTTTTGGCAGCATGCCACAAATTAGCCCAATTCCCTTCACTATTGCCACTACAATTGCCTTTCCCATGCCACATCTGTTGCTCTGCTTTCTGCTTCCTTCCCTGTGCTCTTTGCCTATCTGCTGTCCAGCTTTCTGCTCCCTGCCCTACCTTCTGCTGTGCTGTCCCTCCATGCCACTTCTGGCATATGTGCCACAGGCTGGCCACCTCTGGGGTACAGCAAACTGTTGTTCTGGGATAACAGCAGAGACACAACACTTATATTTTATACTTGCTTAAGTTACACCTGGGCACATCTATATGTGCACTTTAGCCTATTCTAATGTGTATTAAAGTGTTACAAAAAATTGTACTTTCACTAATACATATTAAAATAGGCTAATGAGTATTTTTCTAGAACCTCAAAATGGAGGTACTAAATTTAACGTGAAGTACCAAAAGCACATTAATGAACGTGTAGACACACCCCCTGTATAATATTATCATCTTTCCAGAGGTAATCCTACTTTAAAGTAAGTTGTCCCAAGGTAAGGGTTTATGTCATTCCTTTGCACCTTCCTTACATCTGTGAAAAGGCTGATTATAGGTCTTATAGCTAAGCCTGAAACTTCAAATTTCTCCTCACCTTTGGAATAAATGCAGTAAGTTCTTAGTCTCAAATTAATTTCTGTTATAGTGCCCTATTTAAAATTCAAGGATGACTACTGAACAAGGACAGCTGCTGGCAAAGTGCAGAGTAAATACTTTCACAGTATGCAACTAAGTTGGGCTGTAGTAAGCAACTTGTGACTCAGGGGCTGAAAATAGTATTCAGAAGCAGAGTCATAATTAAAATGTCACAAGATGATATCAATGTGGACTTTAAGTTACCAGTAATGTTTTCCATCATTTTATATCATTACACAAAATTTGGGCAGATAAATAATGCCATTAGTAATTTTGCTGCATTTCACTGCAAAGATGACAGAAAAATGCCTCAGAATGCAGCTCACCCTAATATTGCAGGATCATCCCTCAAGGAAAATATCTCTTTCTGAGTGGGTCATGCTGCAGGTTAGGAGAAGAAGGAAGTTTATCTTATGAACTCTACAGGCACGCCTGCCAGTGACCATGAGAGAGGTTACAGGATTAAGAGTCTTATTGTTGAAAAAAAGTTGTTCCCAAAGGATCAACATGAAGTATCCAAGAGCAGATGGGATCTATAATTGTGAGACATCTCTTGTCTTGCATACATCTTAAACGCTCAAGAGGTGGGGGTAGAGGAATAAAAAAAGCCCAGGACTACCAGCTTGAATGAAAAAGCTCATGAAAATACCAATAAATCACACACATTCTTAAACTAACTCATTCCAGTTATTTCTCAATAAAGAAATACAAGGTACAGATTTCAACAACTCTTCTGAACAGAGACTGAGAAAGCATCTGAAGAAAAAGAAGATTTCAAAAGAAAAACTTACCTCACAAGAGAAATATTCAGATTAGGCAGAAATAAAACAATAGGAAACTTTTCAAAGAGAGGCACAAAAGACTGGAAGTATACATAAGGCAGTATGGCATAATGCAGAAGACTAGTGAGGATGAACAAGTCTGAAGGAGGGGGATGTCCTGACAGCAAAGTCCCAGATGGCTGGGTGAAAAATCAAAGGATGGAGCTGGCTTCATGATGCAGCTGGAAGAATTTTTATTAGAAGCTGCAAAGCACTAGTTTCAAACCAACTTGATTCAAGAATGACAGCGACTCTCAAAGACAAGACACGGTGTAGTTGTAGGTGAAGAACTAAAGCCATTTAAGGAAATGAACAGGAAAGCTCCCATTAAATGATTAAATCCACAGGTCAACTAAAAATCAGCTAAAGATTCAGATAAAAACACTATGAAAGAAGGAACCAATTGCTTGGCAAGGAAGTGAAATCAAGCCAATAGCAAGCAAACAAGCTCCAACAAAAAGAAACAAACTAGTTAACATACTGTGCATTGTCAAGGGTAAACTTTAACAAGGCACACTAAGCAGATCAGGGTGGCCAGGGAAGCATGCATTAAAAGGTGATGAGAATCACAAACGAGTAGCAAAGGAATCAGAATTGGCACAAACAGTGACAAGCTCATCCTGCAGATGAGACGGCTGGTGGACTAGAGTGGTATGATGATTGAACACACATATACAGATGGAATTTCAAAGGAGTTTTGAGCCAATTCACTTTGTATGATTAGACTAAATTAGTAGTCATCACAAAGAGTGAAGAAAGACTGGTGGGAGAGAGGTGGTCATTCATATTTTAATTATACCTTGGGGAAACAAAGAAAATAATTAAATCCTTTCTTCATAATTTTTCCATGGATATTGCATACTATTCAGAAAAACATGGTGTAACCGTTTGACAATGTGAAAACATTAAACAAACGTGCCTAATTATTCCTGAAGATTTACATATTCCTTTAAATATTAGTGCAACTTTCTTGCTTTATTTATCAATTTTAACACCTAAAAAATAATAAAAAATCCTTCACCATATTTGCTAAAAAAGGATTGGTTAGTTCTCCAGCCAAATACAATGCTGTACTCAACCACCATGTCAGGGAGCAGCCAATCAAGAGAGATACTACTGCAAATCAAAATGGAAAATGAATAACTAAGACCTAGTTTCCTATTACTCAAAATTATCCCAGATATGAGTCATTTGCCACAAATAAGACATGCCAGTTAAAAAGCAACATTTAACCAATAAAATAGGTCCTCAAAACTTCTTATGGGAATGTAAAGGGAATGCACAAAAGTCTGATGCTTTGTTAGCAGGGTGAGTGTTCAGGGTCATTCGTTCTGTTCCAATATCAAAGGAACTCTGCCTAAACTGACCCAGATTCAGTGGGTATGTTATCCTTTCCCATATACTAAACTACTGAAAATTAAAAGTGATATTTACTTATTTAAGCAAATACAACATGAGCTTGAGAAACAGAAGAATAAAAGTCAAAGCCTATGTTCATACACAGATAAACTTGCCTCCAACTTATTTCTAGTGTTTTCATCGGAAAACTGAACTATTTTGTGTGCTACCCTGCATACGAGGGTCAGCATTTGATTGTTCAAACCTGGTGACCAAGCAGCCAGCATATGGCTGCTCAAAGGAGGAGGGATTATTAAGAGAGCCATGCCATGATGCCAGCAGTGTTATGCAAGTATTTAATTTCACTGATCAACTAGCTGTTGCTTCATTTCCTCCCTCCATCTCAAAATGACTGAAAAAACCCCACCCAATGTGCTCCTTACCTTCATAACCATTCTTGCTTAAGCAAAAACCAAAAAGGCAGCCCAAACCATAATACAAGGCAGCAGAGGAGTTAAGTGAGCACAGTGCAATCAAAATACATTGGGAAAAGCATCTTTTATGGCATTGGAAAATGGCAAGAAATCTCAGGAGTGTAAAAGATTTACGTATTGTGAGAAAGAAAGGAGGGGGCATCTTTCTCCTTACCCTCCTGAAGAATGGAGTCAGGTACCCATCAGCTCACTTGCTAGTAACTCATTAACCCACCATCCTGGGACAGATTACTGATGTCGTGCGCGCGCACGCGCACACACACACACACACACACACACACACACACACACACGCTCACCCTTCAGAACCACATATGGATGCGCACACACACACAAACACATAGACCCACACCTCTCCCACACATGCACCCCCCACACTCTCCCACAACCCCCCACATACACACACACCTACAAGTCCCCACACATACCCCCCAAATTCC
>NW_017729024.1:68730944-68732035 GCF_001723915.1 Gavialis gangeticus | reverse complement strand
CCGGGCCCGGCAGGCAGCGAAGCGCGAGGGACCGAAACGCCGCAGCCGTCGCCGCGCGGAAGAGACACTGAGGCGCCGAGTCCCCGCCCCGGTCACACGGGCTCGGGGCGGAGCCGGCGCCGCCCCCGCGGGCCGCGCCGTGAGGCGGGGGAGCTGGCCGGTTTTGTCCCCCGCCAGGCACACGGGGCCCCCGAGCCCCCACCCCGCTGATTTCCCATCTGGCACCATGAGAACTGCCCGTTTGGGGCCCAGGCACAGGGGCGGGCGCCAAAGGGAGCCCGAACGGGCGGTCACCGCGTCGCCCTGTTTATTGGACCGATGTTGGGGTTGGCCTAGTAAAAGACACTGGCTCGACCAGGAGCTCTGACTAGAGCAGCTCGACGACAGCCTGGATCCTGGCTCGTACCGGGTTTTTTCCCCCCCACCATCAGTCTTTCACTTGCAGCCTGTAAGGAAGCTGATTCCCATATCGTGCCCCTCAAACCCCTGCTCAGTAGCTCCTGATGTCCCTTTCCTCCAAGGATTTGCTTAATCCCTTTTTTTGGAGTCCACCTAAACGGTCAGCTCCTGCAACTTTGGATGGCAAGGAGCCCTACACGTTCAGGACATGCTGTGGGGGAAAGAACTTCCTTTTGTTCAATTTAAAGTTACTACCTACTAGTTTCATTTTATGACCCCTAGTTCTTGTATGGTGAGAGAGAGCCACTACTAAATCCCTGTTTACTTTCTCTTCGCCATTCAGTATCATGGAAACCCTTATTGCGTTTCCCCTCAAGCGTCTCTATTCTAAACTCAATGGGCCTAGCCTCTTTAGTCTCTCCTAGCCGACGGAGCTGATTGTATATTTGCCCAGGTCGGGCATCGGGCTGAAGTTCTGAATAACAGCTGTGATTATAAATCATTTTTTAAATGCAGAGCTGCAAGTAGAGGGCAATAGAGAAACCCAGCAATGTAAAGCGAGGAAAGATTGGACAGACATCTGACCTGAGCACTCATTCCTGACGAGGGCGGGGGGTTGGACTTGATGATCTAATAGATCCCCTCCAACCCAAACATCTCTGAAACTATGAAAGGGACTGTACAAGGCCCAG
>NW_017729024.1:68724270-68725944 GCF_001723915.1 Gavialis gangeticus | reverse complement strand
CTCCTTACCCTCCTGAAGAATGGAGTCAGGTACCCATCAGCTCACTTGCTAGTAACTCATTAACCCACCATCCTGGGACAGATTACTGATGTCGTGCGCGCGCACGCGCACACACACACACACACACACACACACACACACACACACACCCCTCCCCCCCCCAAGTCTCACTGCATTCAGCTCATGGCAGAGGAGGAGACATTCAACCACTGTCAAAACCATGATCATCCTTATCATGACACATTAGTCTGCTTCCCTCCACCATGCCAAGAACAGATAGGAATTGGAAACATTTGACAACTGCAGCCAAAGCCATGAATCCATTAGGGTAAGTGGCTACATAAATCTATAGTGATACTAACCTCCATTTAGGGTGGGGCCATACAAGCGAACACACACACACAAAAAATGTAACATTATATTAAGAGCATTAAGTACACCCGCTCACACACTGCACAGACACAAGCACATATAAATAGAAACCTATGCACAAGTAATAAACAACAGCAACTTGCAGCTAAATACTCTTGCGTAGCTGCCAAGTCCTCAAAACAACAGGCACAGCATCCTTATTGGAGCCTGTGGGCACCAGCACGGTGTAAACAACACATGAAGCAGAAGCAGAAAAAGTAGCAGCTCTACTCTGCCATGCCAAAGGCAGCTCACAAGCTGCCATATTCGGTTATGTAAATCCTACGTAGCAAGCAAAGAATTGCACACTCACGCTGTATTCATGGGCAGCCACGTGTCAACAGAAAGGTAACTCCAAACTCAGCTCTGCTCAGGTAAGCCACCTACGCCGACACGGGTATTTTCACACCGAGTTGCGTAGGCTGAGGTCAGGTTTGGTATTTGAATGCCACACGGAGGAAGCTGCACCCGAATGGGATATTGGAGAACAGGAGAAAAGTAGGACTGGGAAGGGACCTCCAGAGGGCACTTAGGCCAATCCCTACCAGAGGCAGGGCCATCCCTTATCCAAACCATCCATACAAATATAATCTAACCTCTTAGCAAAACAACCGACACCAAAGTCCTTTGGATAACCCTGACGTCTGTGAGACCAACTAAAGATTTAGAAAAATGACACTTTTGCCAGCACTTGCCCAAACAACCTTGCCTACATCCTTAGACCAACATGACTACCACCAGCGCCCCCGACACAAGACCGCAGTACCTCATCCTCACCCAGGCCAGGCAGGGGACCACGGCAGCCCCCCTCCCGCTTCGTCAAAGCCCAACAGGCGCTCGCGCCCCAGTTTCTTCCACGAAGCCACGCAACTGGTGCTTGTGGACTTGGGTGGCCCATGTGCCACCACTGGCTTCCCGGGCACTTCTTTTTTTCCAGGGGCCGCATGGAGGGCACAAGCTGACTTGCTGGGGGGTGTGATTTTTTTGGTCCCGAGGTCCCCCCCCCCTTGAAGGCACGCAGACATTTCTCAGAGCTGCCTCAGCTTTCCCTTGGGCCTGAAATCTTCGTCTCCAGGCGCTGCGAGGAGGCAGCCGACACCCAGGACCGGCGGTGTGGGGGAGCAGGGCCCGGCGGGGGGCCCAGGCCTCGGGACGCGACCATGCCCGGCTTGGAGCCTCGCGGGCTGTGAGGGGCCTCCCCGGCGCGCGGGCTCCGCCTTACCCCCCAGCCCCGGCCCCGGCAGGGCAGGCCCCGCAGCACGC
>NW_017729024.1:68721902-68723839 GCF_001723915.1 Gavialis gangeticus | reverse complement strand
GGCCGGTTTTGTCCCCCGCCAGGCACACGGGGCCCCCGAGCCCCCACCCCGCTGATTTCCCATCTGGCACCATGAGAACTGCCCGTTTGGGGCCCAGGCACAGGGGCGGGCGCCAAAGGGAGCCCGAACGGGCGGTCACCGCGTCGCCCTGTTTATTGGACCGATGTTGGGGTTGGCCTAGTAAAAGACACTGGCTCGACCAGGAGCTCTGACTAGAGCAGCTCGACGACAGCCTGGATCCTGGCTCGTACCGGGTTTTTTCCCCCCCACCATCAGTCTTTCACTTGCAGCCTGTAAGGAAGCTGATTCCCATATCGTGCCCCTCAAACCCCTGCTCAGTAGCTCCTGATGTCCCTTTCCTCCAAGGATTTGCTTAATCCCTTTTTTTGGAGTCCACCTAAACGGTCAGCTCCTGCAACTTTGGATGGCAAGGAGCCCTACACGTTCAGGACATGCTGTGGGGGAAAGAACTTCCTTTTGTTCAATTTAAAGTTACTACCTACTAGTTTCATTTTATGACCCCTAGTTCTTGTATGGTGAGAGAGAGCCACTACTAAATCCCTGTTTACTTTCTCTTCGCCATTCAGTATCATGGAAACCCTTATTGCGTTTCCCCTCAAGCGTCTCTATTCTAAACTCAATGGGCCTAGCCTCTTTAGTCTCTCCTAGCCGACGGAGCTGATTGTATATTTGCCCAGGTCGGGCATCGGGCTGAAGTTCTGAATAACAGCTGTGATTATAAATCATTTTTTAAATGCAGAGCTGCAAGTAGAGGGCAATAGAGAAACCCAGCAATGTAAAGCGAGGAAAGATTGGACAGACATCTGACCTGAGCACTCATTCCTGACGAGGGCGGGGGGTTGGACTTGATGATCTAATAGATCCCCTCCAACCCAAACATCTCTGAAACTATGAAAGGGACTGTACAAGGCCCAGCAAGACCATCTAGCCCTGGGCCGGCAACTTTTTGGGGGTAGAGTGCCAAAAGCACCAACAACTTCAATGCGTAAAATGTGGGCGTGCCAGGGGCAGGCGAGGGGGGAACCATGAGGGGCTCGATCCTTGCTGTGACAGCGCAGCCGTGGCCCCTTCCCCGCCATCCGTCCCAAGTAAAATGGTTTTGCCTCTGACACCCAGGCTGGGGGTTGCCTACTTCTGATCTAGTCTGATACCCTGTATTCACACATTAAAAGGTATACCTAATGCTATTTTAAAGACTGAACCAAAGCAAGCCCATAAATTCCTTGGTAAGGAGACTGCAATATTAAATTATCACTCAGCTAGAAAACCACGCCTTATTTCAATATTGAATAACTTGTGCCAATATTAGCCAGCTTGAAAAACTGCAAAATAACTGGCCTTTGCATACATAGGCCTAGTGATCAAGTAACCTCCCAACCTTCACCTCAATAAACCCCTAAAGATGACATTAGAAGATTTATTTTACAACCCCTGGATCAGATTTTTAACCTTCTTTTGAACTCTCTCTCTAGTAGTTCCACATCCTTCCTGAAGTGTGAACTCCATAACTGGGTTACCACCTTGTACCAGTTTTAACAATTTCAAACACAAGTGTCAGAGCATTTCCCTTCTTTTAACTGACCAAACTTTTTTTTATACAAGGATCATATTAGCTACTTTGTCCTCTGGTCCTTTGCAGTTTCCTTAGTTTTCAAATATTATTAAAAATTAAAATTAATAGTTCAGAGCTCTTCTGGAAAAAACCCAAATAATATGCTAAAAAAATCAACCATCTTCTATAAATTATTTTAATTTTATTTTTAAAATATTTTTGTCTGGATTTATGTGTGTTTGCATAGTGTATCTAGAGGCAACTGCATAATAGCTCAAATACAGTCTTACTCTTGTATATTGTACAGGGCTAAGGAGTGTGTGTGTGTGTGTGTGTGTGTGTGTGTGTGTGTGTGTGTGTGTGT
>NW_017729024.1:68696431-68721705 GCF_001723915.1 Gavialis gangeticus | reverse complement strand
TTTGTGTGTGTTTGGTTGTGTGTGTGTGTGGTCGGTCCTCAGAGTCCCTGGAGTGGCCAGTCCCTAGCCGCAGGTGGTGGGAGCGTGAAGGGCTAGCCTCACCAAGCCCTGCATGATGAAGCTGGTGGTGCAGGTCATGGGGCTTGGCCAAGGCAGCAGGGGAGCCAAATGGACCCCACACTCTGTGGTCCACACTCCTGGGTCCCCACCGGCCCCGACCCCAGTCCACCGATGCAGGACACATGCTCCCACCCAGCTGTTGCTTTGCTCCCACTCACCACCACTACCACTCCCCCACCGCCACTGCTGCCCTTCCCCTTCCACTTCCCTTTCTCTCCTGCACACCCACTTGCTGTTGCTTCCACCACTGCCACTCCCCCCTGCCCATCTTCTCCACCACTACTGCCCCTTACCCACCTGCCACTGCCACCTCTGCCAACCCTCTGCCCTGCCCAACCACCACCCACCACCTCTGCTGCCATTCCCCCCCACTTCTGAGCTGCCCACCCACTGCCACTGCTGTCACTGCCTCCAGTTCACCACATGCCACCACTGCCACTCTCCCCCTGCCCACCTGTCACTGCTGACACTCCCCCCATCCACTTGCCATTGCTACAACTTCCTACTTTCCTGCTACTGCCACTTTCCCGCCCACTTACCCCCCCACCGCCATCACCACTGTCTCTCCTCCCCACATGCCACCACCGCCACTCCCCCCTGCCCCATCACCACTTCCCATCTGCTTGCCCACCTGCCACGGTTGCCACAGCTGTGGCATTTTAAGAATTCAAAGGAATATCCTTGAATAATATCAGTTTTCATTAGCATTTCCCACTCTAAATTTATGTTCAGTAGAGTCAAGAATGCATTTAGGAAGAACTACTTCACTGTAAGGGTGGCCAGAGCCTGGAATAGGCTTCCCAGACAGGTGGTGCTCTCACCTTCCCTGGAAATCTTCAAGAGGAGACTGGATAGGCACTTGGCTGGGGTCTTATGACCCCTGCCACCCCCAGTGCTCATTCCTGCCCATGGTGAGGAGTTGGACTCGATCTGTCTAGGTCCCTTCTGACTCATGATTCTATGATTCATTAACCAGTAATATATACTTATTACAGTTTAGTGTCTATTTGCATAAGGTAAATGCAACTAGATAATGATTTACCTGATTAAACCATGAATTTTAGGTAAGCCATTAACTTTTCCATCAGAATAAGATCTAATACTGTGTTAAGAAATCATCACCTATTTTCAAAAACTGCAGGGAAATGGTTTTTTGGCTACCTGAGAGAGGTCCAGCAAATAAGCCCCATTTGAAGTCACCCATGGAAACAGTTTTTCTTTTTACACATTACAGAGATGCATAAGGAGCAATTCAACAATCTGTAGGTCCAACTGTCTGTATGTATGAGCATCATTATCCCAGTTTTAGTTTTACTAATTAGAACTTTACCCTATAAAAACAGTCCTTTGATTCTGAATCATGCCTACACTTGATCCCAGAACTATCAATCTAGCTTATGGGAAGAAGCATGTCCTCTGGCTGCCAGGAAATGGACACTGAATGTGACAGTGCCTTAATAACCTTCAAGTCACAGTTAGATTGAAATTAACCTTTTTCAGTAGACCAACCATCTTTTCTTATGTGTTGAGTCCAGTGGGAAGATAGATACTTAGCATTCTCTCACAAGTAAACACCATGAGCATCAAGGCAATGATCATCCAACATCAACTTTGCTGAGCTGGCTACGTCATCCAGATGTCTGACTTTAGGCTCCCAAAGCAAGTGATTGCTCCCAGCGCAGTCAAAGCATACACTCCAGAAGAGGGCAAGGAAGGCACTTCAAGGACGTCCTCGAGGCCAACTTGGAAAAAAATGAAATGTCAACATCAACTTGGGAGAGACTGTCACCAAAAACTGCCCCAAATGGAGGAAGGATCTCAGTACTTTAAAAGCTTATGATGACAACAGGAGACAGAAAAGCAGGAGCAACAGAAATAGTGCAACTCACAGACCAAGTCCATAATAAAGAGCCACCCACCCCACGTGGAAACGTGCCCAAGTTGCAGCAGTGTGTCAATCTCAGATTGGCCTTGTCAGCCATCTTCAGACCCACAAATAAGACAATCATGGAAGACAATTGCCAAAAAAGTATATGCAATAATTCCCTCAATGAGGAAAGTCTAGAATCAACAAATCAAGTCATCTCCTGCAGCTTTGATTTACATTATATGTTTGGCTGGTGAAGCAAGTCAAAGATATATGAATAGTCTACTAATAGAGATTATAAATATGATATTTGAAAAGGGAATCTACCATTCTCTCTAAGAATTGAATTACGATAGTTAATTAAGTCCACAAGTGACCTTGTAAACAATTGCTTAATATCTGACTTTCCTTTTGTAAGGCGGGGGAGGGGGAAAGAGAGAGAATTTTGACTTCTTAAACCTTTAAAAATATTAAAAACAAAAAGGTGAAAGTGCAAAAGCAAGAATGAAAAACTTGTCAGTAATGAAAACCTTCATATCACCAGAGATTGAAACCCTCTCCCTCCTATGACTTTCATGGGGTTACACTTTTAGGACTAGATTTCCATCTTCCACCTTGTAGAGTACCCCCTCAATGGCCCAGTGTGACAAACTGGATCACATTTTCTTGCAAGATGAAGTGTTGAAACTCAAATGTGACATGTCCAGACAAAGAAACAGAAGAGTTGGAGAGCATCCTGAGAGCTGGTTTCTATGGCTTTTCAGGGTTGCCATCTTGCCTGGCCAGGGAGATCATGCTCCCTTTGGCTGATTGGTACAGGATAGAGAAACTGTACATAGCCTCAAAGAAGTTCAAGTCCAGTGTGCCAAAGAAAGTGCTGAGGGCAGCAAAGAGTGGCTGCAGTTGGAATGCAGTCCAGAAAGGCATGGAAGAGTCTTCTTTACTTCCTCTTCACAGAAAGGGCTGGCTGCTGTTACCACTGGAGCTACCTGGTGGACAAAGGTGTCTGTGCCCAGAGTCCAGTGTGGTAGCCACCACTAGATGTCCCCACTTCTTTTGGTCATGGGTAGCTTTTACAGGGTATGCCACGCCAGGCGGCCACTAAACACTACCTTCTAGGCCATGTCAGGATGGGTGGTGAGAAAACAGGCACAACAAACTGACATTCGATATGTGCAGTGTTTTTCCACTTGATCTTGAAGCAGATTCCACAACTGTTCTTGCTGGGCACAGGGAGGGATAGCAACATATGGGACCTGCCCCTCTCATTGATGTCTATGGCCAGAGAAATAGGCAGCAGTGGGGTAGGGAGGGAGGCTTAAGCAACAACGTTTCTTAACTTCAGTAACTCTTATTCAAAAAACACCAGAAGAGCCACAGATTTTTGGAAAATAACAAAACAGACTTGAACTTTCCCCTCCTCCCCAACAAGATTAGCCAGCTCTCACCTCTGACAAGTCTAAGGTGTGAACAGTGTTGCAGACAAGGTAGATTCCATGTGTTCTCTCTCTTTGTCTCTCCACAGTCCAGTCTTCTCACATGTCCTGGTAATGGGCTGGGAAATCCACTCTCTTAAACCAGATGGTCCCAAGACAATAAACCAGTATTTGGGAGACAATCAAAGTGATGCTTCTATAAAAGCTACTCAGTCAGTCACTGAATGCCAAGTCCATAATGTAAAATGCTGTTCTAAATCCAAATGTCTTTTTTTTCTTTATTTGTTTTTTTACACTGTTCGCTTGACAGTCTCATAAAACAAACTAGGTGAATGGGGTCTATTATGAAATGAATATAATGTGGATGTCAACTGGTTGATAACTTCTGATTAGGATTTTTCAATTAATTTTTGGAAACTGGGATGACATGAGGAATCAGGTAGGGTCTTATGGGGAGTCAGTGCTTTCATTAATGATACAGCAAGCATTTCTGACATTTGTAGGTGATGTCAACGTGTGAAAAGTTGCAAGCACTTTGGTAAATATATCTCCCTCTGTCACTATGATTATCCAAGACAAACTCCTAGCAGCAAGCTGTCTGACTAGCTGATATATCAAATAGATAAATGAAATGACTTCAGGGGAAAAAAAAAGAGCTTCCCACCTTTGGCTTGGTAGAATAGCTCTTCACCCTCTCAGTCTTCAGTTTGGCTCCAGTGATTATACATTTGTAAGCTACAGGTTTGGTTCTTGATCTGCATACCTAGGAAATGACACAACTACAGTTTAAAAACTCCACTGAATTCACTGTGCATGACCCTACTTCCTCAATGAAGGCTACAAGTGATCACCAGCTGTGTGCACTAGTTCTCCATTTAACATTCCAGCTAGGTTTGGGTTTTTAATTTTGGTGATGGAAAAAAATAGGTGTTTGTACCAATTCTTTTACTTGTCTTTGATACTATTAACAGTACTTCAGATGTTGGCATGAGACATGCTTTTTCTTTGCCCTTGCTTTTTCTCTCCAAAAAGATAGTAAGGGATTTGGTATTGAGCAGCTGCTCATCTAGCTTGAGAACTTCCACATATAGGATCTTGCAGTCTGTCTGTTATCACTTTTGTTCATTTTATCACTTTTGTTTCTTTGTTCATTTTATCATTTTATCATTTCATTTGATCACTTTTGTTCATTTTATCACTATTGTTCATCCTCGGACTTACGACACCATTGGTTCCAGAAGACCATGTCTTAAGTTAAAACATGGTAACTCAGAACCACTTTTCCCATAGGAAACAATATTATAAATGGAGAATTGGTTCCTGAACCAAGGCCCGATACCCTATTTTCATCCAAAATAACACAGAATTTTGTACAGTACTCAATCAATTATATAAAATAAATTAATGTAGCTATACTACTTGTCTATATGTATTTATTTATGTATATTGTAAATAGCAATCATATTTCTTTGGAAGGACTTCTTTGAGGTGACTTTGCTGGGTTTTTTGAAGGGCTCTTGGTTGGACTTTTTGAAGGGTTCTTGGCTGGAGTTTTTTCAGGAGCCTTGGCTGCAGGTCTTCCTGGAGTCCTGTCTGCTTTCTTAAAGAAAGTGTCCAAGGAAGTTTGGACAGACGTTCTCTTCTTTTGCTTGTAAATTTCTCTGTAGCAGCTGTCCATGTTGGATATGCCCCTATTCACTGATGCACTGCATTCAATGTCGGGGTCATATTCCTCAACAGGGACATGGCAGCTTCCAAATGTTGAAACGCCTCAGCCAACACTTTTGTTGTCAAGACTTTACAAGGAGTCTTTTCCACAGTGGGTGCATCTTCTTCCTCTGCCACTTTTTGCTGTTCCCATTCAATAAGGTCCTCATTGGTTAATTCTTCACAATGTGATGCCAGCAACTCATTAATATCATCTGGTGCAACATCTAGGTTGAGTTCTTTGCCCATTTCGACAATATTTTGGTCACCTCTTCAACAGTGTCTGTAAAGCCTTGGAACTCAGACACAAACTTAGGACACAATTTGCTCCAAATATCATTCAAATTTGATTGTTTGACTTCATTCCATGCCTCACCAATGTTCTTAACTGCATGGTAAATGTTGAAGCCCTTCCAGAATTCCTTCAATTGCCCTGATGACCTGGGCAAATGTGCGCCTAAGATAGTAGGCCTTAAAGGATGCAATTACCCACTGGTCCATGGGCTGCAACAGTGAAGTGGTGCTTGGGGGCAGAAACACCACTTTGATGTCAGGATGCATGTCATCAAAGATGGTTGGATGACCAGGAGCATTGTCGAGGATTACCAATGCTTTAAATGCAAGATTGTTTTTGCTGCAATAATCCCTGACACTTGACACAAAATGATTTCATAGATTTCGTAGACATTTGGGCTGGAAGAGACCCTGGAGGATCAAGTCCAGCCCTCCGCCCCAGGGGCAGGAAGTCAGCAGGGATCATAGGATCCGAGCAAGATAAGTATCCAAATGTGTTTTGAAGGCATTCAAAGTGGGCTCTTGAGCCGCCTCAGGTGGCAGTCTGTTCCAAACCTTGGGGGCTCAGACAGTGAAGAAGTTCTTTCTTATGTCCAGCCTGAACCAGTCACAGTGGAGTTTGTGACAGTTTGATCTTGTCATCCCTTGGGGGGCTCTGGTGAATAGCCGTTTAAGCCAATCCTCAAAAACGTTCTTATTGACCCGTGCCTTAGGATTGGATTTCCATATCACTGGGATAAATGCCTTGGAATGTCCCTTGAAAGCTCTGGGGTTTTCTGAACAGTACACAAGTAAAGGTTTAAGTTTAAAGTCACACGCGGCATTTGGCACCAAGCAAAAGAGTGAGCCTATCTTTACCAGCTTTGAACCCTGGCACGGATTTCTCCTCTTCAGCAATGTAGGTTCTTGATGGCATTTTTTCCCAAAACAGCCCAGTTTTGTCAACATTAAAAACTTGATGAGCACTATAGCCACCTCCTTCAATGATTTCAGCCAATGTCTCAGGAAAAGCACAAACTGCCTCTTCATCAGCACTGGCAGCTTCACCTGAGACCTTGATGTTATGCAAATTGGCCCTGGCTTTAAAAGGCAAAAAGCACCCCCTACTTGCAGTAAAAGGCTCAGCATTAGAACTATCCCCCTGTTGTTGCTTTAGATCATCGTAAAGACTCCTAGCCTTTTCCCGAATGATGCCTAAACTCACAGGAGCACAACGTATATTTTGATCCTTCAGTCAAATGATTAACATTTTCTCAACCTGAGCAATAAGTCCAACACGCTTCTTAGTTATCACAGCTGAATGCACAGGAATTCTCCTGAATTCTTGCTTTGTTTTTCAGGATGGTCACAATAGTCGTCTGGAGGATATCCAAAGCTCTACCCATTTCAGTTGGGGTCTCACTTTTTTCAGACCTCTTATTTACATTTTTGTTTCCATGGTTATTGTTCTACATTTCCTAGAAGAAGAAACATCACTTCCACCAGATTTACGCTTTTCTGTCATTATTATGGACAGTTTGGAAAAAGTTTGGAAACAGAACAGCGCATGGGCAGTGAAGTGAACTTGTTGTAAAGTACTGTACTATACAGTACTGGGACTTATTCTTTTTTCAGTACAAGTACAGTACCATAGTGCTGTAGTGGTAGCAGCAGTGATGAGTGAGCACCAGAAGAGCTGCCTGGCAAATGGCTTCCAAATGAGCAGCATACTGTTGCTCTAGCCACATGTCCGGAAGGGCATGGAAGGGGAGGCATGTGCCCCCGGATCTGCCCTGAGCACAGGCCACTCTGCCCCGACCGGATCCAGGGTCACACGTGTCTCCCCCCGATGCCCTCCCAGGCAAGCAGCAGGAGCTGCCAGACAAGCCACAGCTTCTGCGGCCACCCAGCTCAGCTCCGGCACTGCCTGCCTCATCCTGGTGGGAGCAGACAAGGAAGCAGCTGGACAAGCTGCAGCTTCTCCTGCAGCCGCCTGGCACAGCCCGAGCACTGCCTGCCTCACCCTGGCAGGGGCAACCAAGAAAACAGCTGGAAGAACCACAGCTTCTCCCACTGTCCATAGTCCCTGCTCCCAGAGCCCAGTGCAGCCCTGGCTGGGCAGCACTTGCTCCAGCACCTGTCCCAGCCCCAGCCCCCTCCCTCACCACAGGGGCCCTGATCTGCCCCCACACAGCCCTTCCCTTTCCTCTACCCTTCCACTGACAGACCTGTATCCATTATCGTAAAGTTGAAAACGAAGTCAGAATTTTGAAACCTGGCATTGCAACTGTGGTTCATTGTAACTCAAACAGTTGTAAGTTGAGGACTGCCTGTGTCCTTAAGAGGGAATATGAGCAGGATGTGGCTCCAGCTTGTACAGAGCTTTGTACAAACGGATTTAAATGCCTCACCTTGTACTAAGTTTGGATCACGTCTTGGCTGATGCAGCGGTAGTGGAGATTAGATGAAGGAAAACTAGCAGGCAGGCAGGTAATAACTGTTTCCTTGAGGTAGCTAATTTAAGTTCATAACTCTAGGTTTTCATTTAGTCCTTGCAAGCAATGAACAATGCCTTTGCTTCCTTTTAATCTTCCCTTTATATCCCTGCCCCCATCTGTCCCACAATTATTTTATAGGAAGTGAGTGATCCTGCCTTTTAGATGCAAATCTCTTACAGTGCCTTTTTCATGTTCAGATCAGAAAGCTAGACAGAGCTGCAACATAGGACTCCGTGGAAGCTTCGTTACAGAAATCAGCAGCGTTCTACTTTTAAGGTGTTACACCAGTGTGCAAGAAGTCCCCCATGATGCTTATGCTAAACTAGTTCAGTTTGTTTTTAGATGAAATATTAAATGCTGCTTTTAAGGTGGGGCAGAAAACACCTTTCAATATACAGCACCACAGCGGTTGTGTGTAACCAGGTTGGGGCTATGGAAAGGAACACTTGGAAAGAAAGGGGTGGGAAAAGTCAGTTCAAATTAAATGCTCCTGAGCAAGATTTTGGAACATGATCTCATCAGAAACACCCTGTTCTGTCAAAGCAACACACAGAAGACATCCTGGATGCCCCACTCAAAACACGGGCACTTGATTAACATCATAGTGCATGCCTGGGACTGTCGTAACATCCATGTCACCAAAGCTATGACCGGCACAGGTGACTGCTGGACTGATCATTGTTTGATATTTTTCATTATGTCCACTTGTATCTCCCCAAAACAGCATAAGCAAAAGAAGCACCCAAGGAGGAGGTTCAATGTCTACTGCTTGAAAGACCCTACTAAAAATTATCATCTCCAGCAATACCTTAGTACCTTCAAACCCCCTGATGATCTTGACACCACTGGTCACTAGGAAAGCCTGAAGAAAGGCATCCATGGGGCATGTGAAGAATCTGTAGGGTTCTCCACAAAGAAACACCATGACTGGTTCAATGAAAATTATAAGGAACTTCAAGCTCTCATTGACAGACAAAGGAGAGCCTTCAAAGCTTGGCACAAGGACATCAACTGCAAACAAAAGCAAGACACTTATTGCCACGTGAAAGCTGAGACGAAGAGAAAAATTCAGAAATGAAACACCAAGTGGGAGGACAAAGTGAAAGAGATTAAAAGTTTCCCGACAGCCACAATGTGTAATTTCTTCAGCACAACAAAAGCTATCTGTAGGTTAGGTACACTTGGAGCTGTCCCTCTGAAGTCTAAAAATGGAACAACACTCTTTAAATACAGCTCCACCATCAAGGGACAGTGAAAAGAACACTTTCAAGAGCTTCTGAACTGAGAGTCTAACACCAAAAGTAATACCAATTAAGTATTTCACAATACCCCATTAAGGACTATCTTGCAGATCTACCAACCTATCAAGAAACTTTGAAAGCCATTGAGCAGATGAAAAACAACAAAGCATCTGGTCCTGATGGAATACCAGCTGAAATGTATAAGCATGGTGCAAAAAAGCTCTCTTACCATTTACATGCTGTCATTCTGAAAATCCGGAAACATGAACAGATTCCCAATGACTTGAGAGACTTCAGAATCTTCCAGGATCCAAGAAAAGAGATAGATCAGATCACAGCATTTACCATGATATTGCACTCCAGTCCCTAGCTGGGAAGATCCTTACCTGCATTCTCCTCAATAGACTCACTCCCTTCGCCAAGGAGATTCTACTCAAGTCCCATTGTAGCTTGAGACCAGGGATGGGCAATTCTTTCGGGCATAGGGCCGCTTACTGAGTTTTGGCAAGCCATCAAGGGCCACATGACAGGCAGCCAGGGGCAGATATATATTGATTTTCTAAGTTTGGGGGGACCCCATGGGCCGGATAGAATGGCCTGGTGGGCTGCATCTGGCCCACGGGCAGCATTTTGCCCATGCCTTTTTTAGACCATTCAGAAGTACAAAATACACAATCTTTGTTTCTAGACAGTTGCAGAAGTGCAGCAAGCAACACCAAGATCTATACATGGCCTTCATTGACCTAAGACCTTTGATGAAGCCAACTGAGCGGATCTATGGAAGATCATGTTGAGATTTGAATGCCCACCAAAATTTGTCACCAATCAGGTTTCTTCATAACATGACAGCAACTAATCTAAGCAGTGATTCAGAAATGGACCCCTTCATCATTAGAACTGGAGTCAAGCAAGGATGCGCGACTGCACCAACTAACTTTTCTACCTATCTCACAGCTATTCAACATCTCATTGCTGACAGACTTCCATCTTGAGCCAGCATCTACTATTGCAAGGATGGGAAGCTTCAACATCAACCTGTTACATCCCAAATCCAAGAAAACCAACTGCCATTATTAATCTTCAATATACACTGACAATGGAGTCATGTCATGTGTGCCCACTCAATTAAAGAATTCCAGGTCACCTTAGACTGCATCTGTGAGGCATATAAAATGCTTGGACTCACTGTCAACTTCACAAAAACCAAGATTTTCACAGATTTCAGACATTAGGGCTGGAAGGGACCTTGTAAGATCATCGGGTCCAGCTTCTTGCCCAAGGGGGCAGAAAGTCAGCTAGGGTAAACCACCTTGCATTTCTCCATATTGAATGCCATCAGGTTTTCATCTGCCTACCTTGTAAGCCTATTGAGGTTGGCCTGGATCGCCAGCCTATCCTCAAGTGTGGATACTCTTCTCCAAAGTTTGGTGTCATCAATGATTTTAGCCAGTCTGCTTCTGACACCAGAGTCCAGATCATTTATAAAGTCATTAAAGAGTACAAGTCCAAGAAGATACTTTACCAACCTACCCTAAACCAACCAGCTGCTCCCCCCACGCATTACAATTAAGAGGGCAGTCCTTGGAGGATGTTGGCCATTTCCCCTGGGTGGTCACCTTTCTCAAAAAGGTCAATATAGATGACAATATTCAACACCAAATAAAATCTGCCAGTGCTGTCTTTGGAGGTCACCAAAATAATATCTTCAATGATCCTGACATCAGAACCCAAACCAAACTTCTCATCTATTAAACCATTGCCATCCCTAGCCAGCTATATGGGTGTGAAACCTGGACAACATATCATACCTGAATGTTCCTATGAGCAATGTCTTTGAAAAATCCTCCATATCAGTTGTAAGGGCAGAAGAATGAATGTGGTGTTATGGCTCAAGCAAGCAGGTCCTATACTTCCATCTCACTCATGGTTACTGCTTTAGAGATTGGCAAAGCTGAAGGTCAAGCTGAAGGCATGAAATACTGACATCGGTACCTGGGAGACTTGAGCACTGAATCATCCCCTATGGCATCATTATGTGCTAGGTATTGATCATTTGAGCAAACTTGCCTCACTATGGAGGCAGATAGATGAGAAAGATGAAGGGAAAGAGCTGTGAGCAGACATCACCAGGAGTTGCTTCTTCCTCCTGAAACTGTTTGCCCTTTCTACAGTTGAACGTGCAGACCTCAGTACCCTAGCGAGCAAAAGACTCCTTTGGGTGAAATGGTGGTACTTTTTTCCCCCCCCGCAACTAAAAGCACATTTGAAAGTGGAGTGTACCTTATAGACTTGCTTTGTTTTCAGATTTGCACCCACAAATCAGATACAATTCTGTATAGAACTATTGCAAATTAAATTTTCACATAGCTGTAATTTGGGAATACAAAAAGGGAAGCTAGCTGCTGAAAACCTGTCCCCTTAACATAAAATGTAGATTCTAAGTTAAGGATCTTTAAACTTCCATCTTTCACTTCCCTGAAAAGTTCAGATTCAAGCTTTTGAATTCTTGCTGCACATGTGGATTGTTCACTAACATCTGTTCCAGGGTACAGAATACAGTATTGCAGTTTTTCAGTGTTTAAGAAATCATCCCAGACTTGCAGACTTTCCAGAACTAGAAACTGCATGTCAAATATTTATTTAATATAACTACATGTTCAAATATTTGAATCTTCTGCAAGGGATTTCCCAGTGCATACCTATGAGTGCAGAGGGCTGGGACCTTCTATATGGGGGTCTCCCATTTGCATTTGCACCCTGTGCTCTGTCAGAAATGCATGGCAAACTGGAGGGCCTCAGGGCCATGCTGGAAGTGGAACCAATGAGTGGAAACCCACTGTCCTCACCTGCAATCAAATCTAGGTTCTTCCAGTCCAAAAAATGACAGTATGCAACCATGAAAACAGTATAGGGATGACTCCAAGATGCAAAATATTGCTTAAGTACAAATATAATTTTTTTTTATCTAAAAAAATAATCAGTGGGATGACACAAACTGAAGTTCAGATGTTATTTTCAAATGGATCTTAAAAAATGGCATTTGTCCAAATAACTTCTTAAATAAAGACACAGGGATCATTTATATAAAATCTAAACACTAGACTTTAAGTATGCTGTTTAGCATACTTCCATTATATATGCACTTTTTTGGGGGGGGGGGAGGCAGGGTTAATGGCACAGTGGTAATTTAACTTTTAAAGGACTGTAAAAAGTGCTCTTTGATAATTTGTTTTTTGGGCCAAATTCATCCTTAGCATAATTAAATTGACTGCAACAGGAGTTGTGCCCAATGCTGCAAGAACTGAATTTGGCCCCTCATATCCAGATGGGAGAGATTAAGTATACTTGAAATAAATCCCATTTTCAGAGGTACACATATCCTGAAGATGTGTGACAAACTGTTTTGATTACAGCTGCTCAATGCAGTGATTACCAGCAGGCTTAGAAGATAAAACATGTGCCATCCTGCAAAGCATAGAAATAGTTACTAACAAAGGTTATATAGGAATAAGGGAAGCCTTGGAAAGTGATGTGTACATGCAAATATAGATGGGCACAAAAAGAGCACTGTCCCACAATACCACACAACTGTAACTGTTTCTAGGTGAAAAAAACTACTCCTTTAGATAGTGTCTAACCAAAATATTGCAACATCTGTTATTCATGAAGCCTTTAGTTACCACATAATAGTTATATTTGTGGAAACCTGTATTATTACAGGCTTTTACAATTTTGCAGTATACAGTGATGTGCAGCAAACCAATGATAAACCTACTTTCAATTATTGTGTTGTGAAATGTAAGCAACTACAGTTTACATCTATTTTAGAGTGCATTCAAGTCCTCAGTGGATAGGCTGAACAGTGTAGAGAAACATTAAAACTACATAGCATATAAGACAAGGGCTTGGATCAGCACATCCTAGTTCACTACATGTCATTCAGCTGTATAAGGCAGGGATCTCCAGCCCCATCATTATCACCTGATTTACAGATGCAGTAGAAGTACCAGCCTTTTAAAAACAGCTTGATCCTGAATCTTTTTGCAGTCTGAAGTTCTCCAGTGAGCATGATTTAAATAATTTTGGCTAAATCAAGCTCTTGTATAGAGTTTAAATACTGCTTAGAATACAACCCTTCAAAATAATTTATGGATCCTTTCTGAAAACCTTATTTTTAATGTTTTATATGTAAATATGCTTCAACCTACATAACAAAAAGGAGCTAATCAAAATAACTGGATATTCTGCAACAGGTTCAGGTATGACAAATTAATGTGAAAACTACTTTATAAAATCCGTAAAAATATAAAGGTTATGAAGTGAAGCATTTATAAAAAGTATAGTTAAGGTTGTCTGTACATGCTTACCGAGACATGTAAAACACAGTCTATGTGAGCACATGCTTCTGTTTTCATAGGGTTCTTCTTTCTCACAACATATGTGCGTCATTAACTACACTGAGCCAGTCTTTGATGATCAAAGTATAACATCCGTGAATGAAAATAGTGACTTGGTATGTATAACTGGACATAGAATTGTTCCAAAATTAGAGAAATCTGCAATGCTATCTTATTCATGTTGTACCATCCAGCTTACACAATGAATGTGCCAGAGACCATGCAATTAGAAGAGCATACAATTAGACTGAGACCCATAATTTTGGCTCGTCATCTTGCTAGACACCTGCAGGATGAAATACTAGATTTCTGGCATCGTTGTAGGATCTTACTCTTTGAGGTTGCAAGATCGTTATATTTACTAAAAGAGTATTTACTTTTACGTTCTTCACTGATTTACTCTGTGTAGTAGCCTGCAAAAACATGCTGTTTTTACATCATATACTTTATTTGTTCAACTTTTATTTTTCATTAGACATCTGATATCCAAAGTGATATGCACAGGATCTCACTCCTTCATTCCTCAGTTATTTATATATCTGAGCAACAGAAAATTCAAAAACAGCATCATGATGAAAACTAGCCGAACAGTTTTGAACTAAAATGGAATTGAGGCAGGAAACCAAAGTTCCAGTGCTCTTCCTTTTATGCCCCCACACAAGAACATGAGGAAGACAGTGCTCATCCATGGCTCCAGCTATCAAACAGAATTCAAAACTTGAGAACAAGGCTCATGCATGCTGACACCGGGATCCACAGTACTAGCCATCATCACCTAGAAGCACCACAACTGCTATAGGGTAAGTAACTTGCATGTAGATTTCACTGCAAGTGACTGGCAAACAGTATCCTCTTCAGCAAGGGAATGAGGAGTATCATTACAACAGACTGGAGTACTACAGTCTCAGATTTCACAGCAAATCTAGCAATTATCTCCAGCAATAAAGCCATAATGTTTCATGAACCTGCTGAACAGACTGTACCACATAGCTTTCTTTTAGGGCTGTGCGAAGCTTTGGTAGCTGATTTGATTTGGTGGTCGAATCTCCAAATTGAATCGGGAAACCAATTAAAAGGTCCGAATTGAATCAGAAGCCTCCAAATCGTTTTGGAAGGCTTGCAGCAAACAGAAACTGAGAAGGGGGAAGGGGAAAAGGCTGGGGGGGCAGAGCATTGCTTTGACATCAGAGCTGGCCAGTGACTGAGCTTTCGCTGATTTCCCTTCCAATCACAGTGATCTGGGGGAGAGACATAGAAACAACACATAAACCTGTGTCTGAAGTGATCTGTGCCTTTTGTGAGCTCGCTCTCTTGGAGCAGCAGCATCTGAAAGGCTGTCTCTTGCTAGCTAGTCTCTCTTCTTGTAAGTTGTATCCAATCCTTTCCTACTTACCCTTGCCTACAATCCCTCTTGTTATCCCTATCTATTCATTTCAACTTACTCTTCTCCCCAAATCCTCTTATCTGTTCTTGTTAGTTTGTCTTGATTCTTTCCCCCAACAAAAAGAAATCTGTGTTTTCCCTGACACTGTCATCACCTGTGCAGGAAAGTACAAAATATATTACACACACACACATTTTGCAGCACACCAAACATTATGAAAGGCAGGTGCCAGGTCTTCTGGCAGGAGAGGGAGAGGGAGCAGAGGGACAGCTGCAAGTTCCCCCTCCCCAAACATAGATGCACCCTTATTCCTGGAAACCATGAGTCTTCTGCTGCTAGTGGGAGCAAGGAGGTGGTAGTAGTGCCTGCACCTGCACCACCACCAGTAACCAGCAGCATGACCTTTTCAATCCCAATTTCAGTTACCAGTGTGACCCTTTCAGTGTCAGAGGAGGAGCTGGATCTGAAAGAGGAGCTGAGGGCCATAGTGAAGGAAATTGCAGGGAAGGAGGGGCAATCCGAGTTTGTGCTCCACACCCCTCAACGTTCCCCTAGAGGCAGGTCTCCTTCTCTAGAAGGCACTTCAGAGGAGGGTGTGGGGGCAGGTGGCTCAGCTCCTCCTGTTGTTCCAACTGTGCCTGGTGAGGAGGGGGATAAGGCAGGATTCCCCACCCTCAACCCAGAAGCAGATGGGTAGTGAAGTGTGAGATCATTCTGAGGTGGCAGATGATCCCAGGTATGCTACCTGCCAGCACTGCCGAAGGCAAATCAGCTGGGGCAAGGACATGAAACACTTTGCCACCATGGTGATGTTGCTGCATCTCAGGAGGCAGCACCCCCTTGGCCCTTGTTCCTCAGCCTTGTAGCAGCGGAAGCATGCCCAAAAATAAGTCCCCCTTTCGCTCCGAAGACCCTGTCCCCAAGAAGCAGAGGCAGGCCACCCTGGACCAGTGGGAGAAAAGGCAGAGACAAAGCGGGGCGTGTTCTGAACGCGAACAAGGATACCCAGAGCATTGGTGAGATACTTGCTCTGGACGGCCAGCTCTTCTCCTTTGTTGAGTGTCCAGGGTTCAGGTGGCTTATGGCGCTCGTGGTCCCATCCTACCAAGTGCCCACACGCACCACCTTTAGCAGGACAGTGGTACCCTCCCTCTATGAGGCACGCAGGGAGTACTTGAGGGAGAAGCTTCAGAAGGCAGGTCCACAGGTAGCCTTGCACTTCCCCTTGGACATCTGGAGCAGCCAGGGTGGAGATCATTGCCTACCTCCCCCTCACAGGAAACTGGTGTGACCAGTCAGGGCGTTGGTGGGCTATCCTTCAGAGGTGATGGATGGGTCCCACACAGCAAGGGAGATCATGGTGGCTATGAACCGCATGGTAAAGGAGTGGCTTGCTGGGCAGGGCAAGCTCACCCACAGGTTCAAGGTCACCGATAACAGGGCCAATATGGTCAAGGCAGTTTGTGATGCCAACTTTTTTGGCATCTGCTGTGTGGCACACAAGTTCCGCCTTGTAGTCAGGGACGCCTTGGAAGGGGACAGGGCTCCTGGTGATGGTGCCATGACTACCAGCCAGTTCATTTTGAAATGCAGGAAGGGCTACTACTACTGGAGCATCAAGTGTGCTGCAGGATACACATGCAGAGCTGAGCATCCCGCAGCACAAAATCATGCTGGAAAGGCTGGTCAAGCAATAGAAGGCCATCCAGGTGATGGCCTTGGTCAGGGAGATTGGGATCAGTGGCCCACTTAACAAAATGGAGTGAAATACCATCTCTCAGAGCTTGGTGGTCCTCAAGCCGTTCCTCGAGGCCAAGAGGCTCAGCGCTGGCGATGCCATCCTTAGCCAGGTGATCCCCACAGTGAAGAGGCTCAAGAATGAAATGGAGGAGTTCCAGGGAATTGATGTTCCTGGCTGGGGCAAGCCGCTTTCACCAGAGGTGCAGGCACTGGTGAAGCAGCTGAAGGAGGGCATCAAAAAATGGCTGGATCCATTGCAGTCCAACATGGTCCACATGCTGGCGGGCATGTGTGACCCGAGGGTGAAGGGGAGCATCTGTAGCAGCAAAACCCTCGATCACTAGATGGAGGTGCTGGTGAACAGAGTCAGGGAAGCAGAAGGGCAGAGGCAGGGAGAAGTAGAAGAGGGGTATTCACTTTCCCATGCCAGCACTCCAATTATGAGACAATCTCCTCCACCACAGCCACTGCCAACGTGGGCCGAGGGCATGACTTCAATGTTGGTGTCCAGAGGCACCAGACCCCACCATCAGACAGGTAGCACAGAGGCCTCAGTGGCTACCTATCTTGCTGAGGTGGTGGAGCCACTGCACTGCGACCTCTTGGCCTATTGGTCAACCCACAGCCAGGTGTTGGCCCTGGTTGCCTGGGAACAGGTGTCCACCAACCAGTGTTCCATGCAAGAGGGTGTTCAGCATTGCTGGTGATGCTGTGACAGCCCACCGCACCTCCTTGGATCCTGGTTTCATGGAGCAGCAAGGTGAACCTCACATTGCTGGGGTTTCTCAAGCTCCATGTGCAGGCAGCGTGAGTGCCACCCTCCTCACTTGGCACCTACTGCTTTTTGCTTTCAGAAACTTGAGGTGCACTTTCACAGAAACCCCTGCACCAGTCTGCCTGAAACCTGTCAGGCTTCATGCCCGCACAGGGGGCTACCATCCCTGCTGCACTCATCCCTCCCTGCCTTAACACACACAAGTGATATGAGTTTGGCTTTCAACAGTTTGAAGTGCACTTTCACAGAAACCCCTGCACCTATCTCCTTGAAACTTGGCAGGCTGCATATCCTCAGAAGGGGCTACCATCCCTGATGTTTTTATCCAAACCTGCAAAAAAATGACAAAACTTATTGGTATTTTAGTGATTCCCCATTATAGTCTATGGCCAAATTGGCACCAAAACTCCGAATCCAAATCGGCCAAATCAAATCAGGAGTGATTCGAATCACAGAATCAAATCACCGTCCCTCTGAATCAACCAAATCTGAATCTGAAGCGAATACTTGCTGCTTCGCACAGACCTACTTTCTTGCAGATTTTGGATACTAGCACATTTGAAAAACAGACTGAAGATTTTGCTTGGGACCTACAGAAACAAACCTTGATAGTCCATGGAGCAAGCGCATTAGTCAAACTGTAATGCAGTATGATGCTCTAAATTATCCACTCTAAGAAACTCTGGGATGAAATAGATTAGTCTTTAAACAGCCAGCCACCAGACTAAATTTGTAGATTTAATCCTGTCAGAACAAAATGGTAGGACATACAATACATATAATGGATATTACTGTGCAAAATGTGGTTTTCAGGGAGAAAAAAGGTAAAGTATTAACTGGCATAAGAGAAACAGGCTCCACTTTGGTGTCAGAACCACTTTGCTCTTGTTGAATTAGATGTATGGGCTTCCTCTGAGAGTGCTGAAGCTCATTAACTTTTGGCTGAAGCAGTTGGCATCAGTCAGTTTTAAAAAGGCAAGGCAGGAGATGAAGAATTCCGAGGGAGTCAAAGAGGGGTTTGCTAAATTTTAGAAAAGTGATGTTGTGGGCCCATGTCAGAGTATATCTGAGACCAGTGGGTAGGCATGCATCTGGCCATTCACAAATGTCTATACTCTTGCCTGATAGAAAATAGAAAGCAACTGCATTGGACTGCACTGACTTAAGTGAATGAGAGTTTGAGCTGGAACAAGCAGCCCAGAATCTTTGCTATAAATCCTTGTCTTGAAAGAAAAAAAACTGTCTTGCACTTAGGCAAGGAGGGAAGCTGGAGCATCTCCTGTGCTTGTTCTGACACTTTGCATTGAGATTCCTCCAGCTCTCAGAAAGGGAATCTTCCTATCAATGTCAGTTTAGATCTCCTCTTTGTGGTGAATCATAAGGTTTCATTTTGAAACCTGCAAAATGGTGGCCCTCCAGCAAATTAGTCAGCATCAGTAATATGCCATCACAAGATTGCCTGTGACCCCTTCATGGCCAGTCCTGCATCAGATGCCATAACTGGATACTTCTAAGACACCCTTTGGAGGTACCCTTCCTTTCTCTTTAATGATGGCTTACTGCAAGAAAGCAGGGGATTAGCAGCAGCCCAGGAACTGTAGAATCATTTCTCTGGAAATGCCGGCGTCATTGATGCAAATCCAATGATATTGTTAATAGTAGTCATAAAAGGAAGAGAGAAGGCAGATACACAAAATCTTGGGAAATGCACATGCTTTAGCATCCAGATTGGTACCAAGATATTCTTGGTACTTGTACCATAACATTTTGGACTTTTTTGCTGTTGGCACCTTGCAATCTTGAACTTGAGATTTTGAGGACTTGTTCTGACAGTTGGACTCTTCTTTACATGAGCAGTGTATTGTTGTTTTGAGGTGCTCTTACATTTGATGCATGTGTGTTAGTCAGTATTTGATGTGGTCTGCTGAAGGGATGTCCACTTCAGGGCTAGTGCTGATGGAGCCTGTGCCAGGGCTACTAGTGGAAGAGCAGCTGCAGGAAAACGGAGCTTTTTGTCAGGGAAGCCCTCTTTCCTGGGCAAAAGAGACATCTGCTGAGCCTGTCAACTAGAGACATCAAAAGTCATTGCAGGGAGGGTAGTGTGCGAAGGTCCTCTATTTTTAATGGCTGACAAAAGCACCTCACCCTGTTCTACAGTATAGACCAGGGGTTCCCAAAGTTTTTATGCCACAGCCTGGCAAACCTCGGCCCAGCAATCACAGCCAACCACAGCCAGAATTTCTGACTAGCAGACAGGTAACGATACCCCCGGCTCCACGCCGGGCACTGCAGAAGGAGCCGCGGCCTCTCCGCCCAGCTGTGGGGGGCCGTGGTTTGCTGGTCCACGGCCACTTCCGGTCTGGCAGCCGGACTGGTAGTTGATTTGCATCCCAGGAATTAAGAACCCCTGGTATAGACAATAGATGTCCTCTTCTCCAGCCTTTTCTTCTAAGGAATATGCAACTGAATAGTTAATATTAAGAACTGAACTGATCAAGTGAAGAATATTTCCTTATAAAATAGGTTTTGAAACTCAGGAAAAGGATGGGACAGTCCAAGTTCTATAACACTGCTATGGACAATAAGGGGGAATTACAGAGGTTCAGCCATTCAATAATTTATGCACATATATACATAGGCAAGGGAACAGAAATGCATGCACAGTGGCATCAGACCTGCCTTACTCACAAGATTCTGTATTCTTGCCCAAAGGCTCTAGGCCTCAGCCTGCTCCTCTGCTTCTCCAGCCAGTATTGAAAGCCAATGTCATCACTGGGCTTGGATTGTGGCCAGGTTGAAGCCACCTGGTTTTGGTACAGCTCTTTCTTTAGGCAACAGGTAAACTAAAGAGTCATGGTTTGAAGCAAAGCCTATGGCTGGGGCATCTGGCTTCTTCCCCCAACCCACATATAGGCACAAAGGCTATGCTCACAGAAATCAACAGGGCTCTACATTGATGCAGCTGCCTGTGCGCATGGAATGAACTATAGAAACACGTGTGTTTGGAGGAGGGAGTAAAAAGAGGTACTGCCTGTTTTCTTATCCTCATTGAAAAGCCTTGCTTTGGACTGCACAACTCTATTTTTAGAGATGCATTATTGGTTTAACTGGTATAGTGCTTTTACATAGGATTAGAAAAGAATGATGTAAAGCTACTGACAGTCAAATACTATCAAATTCCTAGAAGAGAGAGCCAAAGACTCCATAAAATTACCACTGACCTTGTTTTTATTTAGGAGCGCATCAAGTTTTGTTTTTTTTTTAATACCAGAGCTTTGGTTGACTGGAATGATATGCACACTTACATTTTAACAGAATTAAAAAAAGAAACAGTAAACATTAACATGTACATTCAGTTATGTGCAAGAAATAGGGTCCACATTACATGTTTATGATACAAGAAATTAACTGGTTTGAGCATACAACTGAACACTTCAGGTTTTTGGTATCATTTACTCTGCACTTAATAGAACCATTTTTTAGAAGTCATTTCACTTGTGACCCACTTAAATCTGCACAGACTTTGTCGTAAGATCACAAGGTATTCAAAATTGCTGGTAAGTGTTAAGAGCTTTCTTTTCCTTAAAAACATTTCTTTGAAACAATATGTCTTGCCATTTAAATTAGAAAAATATCAATTTTAATGCAGTTTATAAAGCCATTATTAACCATTCAGCCGTCTGAACATATGGGCAAAATGATACATTAATTTGGGACATTTATGAATGTTTAAAAATTCTTCATGCCACAGACGAAATGAAAACTGGCTGAGCCTGGATGATTACTTCATAGAACCCGAGTCCACAGTTTGAGTCCTGCTGACAAAAGCTGACGGAGTGAAAGTGATATGAACCAAACAGAACATGCTAAAACCAGTGTATTCAGATTATCTTTCTAAAGTTAAACTTTTAGTTCCAGGAGTATTGCAGTTTCTCTCCTTAGTCTGAAACAGTGGTAGTAGAACCACTGCATAATGATGGGGTAATAAGTTATCCTAGAAACCGTAAATAATCAGGCCAGATGTAATCATACTTCCTTTTAAAGAAAACTGCTTTTTCTGTCTTTCTTTTTTAAGTCAGCAGTTTGTTAGTAACTTTTTACAAACCTATGATAAGGCAAATAAAGCCATCTTTTTTAGTAAACAAAAATTCTTAGGATAAGAAAATATATAAAATGATTTTTTTCTGTCGGAGGATATACAGATATCTACTCGTATATAAGCACATACTAAACCACAAAAGAAAAAGGTATATTTGAATGTTACAGGTCTGATGTAAAACACAGAACACAGCAAGGAGATTCAAACTGAAAAGACGACAACTTCATTCACCCCATTGTTCCTAGTTATTTCAGCATATATGATACAAAATCATTCAAATGCCAAAAGCACCTGTTTTACCTCAAACAGGCAAAGTGATTTCTTTGGAATTGTATTTAAATAAAAATTGCTCCTAGCCAAGATCATGTATGTCAAATTTCAGCCCAAGACAAAAAAGTTCACAGCTAGATTATAACCCCTTAAAATAGGAGTTCAGAATGATAGACAACTCTTCATTATAGTGACTCTAACAGAGCCACTATAATACATACCATTGGGATGAGACTTCTTGTCTGTTTATACTTTTATACACATATACAGTAAACTAAGACACTGAAAAGGCAGCTTAAAAAAAGGTGTGCAATTCACTCAACTGCTGAGCAAATCTCTTTGCCACAAATATTTTAGAAAATGAGAAGAGACTTTTTACTTGAATATATACAAAGTGTGCACTAGTTACGAGTCTTTAATTTACATACAGGCAAGTGCACTGACACAGATAGTAACATGAATGGCTTTTGAAAGCTAGGTCACAATTAAATGAGCTTTTCTATCACTGAATGTACACTGAAGGAGATTTTTAAAAGGAAGAAGTTTTGTCTGCCGTGCTTCATTTCTTCGTAGGAAGGGTTGCACTAGCATGTTTTGCATCATCATGGGGGCTTTCTTCATGAGATGGTTTAACTTTAGACACACAACTGGAGGTCTCACTGGTAGCTACACAGAAGCAAACAAGGAAAAAAAACCCCCTCCTGATTAAATGGATTTTTGTTTTGTGTGGTGTTGCAACTGATATTAAGACTGATGCAAAAGGAACTGAAGTGTCCCAATATAGTCATTAAATAACTCAAGCTAAATAAGTTACTTTTGTAAAGTTGAGAATCATAATTACACCTGCATTAATAGTGAGAAATTCACACTACTTAAATTCATTACTTGGCTATTACAGGAAAAAAATAACCCATCACTGGTAACTTTATGTGGATTCCCAAAATTACTGAAAAGTTGGCCAAACAGCAGAGGGTCACATTTTTATAAAACAGAAATATCCCAACTGATCTGAAAGCTACTGAAAGCAGATAGTTCTCCAGAGTTATCTGGAGGTCAAAGCCAGTAAAGAAAAAGATAAAAAAGTTTGAGAACTTGTAAAAGAAAAGGGCTTTTCCATTTGCACATGCCCTTCTTCTACACAGTTCATTTGTAAATAGATTTGTATATACTTAGCCAAATAACTTGAATATGCTATAGAAAATTTTCTGGTACAAAACAAAGGATAGATAAGACAATTTAAATTTGGTATTTCTTTTTAAAAAAGTTAAATTTAAATAAGTGACAATTTTTTCAACCTTTTATTAGATGTAACGAGTTATTACATGCTGTTCAGACAAAGAGAAAAGCAGCTTGGATTCATGCACTGTTCTACAGGCCTTGTGGTAAATAAATTTCAACTTAAAGTTCAAATATTGGATCTCATAAGGAGCTTTATATAGTATTTTCAGAGATGTTTTAGCTGTTTCAGTGCTAAAAAAAAGTCAGGTTCCTTTCAAGCAAGAAGCAAAAATAGTCTCCAAACAGACAATTAGAGAGAACAGAAAATGAAAACTTAAAAATACCTTAAATCTAAGGAATCCAGATGCAAACAGAAAACAGACTGCAATAGGTAGTGAGAAAAAAAACAAGGTAACATCTTGAAAAACAAGATGCCTTATGTTTACTAAAATAATAAGGTATATTATGGGGGAAGCAATAGGAACCAAAATAATCAATTCCACAGTGTTAAATAAGGACAGAAAAGTCTGAGGACACTTCCACTAGGGAATTCTGTAAGAGATACCACATTTACCTAAATCCAAGACAACTTCAAATTTAAGTTGACCACCCCCCACAATAATTAGTCTAGACATGGAAAATTTATAAATTTGTTATAATTTTTCCCTGTATAGAATCTAACTATTGGAAGGGTCTCTTAAATTCATGCACCCCACCACTGCTCCAGGAGGGGAGGTGGTGGGAGAGAATCAAGTGGCTTGACCTCTACCCCTTGTCCTCTGCCACTTGCACCCCTACTACTTGCCTCCTCCTTGCCTAGCCCTCCCCAGCCCCTGACCCTCCCTTCAGTGCCCACCCTGCTTTACCTACTCCCTACCACTTCTGCCACATTTACTGCTGTCTCTTGACCACTAGCCTCCCACTGTTTAACCTCCATGACTCTGGTTCAGGCTCTGGCCCAGAGAATGGAGCACATGGTGGTTCCAGTCCTGGCCCTGCCATGCAGCAGCACCTGCAGTGGCAGCTCATCCAGGACTAGAGTTTCCTGCACTGGCATTACTGCTGCATGGCTGGGCAAGAGCTGGCGTAACCATGTGCTCTGCGTCCCAAGCCAGAGCAGGGCCAGAGCCCAAGCCATAGAGGACAACTGCTGGTGGCGTGTGAGGGGTGTTGCAAAGGGAAAGTGACAAGAGGAGCTGAAGCCACTACCTGCCCCCAACTCCAACCCCAGGTCAGGACTGGAGCTGTAACTGCAGCAGCCACCTGGCCCCTCCCCTGTACTTGAATTAGAGGGGTTTCCCCACCCCTGTTATAATGGGGAAAAATGTTTTGGATCAAGCACATACAGTAAGTCAAAGTTTAGCAGCAGTCTTTTTTTTATAAATACATATAGAGAAGATCATTCTGCTTCTCTTAATCTCTTGGACAGACAAAGTTGGAAACTCTTTCAGATGGCCACAACTTGAACACCCCAAGGCTGAGTATCGACAGCATCCAAACATCTGATCAGATAGTTATTGAAATAGTTCTCTTGAAGACATGAGAACAAGAGAGTCAAGGCTAGAAAGAATTAAAAAAAAGATGAATTTTGAAAGGATTTCAATCTGTTCTAAAGGAAAAAATAATACAATTCTGGATTGGGAGAAGGGTTGCTTTTTCTTTAAGCTAGACCAGAGCTTGTGGAAAGAGTGATACCACAAGAATGTCTGTATGGACAACTATAAAAATGTTTAAGGTAGAATGAACCACCATCTTTAAAAAAGCAGTATGATATGCAGCCATACCATATTGTATTTGTACAATTTGCTTGTAAAATGTCACCACAATCTAAGCCTAACTCTACTAGATTAAGTTTGCCATTAGGAAAAATGGCTTCACTTGCAAGAAACCTGAGATCAAACTTATGGTTCAACTAAAGAGATCAAACTAATATATTATGACAGGTCTCATGGACTTTATGAGGGACAGAGAAAACAGTCAAGATCCAGAAATGGTTTACTTGGTAGTTGTATTAAAGTAAGTGTTTCATATGCCTTTCCCCAAAGATACAGTACATCTGATTTAATTGGTAAAAAAAGAAACATTCCATTTAAATCAATATTACCTGTTAAATCTATGTGTAGCGCAGAGTGAAAAACTAAAGCCGATATGCCCTGTAGAAGACGGGGGACGCTCCTAAGAACAGAGCTATCATAAGCCATATCTATTAGTAGCCTGGAGAATGACAACATATGTTCTTGTAGGAAATG
>NW_017729024.1:68686860-68691431 GCF_001723915.1 Gavialis gangeticus | reverse complement strand
GTGTAGTGCAGAGTGAAAAACTAAAGCCGATATGCCCTGTAGAAGACGGGGGACGCTCCTAAGAACAGAGCTATCATAAGCCATATCTATTAGTAGCCTGGAGAATGACAACATATGTTCTTGTAGGAAATGAAAACTAGTGGTTAAACCAGATGCACTAAACTTTGCCAGCTATGATCTTTTCAGGAGGTATAGGATAAGTGTAATCACACTTCCTAAAGGCTGATAGGATGTTTTGTATAGAGAAGTGAGAGGGAAAGAAAAATATGCAATCCAGTTTGTGATGCGTGATACTGTGGTGAGTGGTACTATGATAATGAAACTCAGCTCTGACAGACTGAGATACTCAAGCAAAGGCACAAGGCATATAATATTAAGACAAGCTTCAAGATTAACGGTGCTCTAATACAAACACCTGAACCTGTCAAGGTTTCTAAGAATGCAACTACATTCACAAAGCCCTCAGATAGCTTAGCTATCTAGAAGAGGACAATATAAACTGGCTCAAAGATGACGTTATGCCCGGCAGATGTTATACTTAAGATCTGATTACCCTGTTAAATCACACTGCAGATAGTACACCTTAACATGCGGAATTCATGGCATAACAAAACAGGAAACCAGCCACAAAAATACTACTCATCTTGTTCTGGAATATTTTTGTGGCTGGTCTCCGTCATACCTTAAATTGAACATGTGGCAGAACAGCAACAAACTGGAGGAAGTCCTAGACTCCTGAGCGGTCCTGGAGCTGTAACAGACAAACAGCTGATTGTCTGGCCCAGGCCCAGGACTGCACCAGAGTTGGTTCTAGACTTTGGTGCCATCCCAAGCCCTGGGACCGACTGACAAGCAACTGACTGTTGGTTCCAGCCTGGGAACACGTTGAAGCCATTTCAAGACTGGCGTGGGACAGATTATCCCTCGGCCCAGGGCCAGGCTGCAGGCTCTGGCTTGCAACTTGTCTATACAGGGAGAGCTTGGGACCTTGATCCTGGGCTCCCTCTGAATGGCAAGTAGCAATGATGCCATTACGATCCGACTCCTGATCCTAAAATCATGTCCTGCTATGCACACGATATGGCAGGAGGCACAATTTTTCGGATCAAGGATCAGACTCCATTGCACCATAGATCCAGGAAACTACAGACCAGTCAGCCTCACCTCAGTGAAAAATCATGGAGCAGGTCCTCAAAGAATCCATTTCCAAGCACTTAGAAGAGAAAGTGATTACGAACAGTCAGCATGGATTCACCAAGGGCAAGTCATGCCTGACCAACCTGATTGCCTTCTCTGATGAGATAACTGGCTCTGTAGATGCAGGAAAAGCAGTGGACATAATATACTTTGACTTTAGCAAGGTTTTTGATACCATCTCCCATAGCATTCTTGTAAGCAAGCTGAGGAAGAACGGGTTGGATGAATGGACTGTTAGGCTCAATGGGTAGTAATCAATTGCTCAGTGTCTAGCTGGCAGTCAGTATCAAGTGGAGCGCCCCAAGGGTCAGTCCTGGGGCTGGTTTTGTTCAATATCATCATTAGTAATACGGAAGATGATTTCAAAGATTTCATAGACATTAGGGCTGGAAGGGACCTCGGAAGATCATCGAGTCCAGCCCCCTGCCCAAAGGGCAGGAAGTCAGCTGGGGTCACAGGATCCCAGCAAGATAAGCCTCCAATTTGCTCTTGAAGGTGTTCAATGTAGGTGCTTGAACCACCCCCGATGTCAGGCTATTCCAGATCTTGGGGGCTCGGACAGTGAATAAATTCTCTCTTATGTCCAGCCTGAAACATTCTTGCAAGATGGATTGCAAGATGACACCAAGCTGAGGGGTGTAGTAGATGCACTGGAGGGCAGGGCTAGGATTCACAGTGACCTAGACAAATTGGATTTGGCAAAAAGAAATCTCATGCAGTTCCACAAGGACAAGTGCAAAGTCCTGCACTGAGGACAGAAGAATCCCATGCACTGCTACACCTGGGGACTGACTGGCTAAGCAGCAGCTCTGCAGAAAATGATCTGGGGGTTAGAGTGGACAATAGATGGATATGAGTCAGCAGTGTGCCCTTGTTGCCAAGAAGGCTAACAGCATACTGGGCTAAATTAGTAGAAGCATTGCCAGCACAGAGAGGGAAGTAATTATTCCTTTCTATTCTGCACTGGTGAGGTCACATCTGAACTACTGTGTCCAGCTTTGGACCCCCCGCTATAGAAAGTATTTGGACAAGTTGGAGGGAGTACAGTGGAGAGCCACAAAAAGGGTTTGGGGACTGGGGCACATGACTTATGAGGAGAGGCTGAGGGAACTGGGTTTATTTAGTTTGGAGAAGAGAAGACAGAGGGGATTTGATAGCAGATCTTTAACTACCTGAAGGGTGGTTCCCAAGAGCATGGAGCTAGACTATTCTCACTGGTGACACATGACAGAATATGGAGCAATCATCTCAAGTTGCAGCAAGCGAGGTTTAGGTTGAATATTAGGAAAAATTCTCTCATTAGGAGGGTGGTGAAGCACTGGACCAGGTTACCCAGATTGGCGGAGGAATCTCCATCCTTGGAGGTTTTTAAGGCCCAGCTTGACAAAGCCCAGGCTGGAATGATTTAGTTGGGGATGGTCCTGCTTTGAGCAGGGAGGTGGACTAGATGACCTCCTAAGGTCCCTAACAACCCTTATGTTCTATGAGTCTATGATTTAATATGTTTATGGGTCTTGAGCGGTTTACAGCAGGGGTAGTCAACACTGGCCCACAAGCCAGACCTGCAGCTATAACTCTGTGCGCTAGGTCAGGCACGCATGGTAGCATGAGGCCTGATCCCCAATGCACAGAGGCGGTGCAGGACTTCGTAAGCCTGATTTCTGTATGTGGGAATGGGATCTGATCCTAGCATGCAGGGTCCAATCTGACTTGCACAACCAAAAGGTTGAGTGTCCGTGCTCTAGACACTGCATTAAAAACTTCACTGGGAAAAACAGTGTTGCTTTTACAAATGATTTTTAGAGAAACTTTCTTTTTTAAAATTATTTAGCTTTTCACTAAGTGCTACTGAACAGATGCAGATGTGGAGATAGGAGAGAACTAGGACAAACTATACATGACCAGGGAGGCTGCTCTGATGCACTGGAATTCCAGCACATCGTCCAGTGCATTGGAGCAGTATTGATTAATCAAGTCTGTTGGAGTGTGACAATTACTGTATTCTAGCAGCTTCCCACATCTCATGCATCAGCATCCCCATGCTTCAAAATGTCATTAGACAAGCTTTAGATTAAGTGCCCCCACTGCCATTTTGAAGCACAGGGATGCTAATTCAGTGTACTACATATATACATTGCAAGTATATAATTGCCAAGACAAAATTTTAAGGAAGTGTCTGTATTCTACCTGATTGTGAGGTACAGCATCACAGTAACATTTGCTGTTTGTCCATATTCACTTTTACCTCAGTAACTCCTTCAGACAAAGCAGACAAATATTTCATTTGCTCCACTAGCTTAGAACCAGGGGAAAGGTATTCTGAAACTGCTCAGAAATGTACTTCTTTTGCTAAGGTCAGGTACATGAACTTTCCAGCCAATTCAATAGTCTCAAAAACTTCTAAGAGCAACAGAAGGGTTTTGGTACTGAAGTATTATTTGTAAAATACCATAATTACCTTTTTTGTGACTATCCCCTACATGGATAGGAGTTTTATTTCATAATATTCTTTGTGAAACTGTTCAGCACACCAATGGCAAGCTTATCTATTCTGGAAAATGTTTAAGTGAAAATGAGTTACTCTGCCTCTGTGACAGAAGTTACTTACATGAGGTTGTTTTTTCTTTTGTTAGCTTTTCAGTCAAGTTTGTAAGTGGTGTTGGCTGGATTTTTGCAGGCGTGTATGTATTTAAAGAGATTCTTCTTCCTGACAATGGACTTGTATATGTTGGAGATGCTGAAAGATGACAAACATCCCTTTTATATTGTGAACAATATATTTGTCCAGTATTTGTACATTAACAAAACAATAGTAAATAAGAAACAACACACATCTGTGAATATTATGAATTCCATAATTACAGAATCCGTAACCCAACCAGTGATTTTTGTATCAACATTTCAAATATGGAAAAAATGAAGAAAATCTGCCTTAACTACCTATAAAAGTAATGCAAGAGCTTCACAGAGCCCAAAATAAGTTAAGAATCAGTGACCAACATCTCACCAGAAGAAGTCTGGCAATATAAGTACTAATACTGACTTCTGACATGGCACAAAATACTGCTAGGAATACCAGTTGGTTTGAGAAGTCTACAATATGAGTAGACCGCAGAATGAAGAGGCATAGCTAGAAGCTAAGTGGACTGCAACTGTGGGAAGAGGATGAGGACAAAAACATTCAGACACAAGCAACCTCTCCAGAAGGTGCAAAACCAGAAAAAAAAAAATCTTTCTACTGACTCAAGTTCACATTAAAATATGAAAAGTCCACATAAGGAAGAAGCCAATCAAGCAAGGGTTACCACATGTATGTGTGTGTATGCACACATGCATGTAGCAACCAGGCAGCCTGATAGAGAGTAACTCCTATA
>NW_017729024.1:68674695-68681860 GCF_001723915.1 Gavialis gangeticus | reverse complement strand
GGCTAGTCCAAAAATATATATAAAAATCATTAATAAATTCTTAATAAAGTTATACCCTTGGCCTGCTACAAATGACTTCTGTCAACTATGCACAATAATGCTGAATGGTTTAAAGTAATAAAAATTGAATTACAACTATGAGCAGTGGATGTGTCTGGTAGATTGTCACTTGAAGGAGCAGCAATGGAGGCAAGAAATTCATCCACCTGCTTTAAAGAAAGGGAGTTGTGTAGGGTTTCCAGAGGGCAGATGGAAGGCACCATGGAATAGAGTTCAAAACCTGCAAAAAAATAAAAATAAAAAGAGGTTTCCAGACATAAGACAAGAGTGCAATTTTTGTACAAGCAAGAGACATGGTATAAAATGAATTATCCAGTATCAACATGTGCAAACACAATATTCTTGAAATCATGATATCAGTGCTCTGTAAGATTGAGTTGGAACAAATTCCAGCACATACTAGGCTCAAGATACTGCATATAACACTCTACAAAACTCAAGTACAGATAAATCAGGCTACACAAGATGGAGAGATATCTTTGTTCTAATCCTATGGTACTTCATGAAAATTACTAAATAGGACAAAGTAAACCATTAAAAAGACATGGAAATGTCAATATTTTGTTTACTCATTCCCACACCAATCATAGCACTAAACAAGAACTCATTCAAGTAGATGTACAAATCTAGCTAGGTCATGTAGATTTTTTTAACTGAGGCACTTTGCCAGAGAACAGCTAAAAATATTGGTAGGCCCAAGAGGACGGAGCATGCAGAACTCAACCTCCATCCTCTTGGGGTATTCTTGGCACAAGACTGCTGCCTTAACTTACCAAATGAAGGTTCAGCAAAACCAATTAATATGTACCTTGAGTTTTTCTTAATTTTACAACACAGATTCACACCTACCTTTATTCATTTAAAACCCACAATTCATACATTACTGGAAATTTCAAAGCTAACAGTTAATCTAAACCAAATAAAAAGTAGAGGAAGATATCCAACTCTGTATTCCAACATTAGTACAAACATATTGACATTTCATAAGCCAACCATGCATATTTGTATTACAATTAAACAAGAAGCATTTAACACACACATATACTTAATACTGCAGTTTTATAAACAGATGTAAGTTTGATAGCTCTCAATGAAAACCTGCATCCAAAAAGCATTTTGAAGGGAAAAATTTGTCCACATTAGCATTTCCATATACAGCTGCAACATTATAATTTTGCAGTTCAATGCTATAAATTGCTATATTTCTTCCAAGATGTCTATTTAAATGAAAAGACAATACTTAATGAAAGAATGTTTTAAGTTTCAGTTCAAGGTACATTTTTCAAAGATATCAGTATAGTGTAAACTTCCTTTCTTCTAAAATATTACTAAGCATTTACACACCTCTGATACCCAAGCTTGTCTTCATTTAGTAGTTTACATAAAATAATAATTCTAGATAATTTAACACAAGAACTTCTGAATTCATATTTGGACCCACCCCAACCACTCTTGGATTAATGAGATCCAATCCTGCTAATGAGATCCAATCCAAATAGCTGAAATTTACTTAATCAGCTCCACTTATACAACAGCTATAAAGTTGCATTTCATGGAAGCTCAGTTTTCATGTGCAAAAGAAATCACTGCATACCTTTGTGTATACCTTTTTATTAGGATAGCAGTTAAACTTCAGTATAAGCACTAAAATAAATATTTGGCATAAATGTTAAGATTCTTTAAAAATAAATAAATAAATAAAAAAAGCATGCATGCAAAGCGTAAACCCTTTCTTTGCATTACAGTCAACTTTCATAAGACTTTTCAGATTAGCCTGACAGAAATACAACTACTTTTTGAAAAAAAATTGCTTTAAGAAACATTTTCATTTCAATCTAACAGTTTGGTAGATGACATCACTGTCTATACCTACATTAGAGAGACCTATTACTAATCCTACAGCATACAGCAAGAGATGGCAAGAAAAGATCTCCCAGAGAAATTAAAACATTATTATTGTTGTTAGAAATAATTAACTATTTATGTTCACTTAAAAAAATTCCTGCTATGCATACTATGAAACCCCCCCCCCCAGTCTTGCTTGATAGCAAAATTGTCAAAAAACAAAAAAGAGAAACTGTAAATAGGATTCCATGAGCTACAACAATGTAGTAAAATAATAATTTTAACAGCAATGGTTTGTTAGTCTATCTGGCATGAAAACCTATATGCAACTGTTACTTTTTAGGAGGCTATATTAAAAAGAGAGACTATTTTTAGTAAAAAAAAAAATATCTGTCAGTACCCCTTTAAATAATGTAATTTTCTGCAAATGTTAACTTCCCTTAAGTTTTTGGTGCATTCATTCTTAGTAAGCAATAGCCCCCTTTCAGAATGCAAAACAATGAAAGGGTTAACACAACAATTTAGAAAGCCACCCTCCTGTCTTACATTTAAAAGACTATAGAGACATACCACTGGAGCTTAGAAATTCCACAGAGGAAGTGGACCAGCACCTAAAGAGGTGTGGATGTTCTGAAAATAAAGCACTGTGAGAAGATACTTCTTCATCATGTTCCTTGAACTAAAAATGAAAGGGTGGGGGCAAGTCTGTGAAATGGGTTAGAAGTTGCAACATCACAAAGTTATGGAAATAAAGAGCGAGAAAGAGAATCAAATGACAGTCCAGAGGACAGACAAGACAACATCAATATAGTTGGTAAAGAAACTTGGAAACCTGGAATAAATTTAAACTTCATAGATGCACATACAGCATGCATTAATTTGTGAAAGATGTGTGGAAAAAGGGCTTTTATGAAATGAATCACAGCTATCTTAAGGAGTGCGTTAAATTGATTTTGTTTACCTTTTTTTTTTTTTTTTTTAAATGAAAACCTGCCCAGTCACGATAAGAGTTCCAAAGGGAACAGAGCATAATAAAGAAGTATTTAAAGCTACGGTAAACAGATGCTGTCTCAAACCTAGTGCTCATCTTTCCCACTTTCAACTCTTTTGCTATAAGTTTTAAATAAAGCACTTGCTATGTTGTTTAGATTGTGATTTATAAAGAGTAATGCCTATTTTTTTCATTTCCAAGAGAATATTAATCTCTGCCTTTTAACTTGCATAAATTACAGGTGTAAAGGCAAACCTTCCAATCTAGTACTATACCAGTAATGTGTCAGGAGGCAGCTATAGTGCTGAACTTTACTAACTACTCCAAGTTGATACAACGGTTAAAGTATGGCTCATGATTTAATTCTTCAGAAGAAAACAAACTGAGAATCACATATTTTGTTCTTACCTAGGCTTTAAGTAACAAGACTTCTGTAGTCTAAAAGCACAATGGCTGCTTTCACTTTATTTCCATAAGACCTTATTAGCCTCTCACTGTACTGGTTGTGCAGTTTTGGAATCCTAAGAAATCTTGAAAAACTAAACTAAGATTTAGTAAATGCTGAAGACTTGAGCCTAATTTCAGTGAACAGGGTAGTTACAGGACTTATTTATTGAGGTAGAAAGGTATGCACAAAATATCTCACAGATGGAGAGAAAAATATACCTCTATCTTCAACTGTTCGTGGGTTAAACCAGACATCATTAAAATATGCTATTCTTGGGATGAGTTAAAATTCTCATCCCTGAAGTTCAAGAGGTCAATGCAAGAGGTAAGCAACTCTCATACTGTGATTATTAGATGAACAGAGAGAATTAATAAGCCTAGAAAGGTTAAGTGGCATTTTTTTCAATCATTTTGCAGATTAACAGAAATGGATCCAAAAAGCTCTCACGTTTCTTTTACTTTTTAATCTAGAGTCACTTCAAGAAGATGGCTGCAACCTCCAGCTGTCAATTACCATGATTTACTCTAGAAACAGAAGCCTCAGATCTCAATCAGAGGAAGAGGAGGAAGAAGAAGAATATTAAGGTACTGAGAAATATAAGCCATTTAAGACCAGAAAAGCCTCAGTATTTATCACATACTATACAGAACCTGATTACCTGAGAAACTGGGAAGCAAGTGTAATTTGTAATGGATATTGTGATTAAAAGCAGTATTTCCATTTTTCAAAAGATTTTCTGATGAGTGAATTTTGAAATTATGGTTATATAAAGTGAATAGCGAAGACGGGATTTGAGACTATCAGCATATCTACTGATTATATTTGGCACTACACTTCTTTGAAGTCTGCAAAGACAGATGGTTGGACAATACTGTGCAACCGTGTTCAAAATAAAAATAGGAATAAGGGATGAAGCAAGGGAGTATTTCTTTTTTAAAACAAAAGCAAAACGTACCATTGGTTGGGTGTCGAGCAAATGAGATAGAAAATCTTTTAACAGCAGAACCGCGTGTGGTTTCTGAGAAAGAGAAAAACAGGTACCTGAAATTTGTAACAGCTACCAAAAGAAGGACATTTCAAAAAAAGGAAAGAAAGGAAAAAAACCCCCCAAAAAACCCACGATGAGAAGGTTAGAAGTGAATGGCATGCAAAAGGGACTAGGGAGAAAGGACCATAGGTCAAATATAGGTTAAAAAGGAGAAAAAGCTTGGTTGTCGATAACTGCAAGATGTTTAATGAAGTACATGGAAAAAAAGCAGGATGAGCTAGTGATTGTGGCATACAAAGTTATATTCTAGTTAGAATCAGACACTGAGAAAAGTGATTTTGGGGGCGCTGGGAAGGTGAAAAAACAAAATCAAACCCTATTAATACTATTGACCTCAGTGTTAACAGGGTAAACAGTGTAAACTAACACATCACCTGTATATTCTGAAGTCTCCTGTGAAAACCTGAACTCCACCCAGATTATCGTAAACCTGTAACCTACTATTCTTCTGGCCAAAAAGAGTGAGGAATCCTAAAATTTTCACCCTCAGTATTTTTAAAATTAAATGTAATTTTCATTGGTTCCTTGTAAATGCTCCATGCAATACATTTCAGTTCATCAGGTTTAATGATTAAAGAGCATTTCCAACTGAATTTTTTGTTTTTCTTTTTAATATATGCATATCCTGAAATATCTCAATGTCTGTTACACATATGTGAACTTGTAAAAATAAAACGATGAGCATATCATGAAAGACGGGAACAAGGATTTACAGTGCCATTGAACTGAACCAAAAAAAATTTTTTTTTTAAATTGCATTACAGGCAAGGAGGCAGCAACAGAAATTCATACAACTAAATACTAAGGCAAAGGATTCTAGGATTCCATTAAATCAGCAGCCTAAGGCTTGTCTTTAGAGGTTTAATGTGTGCACATGGGTTTGTGCGTGCATGTGCGAGAGTGTGCACATACCATCTATGAAGCCAGAAGAAGTCAGCTTTTTACGATGAGTACGAGCATAATCCTGTAGGTTAGGTGCGCTTGAAGAACCCCCGAGCACTGAGGTGCTAAACAGGCCCGCACAGTGAGACCCTGATGGGAGTTAGAGAAAATACATACAACAACCAGGTGTTCTTCCATTCACATTGGGGATGCATGCAGCATGCAAGCACATGGCTCTTACCACACAAAAGGCAGCCTTTGGCAGTGCCTTGGACAGGTTCACAATATGCTTGTAATGTCAGACTTGTAGGCTGTAACTATCATAATTTACTGTGCTTCTACACATGTCACAGCACCCTCTGCTACATGTGCAAACAGAGGACCGGACTTTAACAAAGGGACTTCATTTCCTGTTGTCAGTTTTGGTAAAGAAAAATTACTAGTTAGCATCAATATAAACAAAAAATAACAAACAAAAAAGACAGACACAAAAGTTATGGGTTGTAGACCTTGCAGATCTGAAACAATCTGGCAAACATGATTATTGCCGTTATTGAAATTAAATCTCTAAGACAGCAGGTGACAACTTTATACACTCATACATTTCCTTAGACTTAACATAGAAAACTTCTGCTTCCCATCACTCACGAACTGAGGTGAAACAAGATAACCAAAGCTGACATACAGTACTTTAGCTATTGTCACAGCAAATTCTAAACTTGGAAATAAAAATTTCGCTAAGTTTAGCTTCAATTCTTTCCTCTAGATACATCTTTGTATTAGTAGTATATGTATACTTCTGTTACCAAATCAAAAATAATCTTGTCACTAAGATAAAAGGGATTTATAATAAATTGTCTGGGGAAAAAAAAAAATAATTAAGCACAAAAACATGAAAAATATTTGATTTTTATTACCCACCATAATAAAAATCTCACCTCAATGAGTAAAATGAGAAAATTGATATTGAAAATTTTAACTTTCTTTAACCTCTACTGCTATCACCACTACTCCTCTGTAAAGGAAATGCTATTAATTGGAGGCCTAGTTCTGACTTACCAATGTTTTTCTATGCATAGCGGTAGATTTAGAACAGTCAAGTAACTCCTTTCCTTCACTAGTTACAGTAACCCTAAGTCAGGGAGCATTACTAGCACATGTGACCAACCACAGCCAATATAAATTTGGCACCTGGTCTGTGGCAAAAGCCTTTAACACCAAAACAGAATACCTTGAGCTATGCACACAATATATCAGTTTCAATAAACCATATTGTGTCACATTGAAAAAGAAAAGGACATTTAAATTTAGCCACCATGTTGGAAAAATTTACTTCAGTAATCAAGACCACCTGATGTATGCATTTTACTATGAAAATAAGATGTAAGAGTATCACAGAGACAGAAATACAAAAGAGAACAGTTTCTTAAAATGGAGAGATAGTAGGCCTTATAGTTCAATGCACTGAACGTGTGTGCGTGCTGTTTAATGTGCACCAAGTTATTTCACAAAACAGACAATTTTTTGCATTTATATAAACACATATACAACATTAACTTATAACACTACAAGATTTAATATATGTAATGCATAATCAAACAAAATAATGTCTGTTCCTAGCAATAGCAGGAAAATATTACTTGAATTAAAGTAATTTAACAGTATGTTATAATAAACCACACAGTTAAAATGATAAATTTGTACACTAAAAGAAAGTTGGGAGGAGAGGGGAGCGCAAAAAACTTCAGTCTCATTAAGAACTGAATTTTCTTTGTAAAAGACAAAGCACAGCAGTGGGGCAGATTTTGTTTGCTTGGTTGAGGGAGAGGTTTCCATCCAGGAGAATTACCTTTAATTTGTCTCTATTACCCATAGCAGGGAACACACATTG
>NW_017729024.1:68662415-68669695 GCF_001723915.1 Gavialis gangeticus | reverse complement strand
GAGAGGTTTCCATCCAGGAGAATTACCTTTAATTTGTCTCTATTACCCATAGCAGGGAACACACATTGCATCTGGAGAGTTTTACCAGGTTCTATACTATGGGCACTTAACATCTCTACACAATTTTTTGGAATCAAGGTCATGAACTACAACAGTTACTTCAAAATAAAACCGAGAGGAGTACTAGGTCAGAGTAAAGTGTCAATGTGAAGTCTCACCTGTTTTGTTCTTTTTTGATACAGTTTTCATAAAAGAAATTGTTACCAAAATATTACCAAACTCAGTGGGTTCAATGAGTTACCAGGCATCATTACATTAAAAATACAACTATTTGCTTCTGTATTTATGAAAATAAGCTTTTAAAATTCCAAGATCGCATAGCTGCATGCTAAACTACAGATGCTGGAAAGTATGTATACGAGACAAAATTTCAATTGTATGCACATACCTAGACCACTTTGTTTTTGTTCCAGAATAGTTCTTGGTGTTCTTAAGCTACTACTGGTTTCTGATAGGACCTGGATATAGAAAATAGAAAAATAAGGAAAAAGAGAATAGCAACATGTAGTGTCCATTAAACTTGATACATCAGCCTGTTCCAGACAGACAAGTGTTAATAAGCCATATGATATATGTTAGTAGAAATACATAAAAAGTATGAAAAATCATGCGATATCCCTTTCTGAAGGGAGTCCATTTCACATATGAGATCCTTGCAATGAGGGGGTGCAAAGCAGGCATTCAGAATGAAAAAGGACAGACCATGACAAAGATGAGAACATACACAGTTGAGACAGACTTATTTTATTTTACCAAATGCACTCTCCTAAACTGCGCCTGTATTGGAAAAGGAAGGGGAGGGAAGGAAAGACAGGCTATTGAGGACACCATACAGTCACTGATCCATGCACGGGCTCTATCATTGTAACCTTCAGAAGTTCACAGCTTTTACTGACGTATATATACTTTCTCCTATGCACAAGTTGCTTAAATTTCCAAAACCAAATGGAAATTGCTGAAACTCTTAGAAAAGAAAGGGGCATGATTAACAGAACACCATCCATTATCCTATACGCAAACAATATTTTGAATTATTAAGCAAACTTTAGACCTTCATTGATATTTGAACTAATAATAATTTTATATGAATCATTTGTCCTATTTTTCCCAATATTGGGGAGATGGGGGAATAAGACTTCAAAATATTGCAAAATTTAATGGATGAAGTACTGTTTTTATTTTTTTTAAATTAGCTACCTCCAGATACAGGAGTGAAGGCAAGAAAAATTAGTGCTAGAGTTTGTTTCCTGCACAGTTAATACCAGGCCACTGAAAATATGATATATGCCAAACAAATTTTGAACAGTAATATCAAACCCCAAATAAATTATTTTAATGGCATTGTTTGTCATTACTGAAAAGTGTTTTAAATTTACCTACCACCAAATTAAGCAATGCTGTTTTTAAAGTCTTAAAGGACAACTAAGCCAAAGCAAAAGTCTGTTTCATTCAGCAGTAAGCTATGCCTTTTCTACAGCGTTAATATTTATAATCTCTATGAAAAGAAACAAATTCATTCTGGAAATATCTAACATTCAGTGAAAAAAAAAACCATGCACTTGCTTTTTCCCCCCCCCAGACATTCTTGGAAGTAACTAGCATTTTAAAAGGTGGAAGAATTTACTTTGAATGTAATCCATGATAAAGGGATTAGATGTCCTTAAAGACAGTTGGTTGTTGCTTGGAATGCATAATAATGTTTAATGAAGTAAAGTTTAAAAACCTGTTGCCATGAGCCAAAAATACTGGATGTGAAAGCCAATGATTTAGGGGAGACAGGGGAAGAAGTGATTTGTTCCCCTGATCTGCGTCTTCGACGCCCAGTACCCACACCACTGGTGTAATGCAGCCAGGTACCAATACCCTCTGGGCTAGACACACTCAGGGGGCTCTCTTCCTGGAAGTGAGAAAGGGGGCAAAAAACAGCAAAGCATGCAAAGTTAGATTCAACAGAGCCAAATGAACAGAAAAGAAAAAAAACAAACAAAAAAACCCCAAACAAAAATCCAGTTTTTTTGCACTCTTTTACATACAACTAAGACTATTAAACAGTAATTAGGAGCAACTAACATGACAAAGTCTTCTTAAGAACATAATTAACTATGGGTTCTAACCCATTCATTTTGCCAAATTTCTGGCAGACAAATTTCTTCAATGCAAAATAAATCTTTTCTTCTAGCTTTAAAATGTATTGGAAATGGAACAAATTTGTTGTTCTATATATACTGTTTAATAGTTTATCTAAGTATATTAAACTTTCCTATTTGTTATTTAATAGATATTTTCCCTTGCAATTAACATGTACTACGTTAATTTTGAAATTTCAAAAGATTGTGGAATTACACTGGAGAGTCAATCACGATAGTGGTTGCAGCAAAGATGTCTCAACCTTAAAACACTTAGGAACTTCAGATGTTGAAAAGGTAAGAAATTTTAAGGGACAATGTCAGGCTAAAAATGCTAAATTTCTCGACTTGTGTTGATATCACCAGAAAGTAATACCAGTGAATATTTGATTTTCGCCATTTAAATTTTGTTTTTCTCATTTTACTTTCAGAGCAAAGGAAGCTGATACTAGTCAGCTTAAATTTCTGGTCATCATGTGCTTGTAAACACAGCTAAAGTACGTGTTGAATACTGTTAGGGAAATATCATTCAGATTAAAAAGCTTCATTAAAGATCCAATGTTTACTGGAAGTTATATAGATTAAATACATATATATTTAGAGAGAGAGAGAGAGAGAGAGGCTAAGCCTAAACAATCTGGCAGTGTCCCCTTAAACGAATGAACCATAGCAGACAGTGAAGTCCAAGGTTGTGTAGTTTAAGATGACATCATATTATAGCTGTTTAGCCTTAAAAACCACCATTCTTAAATCTTCCAAAGACTGGTTTGCAGATTTCAGTGTGCTGTATAAATCTGTGCACAAACAGATACATAAAAGTGGAAAGATCTAAAATTTCATAAGTGATAGTTATTTACATTAATCTTTTTTCTATAGGATGTAAAAAATTAATGTTTTCTTAAAATCTGGACGCTGGAACAAATTCTAATTAACTCTGTTACCTGTGGAAACTCAAAGTTTAGTAATTCATATAAAAATACCTTTTGAAATCAACTTCTGAAAATTTACCAAAAAATGAAAATGGTTAAGTTAATTAAATATTACAAAACTGAATGTGAACTCCTTTCCAGGAAAAGAGCTTGCACCATCAGAATGAAAACAATTTTTAGAATTGTTGAGATTCAAGCAATTTTGAACATTAAGGTACACTTTGAAAAAAAGAAAATGCGAATTCTCTAAATATTCAAAACTACTGTCTACCCTTTATTTTATTTATCTTATGTACCATTAGAAAACAAAACCACACATATTATTCCCATGTATTCAGCCAGAGTTGCTTGTAATTACATATTTAATCTACATAAGCAACCCATTTCAGAGACAGATATAAAAAGGCACATTGCATAGCCTTAGAAGTTTACTGTTTTTAAAAAACTGAGAATGAGGGAGTAATAAGGGGTTGTGTCATTTATCACAGATGTTCAATAAGCACCGATAAAGCTTTACTGTTCAACCGTGTAAGTAGTATCAGCAGTGTATTGTTGGTTTACCCACCTCATAGTGATGTTGAAGTAATTAGATATAGATGTCATGGCCTAGGTCAGTGTTTCTCAATCCATGGGTTGCGACCCAAAAGTGGGTCACAAAAATATACAAAAGAGTTGCAAATAAATTTTAAAAATGGATTAACAAACTTTAAAAATGGATTCTCCTTTAAAAAAGAAAAATGTGGGAAACCATGGCTCTTCCCCTGCAGGCTGGAAGAGTTCCAGCCTGCCAGGGGCTGCTTGGGGCCCCCCTTCCCCACATACCCACCTCCTGCCCCACATACTAAGGGAGGGCTGGGGGCAGGGGATCAGAAGTGAGGGGCACTGGGCCAGGACTAGCCATCCATGTTTACAAATGGGTCCTAGTACAAAAAAAAAAAAAAAGGTTGAGAACCACTGGCCTAGGTAACTGAAGACAATAAGGGTCTTGCAGTATTTAATCTAAAGACTGAGAAACACACAGTCCCACCTCCCCTCAAAGCATGCTGCCCATTTGTTCTCTTACCTTCAACTGCTGTGCCGCTGGGAGTCACTTGCTTTACATGAAAACAAATGCAGCTGAAAATATTATTCTTAGACCCCTGGCATAAGTCCAATACTCTGAGGATCGGACATGGGAAAGCCTGGGTCTGAGCTGGGACCAGGGCTGTCTGGTGCTAAATCCCAACACTCACCTAGGTGTTGAGGGTTAGCATGGGGCAGCTGTGGAGTCCACAATAAAGCCAGCCCCTGCCCAATTGGTGGGAGTAGGCTGGGGCAGCTCAAGGGCCTGAACTTGGGTATATACCTACAGCTGGGGATGGAAAAGTTTCTCACCTCCCACATACTACTTTAGAGAGAGCTGCACATACTACTTTAGAGAGGTACCTGACATAAGCAGTGTGGGATGGAAAAGCTCTCACCCCTGGCTGCTAGCACCAGGTAGCTCTTTAAAACACACAAGTGCAGCTGGGGGAGGGAGATCCTTCTCCATTTCTCACTGCACAGGTTAGACACCTCTTTAAAACAGCACACTGTTTAAAGAGGCATTGGGCATGTGCACCAGGGGATGGGGGAGGTCCTTTACTTCCAGCTGCACCACTGCAGGGGGACCATGAGCCTGACACTGGGGAGCCTCTTCCTAATGTTGGGTTTTTGGCATTCAGGAATGTAAAAAAAAGCAGACAGACGTTCAGCTGGGACGCGGAGCTGCAATCCTTCTTTTTAAAGGTCCAGGACACTATAAGCTTGACATAAAGGAAGGGCTGCCGATACTAGGCTCATGGCACTCCAGACCTCCAAAAAGCAGGCATGCAGCTGGGAGCCCCAGCTGCACACCCCTTTTTTACATTCCCAGTCACCTGCAGAATGGGACCTGGAGAATAAGGAGTTCCTAGCTTCCATGTTTGTGGGGGCAGGAAGGGGAAGAGGGCAACAGGGAAGTGTAGTCAGGGAGCAAGAAGCTTCCTGATCCCCAACCAGAGGTGCCCCTCTGTGCAGGCAGCTGTGCAGTTAGAGTCTGAAGAACCTTGTCTACCAGGAGCTTTAGCAGCTGTCACCTCTTGCACTGCCCAGTACTCATCAAGAACTAAAAATCTCAATATTTGTTATAAATTTCAAACAACATCTGGTAAGGATGCATATGCAAGCAAATGTATGTTAGTCAGCTTGGAGGAGGCATAATTTAGAGTGAAAATGTATCTTCATTTTCAAATAATGAGGGTTAATCAGTAAGATTTGAAATGCTAAAGGAAAAAAAGTAATATACGGCAAGAGAGTCTCACACAGGTTTTGAAATTCTTTTCAGACAACCATTGCCATGCAGGATTTCTCACAAAATAAAAAACAACCCTTTGGGAGGAACAACACCATCCTATTTTCGTGTTATTAAAAAAGAATAACTGTTTTTCCTTTTGGTTATGAGTTAATGAGGAGTTAACTTCCATATGAAGAAACATGATCTAGGATACAAACACTTACTTCAACAGAACCAATCTTCCTGGATCTTGGAAGGGGCGACTTTCTGTGTATGTGAATTGGGTCTGAAACCATGGGTTTGAACATAACTACTGAACGATCCATTTCATCCCTCCTGGAAGCATGCACCTCTTCATCACTATCATTTCTATGTGAGTTTTTCTTGGGGCCTTCATTCTACAAGGAAAGATTACTTGTTCGTGTTAGCAACAGACTTTGTGACATTCAGACACAAAAATCCATTAAGTAAAATGAGTAACACAAAAAGCTTAAGTTATTTTATACACATAAGATGTTAGTTGTATGCATGTAGCTTAAAGCTTTTAAACTATAAAAGTAGTACTTAACAGTCTTTTACACACCTACAAAAAGCATCTACTACTTCAACTACTTGCAACTTATCACAATGTGCACAATGATACCTACACCTGCACCCTTATTTTTTACATCATACTGTCTTTGTGCAGGTTCCTTGCTGGATGCAAATGTGAAGTTTTGGCCCCTAATTGAAATCAATGGTAAAACTCCTGCCAAATTAAGTGGGGCAGATCTAAGCCCAGAGTCTTAAACTTTGTAATGCTTAATTATTTAATTATACAGGCATCCCGGTACAACTGAAAATATCACTGTTTTACTCAAATTATTTTTTGTCATTTTGTGCAGTTGTCAAAACATCAGAAAAAGCGTGATTACCTGCTGATGCCATTTTCCCCTATGCAATTTTATTTTTGTTGAAGATTCTTAAAGTCATACAAAAATCATAAAAAGCTGAGATCATATATGCTGTAAAAAACATACTTTTAGGATGAGCAGATATAAGGTTACCAAATACAGTATCTGTTTGCAATTGAAGGATCAGAATTATGACATGTTTGCAATTTAGTTTACAGATTATTTAATAGCCCTGGGCACACAAAAGGATTTTTAAAGTTTAATTTGCAAGTGAAGGTGCATTTTTCTTAGGTTTTTTAGAAATCAGCAAGTCCATGAACTTAAATATATTTATTATTTTAATATAATTTTAAGTTAAATATTACCTCTCTGGAGGCAGGTCTATATCCATAACCAGCTGGTAAGTTTTTATCCTCTTCACAGCCTTTAGCTCCTGGACTGAAGTGCAGCTCAACATGAAAACGTTCCTCTGAAGACAGTTCCTAGAGAAAGTGAACAGTACATGTACTCTTTAATATATAGCCTGAATTAACCATCTCTGCAGATGGTTTTTTTTCAGTTCACTTAATTACCTTGTTTGGATCCTCGTATAACATGATAACAATCTGAGTCATGTAATTAAGTTCATTGACAACATTGAGATAATCCATAGCTCGCTTCCACTGATCATCTTTTGATTCCTTAAAAGTAAATGAAACATTTTATAACATGTATTTTAAAAAAATTAAAAGATACAAGCACAGGGCCTTAGGACCCAATCCCAGCATACAGGGGCCAGCTAAGGCTGTGTGGGGCACAATATGGCCAGCAGCCTAGTTCCATGCCATTCACCTGTCCCATAGGTTCCAAAGTTTGAGCACCGCTCATCTACACAATCAATTAGTCTGACAAAATCTAAGTTGGGGGCCTGTTTTATTTGTTTGGGGTTTTTTAAACCACATTTCCACTTACCTCCCTAATAACCTCCCCTTCAAAATTT
>NW_017729024.1:68655623-68657415 GCF_001723915.1 Gavialis gangeticus | reverse complement strand
CTGTGCGGGGCACAATATGGCCAGCAGCCTAGTTCCATGCCATTCACCTGTCCCATAGGTTCCAAAGTTTGAGCACCGCTCATCTACACAATCAATTAGTCTGACAAAATCTAAGTTGGGGGCCTGTTTTATTTGTTTGGGGTTTTTTAAACCACATTTCCACTTACCTCCCTAATAACCTCCCCTTCAAAATTTGTTCTAAAGCTTTGCAGCCTATTAAAGCAAAGGCACAGAAATGCTTGAAGCCCTTTCCAAAAGGGAATGTTTTGAGAGGGCAGCAGCTAGGTTTTAATTGTTGCAGGTGAATGAGCTGAGAATGTTCAAAGGCAGTATGCTTACTCCAGCATTAGCCCTGGATGAAGAAGCATTAAATCTAAAGTGGGTAATGTTGCATTTGGATCATTAAAAATATCGCTGCTATCTAACCTACTAATTTTATGTGCCAGTTCTTACAAAATTCTGGGATAAAGAATAACTAGTTCCCTCAACTTGAATTCATTAAGTGATAAGGTTTACTGTTGCCTCAGCTGTGATAATTTTCCTTCAGATAGCCTCATTCCCATTAACCATTCTTGCTTTGGCTCCCATAAATCACCACTGCTGACCTACTGGAAACTGAGGCAAATCATTCATGTTGGTATCTAAACTATAATTAGGTGATCTTAAAGTTTTACCTATGTAGGAGGAACTGAAGAGTTCAAATGCAAGTCTCTGCCTGGAAATTACCATGCATTAGAAGTTGCACTAAAAGTAACCTTAAAATATTTTCCCTTGTATTTTTCTACTAAACCAAAGAGTTCCCAGATGACCTGAGTGCATAATACAAATGTGAATGTTTTCTAATATATTGGAACAGAAATTAGGTTGAAATTTTCATAGAAGCCTAGAGGAGCTGGGCACCTAATGCCTATTTATTTTTAATTGGTTCTGGGCACAATTTCCTTAGGTTCCTTTTATCACAGCATTTGCTCCAACATAAAAATGTTCAACTTGCATCACATAAGGCACCATATCGAAGGATTGATAGTAGAGAGTGGACATGACTCTCGCTGGTGAAATATAATCGAGTGCGAACGTGACGTTCTGGAGACATAACACCTCTAGAGTACCTAAAATGAGAAAATCAGGAAAATCTTGGTCAGTGAATCATAAGGCATTTAGATGTGCCTACATTAGATATCATAGCAGACATTTTTTTAATTAGACACAGTTAAGTAATTAGTTTTACTGTTTAGATAGCATGTGTCTAAAAGCATTTCAAATATGCAAGTTATAAACATTTAATTTTAGTCAACAGAAATAACAAAACTTCACATATGTATGCAAAAAACATTAAAAACTTACAGAGGGTGGAGTTTGTTTACTGTATCGTCATCTTGAGTTCTCTGAAGGTCTGAACGAATTTTCCTAACTAGAGGAGTACAGTATCCTTTGGCAATCTCTAATTTTTCAGCATTGGAAATACCGTATTCCTAGACAGGAAGAAATTAATTTCTTGAAACCAAACTGTACAACACACAGAGAAGTCAACCTTCAATTGAAACCTTGCAAGTGAAAATAGCTAGCCACCTGCTACATTGTTGTGGTTGCAAACTGTGGTCTAAATGTACGACTGTGAACAACAATACTGTGTTAGGAATGGCTGAAGAGGTTTCCCTAAGTATTTTTCTTCTGCCAACAAGCTTGCTTATTAGGCCTGCGCGAAGCGGCTAGTATTTGTTTTGGATTCGGATTTGGCCGATTCGGGGGACAGTGATTCGATTTGGTGATTCGAATCACTGTCCCAAATCGA
>NW_017729024.1:68635763-68655341 GCF_001723915.1 Gavialis gangeticus | reverse complement strand
TGCTGCTCCCCACTACCCTGCCTTGTGGGGGGGGGGGGAAGCTCTGCCATGAGCCCCCAGAGGTCCCGACAGCCGCTGCAGCAGCCAGTGAGTGCAACAGGGCTTTTTTAAATGCCAGGATGCTGGGGCTGGTCGGGACAGCCACTGACAGGGCTGGGAGAGCAGGTGGTGGTCAAGGGGCGCTCAGGGGAACTGGGGGAGCAGGCAGGGGTCCCCCCATGGTCCCCTACCCTCTTCTCCAGCCCCCCCCACCAATTACCAGCATGGAGTCCGGGTCCCGCTCTCTGCAGTGGCAAGCAGGAACTACCCAATTCTCAAAATCTTCTCCAAATTGATTTGGAGGCTTTGAATCAATTCAAACCTTTTAATTGGTCTCCTGATTCGAATCGGAGATTTGGCCACTGAATCGTATCAGCAACCAAAGCTTTGCACTATCCTCTTGCTTATAACCAAGAATGTTCTGAAAGGCCACTTTTGTGGCCTGAGAAGCAGAGGTTTTAATTTCTTCACCTCACTACCAACTGTTAAAAAAAGATGCATCTTCCTTTCCGACTTCTGAAAGATATTTGGTGGTCAAATCTAATTGGGAAAAAAGAGAATAAGGAACCCCTCCCTCCAGGTGTTCTGTAATGAGTAACATCACCAGCCTACAGCATATTGCTATATTATCCTCAGCCTGACTGAATCTGAACATCAAGTGATCTGAAAGACAAGCATAGTTAAAAGACTACCATGGCCGGATATCCCTTGCATTCTTACCACCTTGGGTACTGAGCATACTACCATGTAAACAGAATTGTCTCATTTCTATTTGTGAACCACCACCAAAAGACAATTAAAATCTACTCAATGCAAAGCTTCACTACATTAGTCTGAATTGTAACTTAATTTTGCATGAATTTCCTTGGGGTTAAAGCATACTGAAAAGCAACAGCAATCTGTCTCGCTTATAATTTTTTCAGTCATTATAATCAATGAAATACTACTTATTCACCTTCATACCACTCCACGCACCATACTAAATCGTACAGTGCTTCAATTTTAACTCCTTTAGAAAACAGGAGACTCTCATGAAAAGTAGGTTTCTGTATTTAACATCCTATCAATGTCAAATACAGCCAACAAGAATCTGAGGTTACTATACCAGGAGTTTAAATAGTAGCATTAACACACAAAAAATATATTTTAAAAATGGATAGTTTGTATTTCCAACCTGGGAGAATAAATGTCTTTAAATGAGTTAGGTGAACATCCACTTTTTTGTACAACCAGCAGTTACAGGTGACCCTCTGAACACCTGGCATTATATATTTCTGTAGTGCTGTGCAGCACACACTAGCTCACAAACCCAGCTTCATTCTTCTAATGGTACCTGACACCTCAATATTTCAGTGCAGTTCATTCTCTGTAAAACTCACAATATACTAAAGAAAAAAATATAATTAATGTGTGTGTTAATTTGTATTTTCTCAACCTTTCAGTTTCTCAATGTGTTAGCTAGTCCCATGGTCAACCCCAACCAGCCACTAGCTTTAAAAAGGTCCTTACAGGGTATTTCAAGTAAAGTTAACCAAGATTAAAACAAACAAACAAAAAAAACCCCCAAAACACCCCAAGCCAAAATACAAAGGCAATTTTTTCTAGTTTCTGATGAGTCAAATAAAAGGGTTATGTAGTTAAGGCACTTTTTTATCGATTAGTCAATGGCACACAGAGGAATTATGGCTAAGATCATTATCAATCTGAACAACTAAGCACCCTATTTTCATCATAATCAACTGCGGGTGAGCTTCAGCTTTAGTATTCTGCCACCATGCCTAATCTTGACAAGGCCACTGTCTGGCATTGTCTATTAAAAAAGGAAAATACCACCCCCCAAGGTAGAGTCATGATATAAAGATGAAACTAATATGCTTTCATTCCTATAGTCTTCTTTTTCAGGTACTTGGCTGGTACGTTTTGGTCACATGCCAAAGCTCAAACTAATTGCCAATTTGGGCTTGTGGAAAGAAAAACAAACAAACAAAAAAAAAAATCAACTTTTTGTGGTAAAATTGAGAGGTAACTAGATGTTTTCTGCAGTATGAGATGTGAATCACCTACTAAGATTATTTGGGCATAATGGGTCCATATATACTAACTTTCTGACAGTTAAGCTGGCTGAATTTCTGAAAACTAATTTAACTTTCAGAGTGTACACACACGGAGCAGAGTCGGCTTAAATGTGACTGTGGCGAAGCACCTCTGGGGTGCTTGCCACGTGGCAGAGGCTGCAATAGGCTGGGGCAGAGCCCAGCAGAGAAGCCAGCCTAGGGAACTCCCCCCCTCCAGAGTTCATTCAAAGGGGGAAGGTGTATGGCAGAGCACCCTTGAGGGTGCTCGCTACTTGGGGGCTCCCACAGGCTCCAGTGGAAGCCTGCTTTGGAGCAGCATCAGGGGAAACCCCCTAGGTACCATTTAAAGGGGGAATGTGTGTGGCAGGACCAAAGCTAAGCAGCCAGCAGGTGCTTGATTAAGGCAGTCATTTTAGAGCTCTGGCTGCTTATACAAACTGCACCCTGCTGGGAGTGGGTGGCCTGGTGGGGCTCTCAGTGCTGCGGGAACTCCTAGGAAATGCCAGGCCAGTTACCACCTAGGTGAAAGGCGGGTCGGGGTGCCTTAACCCCTAGCCCCCAGACCCGGGTGGGTCTGGTAACACCAGAGGTAGTCAGGGCCAGGCATGGCTATGGCCAACTGAGCCCTGTCGGGTGCAAGACCCCAAGAAGAGAGAGTGGGGGCCAGCCATGGCTGAGGCCACCTGAGGCCTGTAGGGTGCAAGACCCGGAGGAAAGGTAGTTGGGGTCAGGCATGGCTATGACCACCCGAGCCCACTGGGGGGAAGCCTGTGGCCCTGAGTGAAGAGGGCAGAAATGAGTAGCCCCAAGCGAGGGGGCAGTGTGGAGCCCCAAGCGAGGGGGCAGTGTGGAGCCCCAGGTGAAGGGAATAGACCCAGGTAGGTCTTCAGATGCCTGAGGCTGAAGTCTGGGCTAGAGGCAGAGTACAGGGGGCTCAGCCCAAGAGAGAGGGGCGAGTCCTGACCCTGGTAAGTCCTCCACTGCTCGGAGACCAAGTGTGGGTCAAAAATAAGATATGAAGTAGCAGCATGACCTGCTGCTCGAGGTGGGGAGTGAGAGTCCCTGTGAGACCCTGGAGCACCAGTTGTGGTATGAGGTACCCCAGCTCCCACATCCAGAAAGGTGGACCCAAGAGAGAGAGAGAGAGAGTGGAGCTAGTGAGAGAGGCCGGAGGTAGAGTACCCCCTTGACTGGTCAATGCTGGGGCCAGGACCAGGAAGGTCAAAAGGGCCAGGGGCCCACTGCGAGGGACGCCCAGAGCTGAGGGCCTGGGGTCCCACCTGGCCTTGGAGGTGAGGCCGAGGTCTGTGTGGCTGAAGGTCCCGGGGGGACCACACCCAAGAAGGGAGATAGCTACAGGGAGCTTGGCAGGCCAAATGATGGCGTGGTAGGCCGCCTGAGCAGAGGGATCGAAGCAGGGTCCTGATAGGAGGATTCTGGAGCCCAGTGTGGGGCTGGTGTGACTAACAGCTGGATGCCATCTGCGAGGCATGCCTTCAAGGTGTATTATCTTGAGCCACATTAGTTAAGTTGACTTAGTTCACAAGAAGGCTGCTACCCATGTCAAGGAGCTGTACCTGTGTACACTCTGATGTGACTTAATTTAAGTCACTTTAGTTAAGTCGGCTTAGTTAAGTAGCTTTATTTTAAAATAGGCTTAGTATACGTGTACACACCCAATCTTACCTACTCACCTACGCACCCGATCTGCACCTACCACTGCAGACACTGGTGGCACCTTGGCATCCTATTTTCTGTCTGTGGTAGTTTAGTTTCTGATGGACTACAATGTTTTAGAATACTGTATTTTCTCACATACAAACACCCCCCAAATAAGATGCACAACTCATTTTCAGAAGGCAGAATGTATATTTAAAAAAAAAAAAAAAAAGAAAAAGCTTTCTTCAGAGTCATGGCTGACTGGGCAACAGAGTAAGTTCTCATGGGAACACAGTGTCCAGGAAGTGTGACATCCCAGAAGACAGTCTGAGTGAGGCAGCAGGAACTTCCTACCACACCAGGAAATTCCTGCTGCCTCACCCAGACTATTTTCTGGGATGCCATCATTCCTGGACACTCAAGGTAAGTCTTCCTGAGAACATAATGTCACACAAAGTTAGGTCGCAGACCCTTGCAAGGGCAGTAACAAGACTGTTAGTTCTTCACTGGAAGTAGTTCTTTATATAAGTTTCTGTAAATTAAGCATTGTTCCAAGAGACAGTGTTCAGCCAATATCTATGGCTATGAGAGGGTTAAGCACACAACTTCAACTTGCCAAGCCAGACGAGCACTAGCCATCTTGGTAGCTGTATAGGATGCACATGGTCTTCAGGTACGCTTCTTTTCAACCAAGGAAAAGATCTTCCCTGCTTAATATATGCACCCTAATTTTGGGTGTCTGATTTTGAAGGGGGGGAAGGAAATGGAGAAGAGGTGCATGCCATATGTGGAAAGCTACAGTAGTCTAAGTTACTGGCCTCATTACAGAACTTAAGTTAAGATATGCAGGAGGTTGGACTTGATCAAACGGTCCCTCTGGGCTCAATTCTATGAAACTTTGACCTGAGTGTATTTTTTTGCTCAAGAATTCTAATTTTTTAGCAGCAGTAAGTCCCATTTAGTTTAAAAGTCAACTTTAGACTCAGGTCAGTGAGATTATGACGTCTGTGGCAAACAACCCAAGAACACATTTTGAAAGCAAAAGGTTGACAAAAATGTAACTTCAGATATAGATTACTATTATAATGAACCTAAGTAAACCTTTGAAAGACAAATGAAAAGGGGCAGCTTGGAACTAAGGCCTAGAAATACACTCTAAATTTTTTGGAATGTGACATCAGATAAACTAGAATTATCAATTTATATTGAGGCCAGCTAATCTACTGTTTACTAGCAATGTTCAATTTCACCAGTAAATGAAAGGTCTACTGAAGGTTTCTAGCTATTTCATGGCTTTTTGAACACCGGAAACAGAAAGTATTTTTCAGAGATGTGGATTAAAGGCAATAATAATAATAAATATTGTACAATACTTACCTGAGGAATCACAATGTCAGCTAATGCCTTTGAAAGCCTGTATAATTCCATTGTGTTTTCTAATTTTAAGGAACCATTATGCTGGACATCATATTTTATACAGTCATAAATATCAGGGATTTTGCTGATATCATATCTTCCATTCTTTGTTTTAAAGTCCTTTTCCAACTTGGACCACCTACGCAGCATTAGTTCTAGTGTTTCACTATGGTAAAGCTGAATATCTAGACAGATGAATATTTGTACTTTAGTGCTTAAAGTTTAAATCAGTTAAAAGCTACGTGATTAAAGTATTACTGTGATTACAACTTCAAAATTAACCTCAAAGATAAAAGCAATATTAGTTTACTCCAGGTGACAGTCTATTAGGATAAAATAACTGAAAGCCTGGGAATACTATTACAAAAGGTATACTCAAACATTAATCTGAAAGAATCTAAAAAAGGGAATAAGTATGTATATGGGTAGTTCTGCTGCTACCTGCACAGCTATACCAGCAGAAGCAAGACATGACCTCAAGAGTATCACCAGCTTGTCAGGCAGACTTACAGTGTTTAGAACAGGAGAATTCACTAAATTGCAGACCATGACAAATCAAGAATTGTTCAGGGACTTAGTTTAAAATTAGATGCATTTTTTTTCCTGAAGACAAGTAGGAGTCATGCCCCATTTCTCTCTCACTCCTGTAACAATCCAAGACCAGAAGCTAGAGATAGAGGAGCCAGGACACTGCCAAGAAAAGGAATGTATACTCCCTGGGGCACGACAAGAATTTGGAAGAAAACAGACACAGGAAAACATCAATATTAACTATCAATTCAAGTCCTACAGAACTGTAGCCATTAAATGATGTTTTAATGGTTTACAACATACAGAGAACAATTTGTACACAATGGGCAGGTCTACACATGTGCATTTACTGTGCAGTAACCAAAATTACTGTGCAGTACAGGTGCACATCTACACATGCATGCCCCTACTGTGCGGTAAATACGACAACTTATGCTGACTTGAGTGGAAATTTGATACCTGCATCATGAAGATATCAAAATTTATGCCTGATTAGTTACTACATAGTAATACATATGTAGACACTTTATTGTACAGTAACACTACACGTGTGTGGACTGACTTGGGACTAAAGTCAGTCCACACACACAACGTTAATATGCTTTAGCACCTGCACGTATAGATGCTGACCTACTTCCACTTACTGTGCAGTAAAATTTAAGCCAGCATAAATGTATGTGTAGACATGCCCAGTGAGATCTTTCACTGTTTTTGAACTAACAAAAATCTTCAGTGAAAATACTAATATTCAGAAGTCAGTCTTCACTCAGATTTATAGCAGTCTATTTTTCCTGCCCTTCTCTGATCTCAGATCTACAGGCATTCCAGTCCTTGCATTATTCTTAAAAATATTTGAGTAGTCAACTGCTTTAGTTTCTAGCATAAACACTAGATATAACTGATAAGTGTAATGTCACCACCGGTTGTTTTTTTTGTTAAACTTGTTGCTAATTTTAATGAGTAAAATCTCTATTCTAAAACTATACACTCATGGTCAATGTATATGAACTCCCAAAATATCATTTATGAAGTGATTTAGATTAGATATGAGCAGATTTAGATTAGACATTAAGAAAAAATTCTTTACGGTGAGGGTTGCCAAAGTCTAGAATGGGCTTCCAAGGGAGGTGGTACTCTCCTCTATCCTGGAGCTCTTTAAGAAGAGACTAGACAAGCACCTAGATGGGGGTCATCTGACCCCAGCGCTCTTTCCTGCCCAGGGCATGAGGTTGGACTCAATGACTTACTAAGGTCCCTTCTGACCCTAAAAATCTATGAAGTATGAAGAGCAAGCCTAATAAAGAAAGGTTGCATGTCTCATGCCTGTGCAAAGTTAGTAGTTTAAAATGGATAAAGTAAAATCTATTTTTGTTACCTGCAGACTTGGGATCTTCCATTCGCTGTCTGATTTGAGAGGTCAAGCTTTGGATCAAAGAATATACCTTGTCACATGTCTTCACAGGATTTTTTATCACTTGCATTGATTTTATCAGAGAGATGCTTCCAGATGGATTAAGCTGCAATTTGACATAACAACATTGTATTTTATTATCATTTTTCTCCATTAGGAGACTATTAATCAGGGATGTATCCTCTGACATCACTAAATCAACGACAGTTGATGTCAGAGAAGATATGACAAGGGATGGATCACTTTAGGCATGGCTTGTTCATATACTCTCCCACTAAAGTAGTGGTGCCCAGCCTTCTTGCCCTGCAGGCTGGATGAGTGGTATGGATTCAGCCTGCAGGCCTGATCAAGCTGCCCTCTCACCCTGATCCAGCCACACTATCTGATCTGCAGGACTGGATATATTTTGCAGTAGGGGAGAGGCAATTAACACTGCCACCACTCCCCTGCCGCAAAATTTCCAGACCCTTGAGGTGTCCAGCCAGCTGAATGATGCAGCTCCGTGGGCCAGATCTGACCCACAGCCCAAGGGTTGAGCACCCATATTCTAAAGCATCTACTTTTGCCTCTGTCAAAACAGGACACTAGGCTGGAGGACAATCACCTTGTTTTATTTTGTAGCAAGCCTATGTAATCTACATTCTATTACACTGTTTTAGGGCTGGTATGGAGAGTGATTTGTGTTTGCTGATTAGAGGGTATCCTCCTATATTTTGGGCATCTTCACATTCCCAGAATCAGACTGATTCTATAACAAACACATTACTGTCACATATTTGATAGGTATGTGGAATACCACAGAGTGCATATGATTAAAGTCATTAAAGAAACATACATACACATTGTATGCATGTACATACTAAAGCAAATAAACATAATACAACAGATAAACACTACTTCATTTAAGGAATAGGTTGAAATTTTTTCTAGGACATTAAAGCATGTATACTGATTAGCTCAAATTTATAAGTATTCCAGGTTTGCTACAACCTCCTTATTAAAATTTGTTACAGAAGTGTACAAGGGAGTCCACCCCCCCCATCCCCAACCCCACCCTGAGATGAATACCTATTGTCTTCATCCAAGTATTAGAATATAGACTGCTCACTTATTTTAACAGAATGTTATTCATGTAATATATTCTAACCTTTTCATAGTCTTCAGGAGTAAATTCTCTGTCTCGCTGGAGTATTTCATGGAGCCTTGCCTTAACACGATGTTGGCAGCTACTTAAAGAATCACTGTCACTGTCCAATAGACCATTCATATTAGCGCTTTTTACCATTTGGACAAGAATAGGAGTCAGTTCTCCCTCTAAAGCTAGTAGTCCCTGGAGAAAACATGAGTCACCAGACAGTAAACAATGATCAAAAAGGATGCCCTAAAATGTTGACCCAATATGTTAGTGTAAACTAGAGATTGTTCAAATAACTTGCCAATATCTGAAATACTACCCTCAAACCTTATACATTCCATGAAGCCTGTACATAACTCTTTATTTTGTTCCCTTTCCCACATTAGGCTTCTTGGTAGAGATTAGAAGCATAGGGGGAGAAACAAATGTGTTTAGTATAAAGATATCTTAAGGATTGTGAAATTATTTCATAGACATTAGGACTGGAAGGGACTTGGCAAGATCATTGGGTCCAGCCCCCTGCCCAAAGGGCAGGAAGTCAGCTGGGGTCAGATGACCCAAGCAAGATAACCATCCAAACACTTCTTGAACATGTCCAGAGTAGATGCCTGTACCACTTCTGGAGGGAGTCTATTCCAGACTCTAGAGACTCAGACAGTAAAGAAGTTTTTCCTTATGTCCAGTCTACTTATGTCTTACTGAGAGGTGACTTACTGAGAAGGGTGAAATGCTTTTCAGTGACTGCAAAACAGAAGTATGCACTAATGACATCCACACCATTCCTCTTCTGATGATGGGATAGTTTCTAACATAAGGGATGAGAACTTGCTCTTTCCATGAGTCATAAGTTCACCCTAAACACACTTAATCTTTTATTTAGTGGGTTGTACTGAAGCCATATATTATCCCCAATCTCCTAATGAACATAAATAAGGGTTTTACCAATAGCTTTATGTTGAAAAGTTTCCCACAGTACCTTTGCAAAAGCTGCTGCAGTCATCTGAACTCGTCCCTCATCAGAAGCATATATTTTGAGATCATGTCGATACGTACTATGTAATCTAAGTAAACCACATCCAGGAAATCCAGCATAATCCCCTACCAAAAAAACATTCTTCTTAGACTCTCATTCTGTACTTGTTCATTTTTGAGAAGGTCTAATTTATGACATACAGTGCAGGCAAATTACCTTGTCCACCGGGGTACATGCACCTGAAAGCTCTTCCAAGCTCCTCGGCTTGAACCCTGCCTGCAGGGGTCAATTCTCCTCCCCATTTTAGAACTAGCAGTAGGGAAGGCTCATTTCTTTTGCTATCTAATCAAATGCAGAAAGAGAAGTTAGAAGCAACAGGCCAACAAATCCAAACATCTATTTAAGGGCAAATGAAGAATTCAGTCCTGTGCATCTCATTTAAGAGCTATTCTATCTCTAGAGTTATACTGCTTTGAAAAAAAAAAAAAAAAAAAAAATCAAGCATAATTCAACCAAACATTGAAACAAAGCATAACTCAGATACTTTAAGAAAGCAAACAAAACTCTTCTTACAGAGAAAACAAATAGGTAAGGTATCTCACTTATTTAAATATATTAAGAATCAGCAAGTTGATGTTTTGTGCATTAACTACTTGTAAATATCCATAAACAAAATTTTCAGGGTTTTAGAAACTCATGAAAAAAAAACAGGTGGTGGTAGTACATGGAAAAAATGTAAGTTTTCTAAAAGATATTTCTGATGCATAGTTTATAAAATTTCTTCCCTATATATTTTCTGCTACTCATGAAACCATGTTAAAATGAAAATTACAGCTATAATTATAGAAATTCAGCAACTTGAGATCACTACTCATGGTATCACAACAAAAACAGTGATGTAAGGCAATATGGTGCTTATTTGCCCACAACACAAATGTTAATTTACATACAGTATTCATTCTGTTTTGCTTACCACCATGTACTCTAGAGTTAATATATAAGCATACTACATACTATGTGTCAGTGATTATGTGTCAATGATATTGTACCTTCTTCTTCACTAGAAGTTTTTGGGCAACCATGAGGGAGATATGTTAACTGGACTTTGCGATTTATGCCAGAAAAATGTCCATACCTAAAGTGGAAGAAAAAAGCATGCTAAGATGCACAAAGACTGTCAAATGCGTACTTCAATTTACCACACTCCTCCATCACTTTGACATACACTAAATCCAAGAATCTGTCCTGTCTGTTGTGTTTAACCTGTTCTCCTAGACAAGATTCAATAAAAAGTTTAAAATGGCCATCAACGTGTAACAGTAATTATACATTACACCTTCTTACTGCACTGCCCAAGAAATTAATTGTGGGGTTCAGACCTAAAACAGGAAGACCCCTATACTTCTTGTTGATGCTTAATTTATTCTATCCACCCTTTGCTGTTTTTTTTTAAATATCAGTTTCAGCAGTAAGTGGCAATGAGAAACTACCATAAGTTAAAGACATGAGATATTAAGGCTTTCTCAGGTTATGATGAATTTTCACATTAGATGAGAATTACCAACAACAAGATCTTTTATTTATTATACTTTATACAATTTGCTACATATAAACAGAACACAACATAAATTCTATTTACTGTATTATAGACGTGTCTCTAGGTTCCACCTGTAGCTAGCACAATGGTATTCTAATCACTACATAAGAAGAGACTTCGCTTCAAAAAGCTTACTCTCCAACTGGACATGACTAATAAATCTTTAGAACAAAGAAAGTCTCCTCCTTATAAGCAGAGAAATGAAAGATAGCACAGATTAAGTACTCCAAATCATCCACAAAACTAGGGCAGAGAGAGGAATTAACCCAGCTCTCCTTAGTACCATCCAATTTCTTAAATCACAAGATTATCCTTTTACTCTATACATTAAAAAACAAGGATTAAGCCCTTGACTTATTTGACATTATAATCTAAAGATTATTCACATTTTGATAATGAAAGAGATCAAAACAATCATTTCAGTACTGATGTGAGGCCAAAAGATGCACTTACATCTCCAACACAGTTTTCAGCTGTTCTAGTTTTGCTTTGCTTTCTTCAATTTCAGAGTCATTGTTTTGTCCAAGTTCTACTAGAAGCTGTCTTGCTATATCAAGCACTTCCTAACAGAGAAAGTAAAATAAAACAAAAAAGTATATGAACAAATTCTTATATTTATCAGACTGTTGAAGAACTTAAACAACAACAACAACAAACTTGCCTGCAACTGTTTTGGTTTTTTCAGTTTTAATTTTCCAGACTTATATCCATCACATTTTTCAAAGAGATCAAAAAACCTTTAGGAGAAAGCATAACTAATTTAAAACACATCAAATATAATGCTAGATATTAATACACTTTATGTCAATAAACAGATTATCACATTTAAAAAAAAAAGGAAGGGAGGCTGGAACTAAATCCCTAAATCAGAAAGTGTCTGAACTATGGAGAAAGATTGTTCAGATGTTAGTGTCACAAGTCTGTCTCTGCTCACTTTAGTCTCATGCCATTAGCCAATGCCTTAAAGTTTTCCTGCTATTTAGCTAAGACTGGACACTAAACAAAAGGATATGAAGAATCCTCAGAAATGACTGGATCTATTCTCAATTTTCAAACAAACAAGAAACAAAAGAACACTGAAGAGAAAGCCAAAGGCTACTAACTATACAATATTGATCATAGAGCTCTAAAGAATTAAGGCATATATGCTCTTTATGATGTGATGGCACAATCCAGTCCTAGAACAATAATTATAACTGCAGTGATACCTACTGATGGATCAGGGTCGCATTGTACAGACACATTAGAAAAAGATGGAGAGTAAGCATTAATGGGGTCAACAAATTAAGTAACCTAGAGACAAAAAAGACAAAAATTGGCAGAGGATGGGAACATCTCTCATGAAGGGCTTTGAATGCAAAGACTAACAGTTTGTGAAAGTGATACAGGGAAAACCAAAGAAAGGGTGGTAACAGAGAGGCAAAGAGGAGACATGACCAAAGTAGTGAAAAAAGGAATATTATCTTTGCCTCAACATTTTGAACAAGATAAAAAATGCATCTATCAAGGCAGGAGTGAAGGTGGTTACATTAGCAGGAAACACAAGTTGAAGGAGGCCTTGAAAGAAAGATTTAACTATGTAGGCAGAGGAAGGGACATATCATAGAGTAGAGGCAAGTTTTAAACAAAAGCTTGAACCTAGCACATGCACAATCACCACTAAATTAGTTCAACTGAACATGCACCTGTACCCTAACTACCAAATTTCCTTTACCAAAATGAGACTTACTTCTGATGTTTAACTTCCATTTTCATTTTTTGTTTTGGTGTTCGGTCCCCATGACGTATTACAGCTATAACACATCTGAGCTCCATCCTGAAAAGAAACAAGTTACATTTCACAGTTCCGTGCAGCTGCAGGGCTTCTAATATTATTAAAATGTGCAGTTCAGTTAAAATTATATATCACGTTATTGAAATGACTGTAAGAACATAAAAGTTACCTGAAAATGATGTAAAGTGATGCAGTAAACTATAAGCAAGTTTTAGGACTCTGCTAACTACAGAGTATCTACAGTAAGCAGTTTTGCAAAAAATGTTGATTTTGAGGTTTATTTAGTCAACAAGTATGTTTGTTTGAAGTGTGTTAAGCAGGTACTAGATAATATTTAGCAATGAAAGAAGTCGTGTGTAGAAGAGACTACACTTTAAAAACCTGCTGGTTCTATACTCAGCTTTACTATGGGTCAGAAACTTCAATAGCTGGATTACCAACTGTAATTCATTTCTTGGTTTCATCACTCAAAATAAGTTTTCAGAGTCAACTGGACATACCTTGTGAAGAGAGAAAAAAAAAATCACACAAGTTATATAAGCTTTTTACACAATTCAGGCAGAGTTAGTTTTCTCTTACATTGTTCCAGAGGTAGTTGGCACAATAGGGATATCTTCTGCTTCTAAAGGTATTGACCATGGGATTTGAAACTGGGGAGCAAGTTCTCTCATTATGATATTTCTAAAGGACAAACAAGAAAACTAAATTGTAGTGTTGCAATACTTCAGGCTCAAGCAGCACATATTATTAGCTACTTAAAAAATAAATTGTTTCCAACTGACTGCTGATCAGACAAACACTGAGCACTGATGGGTTTCTATAGGTATTTTATTCATTTTTCAAATGTTTAAACACTAATGCTATCGAACACTTGGATACTTGAACATATAGTCTACAAAGACAATTTAGCACTATCTGAATTAGACAATGACCTGATGAAACATGTATTCTTGGTATGCAGATATGATGAAAGAGTCTAAGTAGGCTGAATTCTAGCCTGCAGTTCTGGTGGGAAACATTTGAAGGGGAGGCAGGGAGGAGAGGAGCATATATTGATGCAAATATTTGCTGTAAATATTTTTGTAAGTAGTACACCTACATGCCCTTTTCACCCCAGGGGTGAATGCAGTCTAGAAGGCTGCAGAGACTGCCCTCTGATTGGTTCCCCATGACATTATGTTTAGTGTTAATGGGTGGCTGTTAGTTCCTGTGCCGAAACCTTTTTGTAACAGGTTTTGTTGCAAGTTTGGCTGGCTGGCCTGAGAGAAAAAAAGAAAAAAGAAAGAGGGGTTTGTCCCAATCGCCACATGGCCAGGAAGACGGCTGCCTCTGCAGCCAATACAGTTCTCCCTGCCTGGCAGAAGTCAGGACTGCCCCCACCCTGCCCCGTGCCCTTTGCCAGCCCTTAGAGCTCCCTCTGGTTGCTGCAGGGGGGGCAGAGAAGGGCAGGAGCAGCCCTGGACTGGGCTGCTCCTGTCAGATGCAATTTGCTCCCAATGGGGGCACACATGTAGCCATGCGCCCGGCAACACATTAATGAGCCTGAATTTTTTGCTCAGAAAATTCAGGTGCATTAATTGTATATGTAGATGCGCCCACTGTGCATCATAGAAAAGGAGATTCTAAACTGGTTCACAGCGTTTCTGAATGATTATAAAACGTGTTAAATTTGTCTAATAACAAGTAAAAATGGCAAGAACAAACAAGAGACAATGTAGTTAAATGCTCTTCCTATAAAACAGAAAAAGGTAAAAAAAGAGAGAGACTTAGGGTATCATTGGACAGCGCATTAGAAATGTTGGAAGTTAGTCACCCAGCTTCAAGATGGCATCAAGCAGATGGTGCAAAGATTACAACACAAGGATCAACCCATCAATTTGTGTGTAGATCCTTCATGGTTAAACCTTCACAAAGGCTGGCTAATTAAAATGCAATGGTATTCATGACATGCACAACAATAGGGGATTCAGGCTCAAAAGTAAGTTATTAGACTGTTAAAAGGCTAGAGCAGGATCGTTCAGCATGTAAGTGGCTGGGGACCACACACTCCATAGCCAACCCCAGCACTTCCCCTCCTCACTGCGGGGCTCTCAAAATTGTTGGCCAATTATGTAATTCAGCTATAACAATTTTTTAGCATATGGAAAAATTTTAATTGAAAGCTCTTAACAGTGTAGCTCATACCTAGTTTCACTTGTCTGCAAAACTGAGGAGAAGTACACATGGATCTTCAGAATTTTTTCCACCAACTTTAATAAATAAGTGATTTACAGCAAATGATCCTAAAGTTGATGCTATCTAGGATTTCAGTTGAACCAGGAACTATTTCTCTTACTTCAGGACTGGTGCCAGATCACTCAGCAGTGAGCTTTTTGCACTGTATCAACCATGTAATCTGGCTGTAAAGCCAGCTTAACTAGCCAACAGAAGATCAATCTAGTTTAAGAAAGATGCTTCACTGACATAGTCAGATTTCTTTCTCTGTATAATCTCTTATTATCCTTCTCTGCTACCACGATAGCAGATAAAAGGAGCAGAGTCAGGAGGATTCAGTTCTAATCCTGGGCTAGATTCTCAGCCCTTTGGGGGCATCTGAAACTTTAAAAGTCAAAAACATATCTAGATATTTTCTGAAAGCTGCTTCAACACAAAAATAAAAACAAGAATATAAAAGAAATAACTAGGACATTTTTATCAAACAGCTTTATAAGCACATACATCAAATGTTAGAGCAATGTACCATGCAATTTCATTTTTTCCTCAAAGAAGTTATGCATGGAAGCATATTGGTAACAACTGGATAGTGATATTGCCAACAAACAAAACATTTTATTGCATTATCCCACGCAGGAGAAGATATTTGAAGAACAACCTTGCCTTCACAAATCAAACAATATTTCTCTCAATTGCTGAAATTTACAGACAGATACCCGATATATGTAAACGCCAGATGCCTTGTCTGTCATAAGCACACACACACTTAATATGCAGACACATTACAGAAAATAGACACATATGGGCTCAGTCGTGTTTGTCTACATAAAAAAAAAAAAAAAAAAAAAAAAAAAAGGGGGGTTGGTGTTTTTTTTTTAAAAAAACACGCCTGAGCCCTTTTGGTTTTTTTTTTTTAAAAAAACACGCCTGAGCCCTTTTGGTTTTTTTTTTTTAAAAAAAAAACACCAACCCCCCTTTTTTTTTTTTTTTAAAAAAAAAAAAAAAAAAAAAAAAAAATCGGGTCTAGTCATAAGAACAAAACGCCCCTTTTAATATAGTTATTCCATTTATTTCAGTGTATATATTCACACAATGCTTGTACCAGAGTCAGTGCATTTATTTCAAGGAGACTTGGGGAGAAAAAGTAAGTGCGGAAATGTAATTATAATTTAACTTAATGTCCAAAATAATTAACTCTTACCCAAGTATCTTAGCACAATCATCATAATATTTCATGGAGTTCTTTACAAAACTGAAGCCATTCACGTCACAGACATAGGATTGTCCATTAGCACGCAACAAATCAAAGCCACAAACTGTTTGCTGTTAAGAATAAACAGTTAAAAGTACAGATTATTTCCATTCCAGTTAATGGGCATATGTCCAGGCTCTGATCTGCACGTCTTAAAACGTTGTTTTAGTATTACTCTGATCTGAAAACATGAAACAAACAACAGTCTTTGTGCCTACTGTCTTCCAGTGACTCCTTATTAAATTAGCTTGATTTATACATACAATGCTTTCTTATTAGCTTGATGTGCAAGGATGGGTTCCTATTTCCTTACATATTCCTAGCTAAAGGAATTCAAGCCAAATACTGCCTTTAGTTGAAACCCAGATTTAACTGGAAGAATTACTTTATCTGTTAGTGCTGAAAGGCAAGGAAAGAACTCTCTCTGCCTTTCTGAATAGCTAGAAGTTATAAATAAATATATATATATTTTCTAAATGTAATATATTTAAAAAATACTATTACATGTGAGATTCCAAAATAATACCTTGAAAATGACCATTAAAGTAGCATGCCCATATATATTTTTATCATCTAGAATTTAGTAATGATAAATATGGATCAGAACCCCACCAGACCAGGCACTATACAAATGTAGAATCAAAAGTAGATCTGTTTTAAGAGTCCAAACTAGAACAAGTTTGTTACACCAGATTATACATTTAGAGTCCTTTTAGAAAGAAGAGAAGGAGTTCTGGTAATATGCTAAGTGAAAATTAACCAATGTACATTGAGACCACATAGATACTGTATTTACCTGAATATAAGTCCTCCCCCTTCCCCCCTTGGGAAACTGGGAAAAAAGCCCCTTGTCTTATATGTGCACGTGAAGCAGAGTGGAGAGCTGGCAGCTGCTACAGCTCTGACTCTGGCCCAGAGCTGAGGTTGGAGCTAGAGTCAGACCTATAGCAGCCTCCCGCCCATGCCCTTCCCTTCCCTTCCCCTTACTGTCAGGGACAGCTCTTCTCTGGCTCAGACTGGAGTCTCTCCCGGGCATGGGCATGGAGCACATGGCAGATTCTTGTGCCCAGCCAATCAGCAGCACAAACACTACTGCACTACCTTCCCAAGCTTCCACTGCTGTGCTCCAGGACCTGGTCAGAGCAGCTGGAGCAGTGTCTGACAGGGGGGAGGGAAGAGAGAGAAGGTCAGAGGCTGTGAGGAGATGGGGATGTGCAGGTGGCAGCAGGGGCAGGAAGGTTGCAAGGGGAAGAAGTGGGAGAGGCCATCTGACACCCCCCTGCCACTGCTTTCCCTGCTGTAGCTGGTGGGGGTGGGGGAGGAGAGAAGAGGGAGTAGAATTCAAGACAACCTTCCAACACTTAGCTTCTATACCTGGAAAATTATAACAAATGTATAAATTTTCCATATGTAGAATCTAATTATTGGGGGGCTGTCTTAGAGTAGATACGGCAGTGGTCACCAACCAGTGAATCTTGATCCACCAGTAGATATGGGAGCCCCTTGGAGTCGTTCCGAAGCTGGGGTGGGGAACTGAGTGCCTGTGTGCAAGCACACACACGCCCAGCAGGTCAATCCATGGGAAGGAAGAGGCGGGGGCTAGATCAAGGCCCCTGCGGTGACGGACAGTGCTGCAAAGGCAGGAGTAGGGGTATGTTGTGTGGGGCCCTGGCTGGATGGGACTTACCTGCTGGGGGAGGCACACCCCCAAATAATTTTTCTCCCTCTGCCTTGATCTGTCCCCAATTCCCTCCCCACAGACTTACCTGCTGGGTGATGGGGGGTGGGGGTGGAGGCAGTACACAGTAGATCTTGAGTTGCTTTTAAATGCCAAAAGTGATCTCCTACTTAAAAAGGTTGGAGATCACTGAAGTACAGTATATACCCATAGATGCATACAGACAGCATAGATTGAAATGGCTGCCAACGAGGACATTTAACTGCTTTCCTAGATTATTTCATAAAAAGTGTTTTATTTGGGACTCCTGGCACTGCCACTCTGAAGACGGCTTTATCACTTTTCCTCAGTGTTTGCTTTGGCTCAGACTTAAACATAAACACATGACTAACTGCAGCTATGCTTGCTATTGAGTATAAACCCCATGCAAATATATTTGCTTAATTAAAAAAAATAGCCTTTACAAATTACTCTGCGCACAAATGCATACATGCTCACACACGTCACACTGTAAACAAAACAAACCATATATTTTATGTGTGCTTTCTGCATTTAGAGGTCTCAGTTCATCCACAACAAGGATAAGAGTATCAATGAACTTAAGTATTTGACACAAGAGAAGTCATCTAATTAAATAAAACACGAAAGTTCAGGTAAACTTATTGCTATATCCCCAAAGTTCTGCAACAATAAGATCTCTGCTTCTGAGCACTGAATTCCTGCAGAAGTTTCACCTAGTAAACAGTACATTAGTACTAAATGTTTGATCAGATAGCCTAGACCCATTTACCTTAAATGCAAGGCATACTTTCCAGGCTATCAACTTCTCTCTTGCATTCAGAATGACTGGATACCTCACTTCTTTTCCTTCACTGTCTCGTTCTACTTTGCCATCTAGAGCAGGGGATTTTCGAGCTTCAGCATGTGCGTAATCTGGACCTACTGTGTACACCTTTATTTCAAAGGAAAAGAAAAGTTAAAGTGATTCATATATGTTCAAGAACCTTGCTAAGTTTTCCTTAATTTTCAGCACTTCTGCGAAATTAAATGGTAGTGTCCTTCACCATTGATGAGGCAGCCCTTAGGCACTCTCTTTACTGTATATCTTCATAACTTACCATCTTTTTTGGCAAATTGGACACGCATGAAACAAGACGGAAGTTGGTCACAGTACCACAGATAGAAACATCTTGCACAGGCTACTCAGTTGCAGAATAAAGATGGTTAAAACACTTAAACTAGGGTAGTGCAGAAACAAAGAAGAAATTCTTTTTCTTCACCAGTATATCTGCAACGTTTCATAGAAAAGATTTATTTCAATCCAGTAAACTGTGACTTTCTCCTCTTGGTAGCTGGACTAAGTACTTTCTCTTGGGAAGCAACTGCTTGATATTTATGACCAGGTTTTCTGTATGAGCTGTTTGCTTGCAGGGTAAAAAGGAAGGTCCTGAGAGCATATGATTTCAATCAGTAAAGCTCAATGAAGGGGGTGTTGAGAGATCTTTACCCTGCAGCCTATGCTTCAGACCCACAAACTTTAAAAAATAGCATTTTTGTGGCCTTTGATCAAAAAATTATTACTTGACATTATCAATCTATCCCTATTATTGACCAACATCACATTTTCTCCTCTTGATGGTTGTAGAAAGAATTCCCCTGGTATCTAGGAGGTCTGATCTTTTTGGCCTCTGTCAAACTGGCACAAAGACACAAGTGACTGAAAAACCTCTTCCTGGATGAAAACTAGGAGCCCCATGCTGGTGTTTCGACTATTAACTGCCTTCAATACCACTGACCATAAAGAATTATTGAGTCACTTAAGGA
>NW_017729024.1:68621943-68630763 GCF_001723915.1 Gavialis gangeticus | reverse complement strand
CCCCATGCTGGTGTTTCGACTATTAACTGCCTTCAATACCACTGACCATAAAGAATTATTGAGTCACTTAAGGATTCTCATATTGATAGACAGATCTCAGCATGTCATTGCAAGGAACTTCCCTTTCTCCTGAAGAGCTCTGATGTGTATAACTCCGCATGTGACTACTCTGTCACCCCACCTATTTAAATGTATACGTCACTGTTACAGTGCTGTAATCCCCAATTACATGTCTCCATTTTTCTGATACACGTCAGTGTCTCACTTCACTGTGTACCTAAGAATGGGGCATGAATGAGACTAAACAAGTTGAAGTGAGCTCAATACAGAGAAGACTATGATGATGGCAAGTTAAAGCAACAGCTGAAAGATGATACAGGTATGATCAGTTCCTTTGACTGAAGGAGTAAGTGCCATTAGTTACTGTGGGTGGGTGATTTTATATACTCAACTGCAGTTTCAGACCCACAGTACAACAGTAAGCTAGGCTTGGAGGGCTGTGACCTTTCCTTTGAGAAGCAGATCCTGTCACTGTTTTGCCACCTCAAAATCAGATTACATAATATGGTGTACATGGGGCTATATGCTAAAGTTATATAAAGTTGGTGCAGAATATAGTGGCTCACTTACTGATCAATGTAAACTGGTAATGTACAACATCACTACTGTGGGATCTGAAGTGGCAGCCCTTTTTCATAGATTGTAAGGCTGGAAGGGACCTCAAAAGATCATTTGGGTCCAGCCCCCTGCACCAAGCAGGAAAGATAACTGCAGGTCATGTGACCCCACCAAGATGACTGTCTAGTCTCTTCTTGAAGATTTCCAGGGTAGGCAATTGCACCATCTCTGGAAGGAGCTTATTTCATAGTCTGGACACCCTGACTATGAAGAAGTTTTTCCTAATGTTGAGCCTGAATCACTCTTACAGGAGTTTGTGGCCGTTACTCCTGGTTTTCCCTCTGAGTGCCCTATTGAACAGCTGCTCCCCTTGATGTACTTGTGTAGTGTAGCAGTAAGCTGCTACCAGGTCCTCTCTCACCCTTCTTTTCCTCAGGCTAAAGAGTCCCAGATCCCTCAGTCTTCCTCACATGGCTTGTCTTTTAAGACTGATCATATGGGTGGATCTTCTTTGGACTCTCCATGTCCTTGTTAAAGTGTGATGCCCAGAACTGGACAAAGTACTCCAGCTGCAGTCTCACTTGTGCTGTGTAGAGCAGAAGAATCAGCTCCTTGGCTGGAGATGCATCAATTGATGCACGCTAGAGTATTATTTGCCCTACTGGCTACAGCATCACACTGCCGGCTCACATTCATACTGTGGTCTATTATTACCCTCAGGTCCCTTTCATCCGTGGTGCTAGTCAGTTTGGTTCCTCCAAGCCTGTAGGTGTGTTGGGGGTTGCTCGCCCCGAGGTGGAGCACTTTACATTTCTCAACATTGAACTTCATCAGGTTCTGATCTGCCCAACTTCCTAGCCTGTCTAGGTCTGCCTGTATCTGTAGCCTATCTTCAAGCATGACCACGCTTCCCCATAACTTGGTGTTATCCATGAACTTGGCCAGTGAGCTCTTCAACCCCACGTCCAAATCATTAATAAGGATGTTGAAAAGTACAGGACCGAGCATTGACACCAGAGGGACACTGCTGCCCAGTTCTTGCCAGGATGACACAGATCTGTTCACTACAATTCTCTGGGTCCCTATCCTGCAGTCAGTTTCTCACCTACCTGACTGTTTCGGAGTTAAGCCCACAATTCTCCAATTTTCTCGCAAGGACATCATGGGATACTAGATCAAACGCCTTTTGGAAGTCTAGGTATACAATTTCAACCTGCTCTTGTGTGTTCAGGTGGTGAGTTACCTGGTCATAGGAGGAGATGAGGCTGGTAAGGCAAGACCTGCTTGCAATGAAGCCTTGCTGGCTGTCATTCAGAACCTTGATTTCTGAATGACAGCCAACAAGCTTATCACAGATAGACCCCTTGATGAATTTTTCTAGGGTTTTCCCTAGAATGGAAGTTAGGCTGACTGGCTCATAGTTAATCAGGTCCTTCCTCCTGCCCTTTTTGTGGATGGGCACAACATTGGCCCTCTTCCAGTCCTCAGGGACCTCTCCAGAGCCCCATGAGTTGTGGAAGAATTTTACCAGGGGTTCCTCAATGACTTCAGCCAGCACTCTTGGATGAAGATCATCCAGTCTTGCTGACTTGCATACGTCTAATTTTATTAATTGGTCATATACCAATTCTACAGCAATAGCAAGAAGGCGATTATTCCTACCGTGGTCATCCTCTACCCTACCTGGAGAGGTTTTCCCCTTGGTCTGGTGAAAGACCGGAGGCAAAGTAGTCATTCAGGAGTTCAGCTTTCTCCTGGGTGTCAGTAACCAGCTTTCCCTATCCTGCAGTCAGCTGCTGAGCAATGGCCCCACACTCCTATTTGTTTTCCTTCTGTTCCCTAGGTATCTAAAGAAGGACTTCTTGTTGTCCTTGATTCCCGTTGCTAATCTAAGTTTGGTTGCCACTTTAGCCTTTCTTATCTGTTCCTTGCAAATGCAGGCTGTCATGGAACGTCCTCCTTGGGACCTGCCCCAAGCTTCCATTGTTTATAAGCCTGTTTCTTCTTTCTTAAGAGGACTGTGATTTCCCTGTTTAGCCAAGAGGGCTTCTCAGCCCTTCTTTTACCTTTTTTCTGCATGGGAATGGATTTCTCTGTGCTTCAAGGATCATGTCCTTAAGGGACAACCACTCTTCGTGCACACCTTTCATCTTCGGCCCCTGGTCCCACAGAACTTACCCTACTAGTCACCTAAGCTTGTTGAAATTTGCATTTTTGAAGTCCAAGACTTCAATCCTGCTATCCCATTTGTCTGCCTTATGTCAGACAGTGAACACGATGGTTTCATGGTCGCTGTTGCCCAGACCTCCCTCTATATTTAAGTCGGTCACCAGATCATCTTCTCTGGCCAGGATCAAGTCTAGCAGAGCAACACCTCTGGTTGGCCCATGCACTTCCCAAGTCAGAATGAGCTCCTCAACACAGGTCAGGAAGGATCGCGACCATTCCAACTTGGCCAAGTATTCCTCCCAGGAAATGTCTGGATAATTAAAATTGCCCAAGACTAATCACCCTTTGGGTTCTAAGTGAAATTTTAAGATGTTGATTATGACCTATAAAAGTCCTACTTGGTCTGCGACTGAGGACTCTCGGGACTTCTTCTACCCCGGTAAGAAAAAGACAAAAATCTGGTGACATTCCAGGCATATTGCAAGACATTTGTTCGGCAGTATTTGGAGACGACTGAGAAAACACCTTCTGCGCAACAAAGAAGGAAAGAGGGTTTTTTTTTTTGGTATCTGGCTGAATTCCTGTAAAAATAATTACTTTATTTTTGCTGGGATTTTATGGTATTACTGGAGGAGATCATGGTGCCTAGTCCATGGTTACTTTAAATTTAAATCAAGAAAAAAAAATAGATGAAGTAAATGAACCACCCCAAAACTGCAATGGAAAACTCATAAGACACACTTTGAATTCATTTTCTCCAAAGCAGTACAATGTTATTGCTTACTAGTATACTATAACGTACCTAGTTAAAAGTTCATCTTATTGAAGAATGTTATGTCATCTTTCACACTAAACTCCCAGGGTAATGACTGTCTGATTCTGCAGTTAGTGCTACCACAATACAAAAAAAGAATGACTTCTTGGGCAATAACACTAAGGTGATATTTAGAGCAAAGATAACGGAAGACATTCTTCATATTTTAAGAACTGCTTTTTCCTAGAGCAACACAAACATTCATTACTTTTGAACTGTTTCACAACTTCATTAAAGTTAATCCATCTCACAAAGATATCCTTTCATCTCTAGAGCTGCCAAACTCTTGGAATATTTGATTGTTCTAAGTATAAGCCAGAACATGCAGTTGTCATACCTTCACATCAGTGCCATCCGTAGGCATGAACTCCTCGTAAATGTAGGAGCCTGTTTTTCTCACGTTGCTTTCAGGGGAGTAAACACTGCTTCTGCTACCAATCTAAAACAAATAGTTTTCTATTAAAAAGGCCACAAATTACTTCTCCTTAAAAATACTGTGCACTCTCTGGTAATTGATCTTTCTGTTTTTTCTTCTGTAATTCAGTTATTTTCCTCCCCTCTGATTTATAGATACATTAAGCCATTCACAGGGTTAGCTATAGAGATCTAACCATTTAGGAAAGTTCAAAAGTATTTAGTAATTTTCCTAAATGATGGAATTTTCTATACCTTAACAAGTACACATTACTCTCTGTACTTCAGTACTAAGGGCACTGGAAGACATTTCATTAGCCTATTAATCATGCCATAAACTACAACATGGTTTACTCCATTTACATCATAAAATGAGACACCAGACACAATATGTCCTACCTATAATGTAGAACATCCTTTGGATGATTTAAATATTGCCTTAAAATTGAAGGTGTGACATGTCTCAGACCCTGACCAACAACCAGCTGATTGTCAGCATTGGCCCAGGACAGACTTGGGTCCTGAACTGAGCCCAGCACAGTTTGCAGCCTTGTCCTGCAGCCTTCTGTGAGACGTACGTCTGGGTATTGAAATTAAAAAATTTAGCGTGGGGAGCTGAATGGTACCATCTGCCATTGGCACGTTTGTAGCTTTTTATGTAGGAGTCTTAGACACAGTCCCTCCCACCCCCACTCAATCTCTCGAATGAGAAAAGGGACTGTCTTAGTTCCCCTTCTGCTGTTCAGTGCAGTGCAGCCCTGGGGACCAGGTCAGGGCCACCCCCTGGCTTATCCCCAGGATTGGGCTGGGAGAAGCCCCTAGTTTCCAACTGGGACCCAGGATTGCCCCATGTTCAATCCTGCATAAGGATGGGGTACAGGGCAGCCCCTGTTCCAAAAACTGTACATGCAGCCCAGTTTGACTGCACATGCAGCATTTAAAAGGCTGGAGGCCATGATCCCAGCACCAGAGCCTCTTTTTGACCTCAGCTTCCTGGTGTCCCAGGTTTTTGAACGCTGTGTGTGCAGCCCATGTTAAGATTAGTCATGGCACAGCTCCATGAACACAGCCAACTGCTGTTCAATCCATGGGATTAGGCTGGAGCAGCCTCACTCCCAGTTTGGCCCCAACAGTGGCACGACTGCAATCCAAGGAATTTTACACTTAATTCCAAGCACAGAATTCCTCAGATCCCAATTATACCATTATTTTAACTCTGCCCGAGGCTTAACAGCACGTTAGGCTGTACCATGTTCTATGTTATATTCAAAGTTACATTACATTGAATTTCAACCCAAATATATTAAATAAATAGTATAAAGGAAAGGCACAATGAACCAGCACCTATTATTTCTGAGGAACTATACTGGAGAGGCAGTGTAGCTTTAGAAGAGCACCATGTGGATGGGCTATATTTAGCAGGGTCATCATCTGTGAGCCAGGTTCATAATTGAGCTTTGATGGATCTACAGCTGTTGCTGCATGCTCAGAATGCAGTGTTGAAAAGCATGCTTTTCCTATCTTCCATGACAAGAAAACTACAACGTTTCATTTTAGAAATGTACTCTGATAGATATTGTATTCAACCTAAGACCATGCAAAAAATCTGTCGTTAAAGAGAAGGTTGCCACATTCTTGATTACCTGCAACTATTCTGGAAGCACTTGATGCCGAGTGTTCCAAAAGCAGCACCGATTGCCTGAATGACAGGTCTGGATTACATTTTTTTTTGGCTTGTATTTTTAGTGCAGTTTTGGGTGATAGGACCATGTTTTGTAAATACCAGTACAGTTCATTTTAATAGGTCTTAAACATTTTAATTTGGGGTGATCTATATTAAAAGGAGAAAAAATGAAGGACTAATTAACTAAATTTTTGGAAGAAGATTGGCAGGCTTCACCTATCCAGTAGCCCAGTAATCAGAACACTTTTACCCCCTTCCTCCTCTCACCCCCTCCTCCCAAAACATCAGAACTGAGATTCAAATCTTCTCTCTGCCTCAGGGATTGTGGACCTCGTCTATCAATTCTTAAGAGAGTCTCCTAACCTCCAATCAAAATTTAGTGCAGAACTGGAAATAGCTTTGAAACAAGGTTTCACACCTCACAGAAGAGACAGATAATTGCTGGATTATCACTACTCCTCCTTTCTCTGATTTGGTTCACTGAATATTTATGGAATACAGGCAAAGTGGTATAGTGTCAACAGGATACCTGTGTTTGTAGATTAAGAGTTCAAATGCCCTCAGGAAGAGGAAGGATTTGAACCTTCATCTCCCAACTTTAGGATAGCTGCTCTAACTACTGGGTTAGCTGGAAAAAGGAAAACCACCACTGCTGCCACCACAGGTTCTCTTCTCTAGCTCTTCATTTCTTTGGCTTTGGTTACAGGTCTCCAACGTAAAATTTTCCTTCAACCCAAAATTATATACGTTATATATACAAATGGAGGGCAGTGTGGCATCTCCTCCAGAGAGACTATAGATAAGCAAGTCTAGAGTCTATAGCAGGGTGGTCAATCTCCAGCTGGGGGCCAAATAAGGCCTGTGGAGCCTTGGCATCTGGCCCTTGGGACTCTCCAAGACTTAAAAAATGTCGTGGCAGGGGAGGAGTGGCCATTAATACAACCACTCTCCCGCCCTGCCAAATTCCCAAATTCCAAGCCCTGCATGCCTGGTCAGAGCCACACCAACTTCCCTCCATGTGGTTGGGCCATGCTTCTCCCCACTGCTACCATCTGCTTAGCTTCAGACAAGCACAACCCCAAGGGTGTGCATGGGTATGTACCTCTCTGTCCAAACAATGAGTTAAACTTTGTGAAAGTTTTTGGATTTCAGACTTGAGCCCTTTTTACTTCTCATGCAGCCCCATGTAATAGAATCAACAAGCAGAGTCTACGATCTACATATTCCCCTGTATTAAAATACTGCTGAGGTAATGTGAGACGACACTCTCACAGACAGCGCGGTTTTTGGCCCAAACCTGAAACCAGATAAGTAAAGTACCAGCAGGGCTGATCCACATGTTGGTGCAGGCTCAAGTGGATTCTTGCAACAGAGCTCTGCTCTATGCAAGGCAGAACTGAAAGAGATGCAATGCTCTAGCTGCTCTGTAAGTGCACCAGCAAAGCTCCTTTAGGCCATGGAGCTCTGTCGGGCCCTTACAACAAAGTTACAACAGTGATTACTTTCAAAGTATAAAAGCCATAATTCTGCTATAGAATCTGGCTTTATATTTTCAGCTTGGAAAGCTCCAATGGAAAGCTACACAAGTTACTTTTGTGTTTGGTCTCTTATATCGCTAAAAACAGACACAAGATTTGAGTAATTCGGTGTGATGGGACATCTGTAATTTCTTTCAGCATGGCAATATTCTCACCTTCCGAAAAAGCCTCTGGCTACCCCCTCCAGCAGATGTTGGATAATAAATGTAAACATTGTGGTCCTCGGCACTAACTGGCTTTTCTACAAATGGCTTTTGGAAAACTTCCCCATTCACTTCCACATGGTCTTCTCCCTCAATCAAATTGCATTCTGTTGGGAAGAACAGTATATACAATAATGGATTATTATACAGAGATGGTCCACTATAGACATCATAATTATTTACTTGCCATAAATGAATTCACAAATATCTTTAGACCTCAGAGGAAGGAATTAGATTTGGCACTAGAATAGCTCCACGTTTGCTTTTTCTTGAAGCTGGGGATTGACCTCAGCTCTTCCTCCTTTCCCTAGATTTGCTCCCAGTTTATTGACCAGACTCCTTTGAAACCCACCTCACAGGAAAGGGAAGTGAGTTAATGAAGGGCATGAAGACCATAGGCTTAAGAAGATGTTTTCAGTGTGCTATTTTAGTTTAACAGTAGTAGGGAAAGCCATTATTTATTTTTTTTGCAGATGCACCCCCAATGCATTAGGTGGCATGAACAATTCATGCCACCTAATGCATTGGGGGTGCATCTGCAAAAAAATAAATAATGGCTTTCCCTACTACTGTTAAACTAGAATAGCATATGATGATGAACTGGAGTTCATGATGAACTGATCCCTGCTCATGATATGCCTTATCTCCATAGGAGTGGGAAAGGAAACAGTTGACTCAGCTGTGTCTGTACTTCTTCTCTATGGGGCACTACAGCTGCATGAAGATGTTAAAAACAAAACCAAACCCCCAAAGCCCCCCAAAAATGCACTTTAAAACACAGTGCATTCCTGTGCCAAGCCTAGAAGAGGCAGAACGTTAGTTGGACCCAGCTTGCCAATGCCTGTATAGATTGGGCATTTTAGTGGGGCTTTTTTGGCACTTTTATCTAATAATTGATTGAATCAGCTTGAGATAAAAGTGCCCAAAAGCCCCACTGAACTGCTCGATCTATACGGATCCTGGCATAGCCAGACCAAAGTAATGTGCTGCATCTTTCGTTAAAGCGTGGGTATTTGGCGGGGGGGGGGGGGGTTTGTTTTTTTTCCCCCCACACATCTGCAAGCAGCCTATAAGGCTATTTCAGCCTATGCCAAAAGGAAGGATACAGGCAGTCCTCAGACTTACGACACAACTGGTTCCTGAAAACCACGTCTTAAGTCAAAATGTCATAACTCGAAACCACTTTTCCCATAGGAATAATGTTATAAATGGGGGATTGGTTCCTTTACGATGCTGGATATAGTTGCATCCAGCTGTTAAGTCCAGTGTGGTGGAAGGGGAGGGGGAGGGGAAGGGGTATGGGTATGCAGACCAAGGCCCGCCCCCCCGTGGTGAGGGAGGGGCTAAGGCAAGTTGCTTGTCTGGTGGGCCCTGCTGCTC
>NW_017729024.1:68616617-68616943 GCF_001723915.1 Gavialis gangeticus | reverse complement strand
GTGGGCGCAGGACAAGGCTGCTGCACAGCCTCCGGACAAGCGGCACGCAGCAGTGGGAGCCACCACCACCCCCCTCCCCCCCCGGATAAGCCGCGGCTTTGCCCCATGCCCGCCGTGCCCTGACTGGGTGAGCACCAGCAGGGCATGGGGGTGGGAGGGCATGTGCCCCAAGATAGGGGTGGGTGGTGGAGGCTATGGGTGGGCCATAGCTCCCTCATAGGCCCCACAGCCCTATGCACAGCGTGGCGCAGCCCCAGCCCCACCCTGATCCGGGGGCACTCCCACACCTCCCCCTGCCACCGCTCACTCAGCTGGAGCAGAGTGTG
>NW_017729024.1:68602840-68616449 GCF_001723915.1 Gavialis gangeticus | reverse complement strand
AAGGGGTGGGGGGGGGGGGAACAACACACAGAGCTGGCTCCCGCTGTTGCGTACCACTTGTCCAGAGGCAGCACAGCGGCCTAGTCCCACACCTGCTCCACCCCAGTTCAGCAAGCGGCGGGAAGGCATAGCCCCTGTTCCCAGCGCAGCCTGGTACTGCTCCCGCCCCACCTGCACAGATACTGGTGCACACACTCCCCCACCATGCCCTCCCTGATGAACGGCGGGACCTGCCGGACAAGCAACTTGCCCCAGTCACTCCTTCACCGCAAAGGGTCTTGATCTGCCCCCCACCACACCCCCTCCCTTCCATCACACCAGACTTACCAGCTGGATGCAGCTATATCCAGCATTGTAAAGTCGAAACCCACGTTGGAAGGTTGAAACCAGGTATCAATTTATAAACATCTTAAGTGCCATTCATCGTAACTCTAAAAGTCATAAGTCGAGGACTACCTTTACAATGGTACTCTCTCTCTACATACCTTGCTTCAGCCCCCCAATTCAAGGGGGGGAAGGGAACCAGCCAAAGGGCTGCAGCACAAGCTCACAATAAATTCTACTACAACTACATATTTTAGCACAGGAGCATTTATTCATGTTCCCTTCCCAGACCCTCCACATTGCAGAGTGCCAGTATTAGCACACAAATATTTTGTTGACTTTTCTATCTTTCCCCTGACCCTCTCTCTTGGATATAAATTCAGAATGCTACAATAATCTGTACAAACACACCACATTTCAAACACCAGGAAATATTAAAACCATGCAGATTTATTGACCGAATCATTTAGAACCTCAATTATACATTAAATACCAAACACTAATAAATTGTATAATTATGGGGATGCAAATACTTGACAACCTCTATGTACTCTGCATATAAATTTCCAACCAAATCAGTATTTGTGGGGGTTTGTTTTTTTTTAAATATTATCTATAGCACAAAGTCCAACCAGGCACAGTATATGCTTAGCCAGGTGCTGTGCAATTCTCTGACTAGGGTTTACAGATAAAAGTTTATTGGCACAAGAGATACATGATCAGAGATCAAGGGCTGAAGAAATTCTTGTCTATCCAACTGTTAGAAATTATTAAAGTTCAGAAGGAACTCTGAAACTTGATTTACCATCCAACTCCACCCCATTATTCATAAGCCTAAAATGATAACTATAATTAAATTATTAGATTTAATTATGATGCACAATAAATATAAATACAAAGAGCAGAAGGAGTGACAATGAAGGCCTTAACAAGCTAGTTACTGTTAAGGGCAAGACCTGAATTTACAACAGACTTTATGAACCATTCTAAGGGAACAATTGTGTCATTTTTGGCTGTCATTGTGGCTGCACTTGCATTATTCCCCGTCATCCTCTCAACTGCCCTTACCGGATAAGACAGAGTACATCTAGCTTCAATATTTGCACTATAAAATGTGATTAAAAGAGGTATAGGACATGAATTACTGCAAGTAGTTGTTTTCTGTAACAGTCTTTTTTTTTTTTCCCCTAAAACACTCTGTTAGTCATCTTCCGAATGTGCCCCCACACATGGAACATATGATGATAATCTATTTATCTTCTCACTCATGTTCTTGTGCTGCAGTCACCACACTCAACTTAAAATTCCCTATGCTATAAACTTGCCCTTTGTAAGTTGCCTTATTTCTCTCAACCAGAGATGTCAAAGATTGGGCCAGATCAGGCCCATGGACTGTCCCTTCTCCAGCACCTAGGGCACCTGCACTGCACACAGTGCCCACTCCAAACTGGCTGGGGGTAAAGAGATTATTTAAACACCCTGGCTCTAAACTCATCCATTCTCCTTTATAAGCCTAAGTAATATCCTCCTTTATAAGCCTATCTTGCAGTAAGTCTTAAACAGATTGTCCTCTAATGTAGTGTAACATGAGAGGATCTAATCTTGAGGTTACTACTTAGCACCTTCTGACAACCAGACTGCTTTTAAAAGGTGTCAAATTGAAGATTCCAACAATTAAGTTTGAAGAGAGAAAATTTTCAGAAGGACCTTAATGTCTTAGTTGTTTCGGTACCTCAGTTTTCATTTTCAGATAGGGTTTAAGAGTACTGGCATGCCTCCCAGGGTGTATTATGGTGTTCCTGAGATGAACAGAAGTGCAGTCTAGTTTTACTGTTAGTTTTTGTGAAAACTATTGGTTAGTGCTCAAGGGCAAATGAACATTTTCTTTGCTATAAAGTAGCTGAAGCATTAAAAGATTGCCTGTGTCAACTGCTCGACTCCAATTCATTCCTAGCACTGCTCCATAACCACAGTCCTCACCCAGCCCATAGTTGTAAGTTCTTCCTTTAGTTTCACAATTCTGAATCTTCTGTGGATCCATTATATTAGCTGCAGAGAGACGTGGTAAAATTAGTCAGGCTAGAGCTGCTTCTGGTGGATTAAGTGCAGAACTGGAAATTGCATTTCCTAAGGCGCATCTACACAAGATGCTATGTGCAATAGCTCATTGCTACTGCACAGTAGCGTTGGCAGGCACTAACTGTTGCACTTGTTGCTACTGCGCAGTAGTGCCTGAAAACAACTGTCTGGGGATGCTACTGGACAGTAATGCTGGTTACTACACAGTCATTTACTAGTTCTAAATGACTGCACACTCATGTAGACGCAGCCCTAGGGAACTTTTCCTTTAAAGTACCTGCTTCTTCCTGCCTGTTCTCACCTTGTCCCAGGAATGCAATTAAAAAATGCTAAAGGAAGCATGAAGAAGTCACTGATTGAATCACATGAAAGGCAGGAAAAGGTGTGCAGAAAATTACAGATTACCATTCAAAATGTTTAACAGAATTCTAGATTGTAAAAAAGAGGTCTTTAATACAGTTGTAATGAAAATATGCCTATTACCTTGGGGATTGTTTGGATCACGGTTTAGAACTGCATAACGAGGAAGTAAAATGCCTTCAGCTTTGAGAATGCCATACACTTCTCTCCTAGAAGAAGAACACAAAAGCTACATAGCCAAAGAGGAAAGGCCCAACAAAATTTGCATTCTATAGTGCATGAAAAAGCTTACAGTATAAAACCATGAAAGTATTATGCTACTCTGTTAACTAAACATATATAGTGCTTCAAGAGTTGCCTATCTAATGATTTGAGCATAGCAATTTCAACCAACATCAACAAATAAAAGTCATATGAGAGAATGTTGTTTGCATTGTAATAGCAGCACATGGAAACATTTGCACCACCCAGGTACAACCAAAGTAACAAGAGCGCTCTGGCAAAACCTTTGCTGCATCAACTGGCAGTACTGGATGCATTAAATTTCTTTAGTGTACAAAGGGCTCTAGTCTCTCTCGATTTTATTAACTATTCGTTTGTTAAAATTTGCTTTTTCTGATGTAAAAGAAAATTTACTTTGGATGTTAATAGGGCCTCAGAATGTTAACAACCCAAAAGGCTCTGTATGCATTGTGGATAAAATCTCTGTAATCTACTTTAAAGTTATACAAAAAAGCAAGGTTTTAGGCAGCATAATATAGCAAGAACTGTATGCAGTAACAGCATCAACCATCTGGGGGCATAACTGTTTTCTCTGGTGTATTCTGGAGAGACATACACCCATTCAAATGCAATTCCAATCAGATCGTTGGTTGCTTCACAAACAGCATTATCTTGCACAATAACCATCCTCAGACTCTCCACACTGCTAATATCTGACTACAATGACTTGGGCAACTGCAGACTGAAATGCTCCTAAAGTCAAATCAATTATCTATAAGACAGATAGCAATTACAACTGCTTCTGCTGAAGCAAACTGAAAGTGCGGAAGCTCATTTACTTAATTTCAAAGAAAATCATCATCAGGATCTCATTATTATTCAGGCTTCACAAACTCAAATGACTTGAGTATTAGGGGCACATGAAAGCAAGATTAAGATAATTATTGTTTGTAGTAACTTCCAGTATGAGTGGTAATGACAAAGATAGGCATAGTCTTCACTTTATTTTAGAAGGGCTGAGATTTTAAGATTTTTTGGCACAGGAACTTTCACTAGACTAGCACAATGGAGTTAGGAGACAATTCAGTCTTTAGAGCTAACCACAAAATAAGAAATAAAGTACAGTTCTAACAAAGTAATCAAAAACCACCTAGTCCAACCCAAATTAAGGCTCTCAAGTACATCTACAATTACTAAAAACTTATTTGATAAGTTATTACTATTTGTATACACAGAAACCACCTACATCTGAGATGTCAATCATAATTTTATTGGGAGTACTGCAGAAGAAATACATGTCCTGTACCCATCGCTAGGCTGGCAGCTCCATGGTATTCAATACCACGAGTCTCTTCCCATGTGTTAAAACAATGGTGTGTGCTGGTTTGCAGCCAGACAGACTTGAACCATTTTATGCCTAATTTGTAGTTGTTACTTACCTATCTTGTATGTGATACTGCATATTCAAGTCATTGATTACAAATGGATTCCTGAGTTTGGCATAGGCAACTGCTTTGTCCAGTGGAAATCCTAAACAAGGTTTATTAAGGAATATAGATTAACTTTCTAGGGTTGTGTTTCAATAGTTTAAAATACTCTTTAATTTCAAAATTACACGTGGCCTGCATGTCAAAAGAAGATTTACCTTTAGAATGAAAAGAAATGAGACAATCGCAAAGAGGCCAGTTTTCTACTGCTTCATTCAAAATAACATCCTCTTCAAATATTACCACCATGATGTATTTAAACATGGAGAGGCGTTCTAGAATTTCCTTCATTGGTTTGGACTTGGATTTCTTTGCCATGGAACATATCCCAACTACAATTTGCCTTTCCGGTGGCTGTGTCAAAATAAGGTTAAAAAAGAAGTAGTAAGTTTTTGTTGTTTTGTTTTTGCTTTATAAAGCTTCATATTTTGCAATAATGATATAATGTTGGATAAATACCTCAAATTCCCATCCAACATGTATATGTTACTTTTAAGTAAATCTTGTAATTGTTTACAAGATTAAATGTTAACAAAAATACAGTATCTGATGACTTGTCTTGCCATTTTCATTTAGAGAATTATTTAAATTGATAGTTGCACTATTGGTATATTTCTTTAACAATTCAAAAGCATTTTAAAAGATGTTGTTGTAGATCCTTTCAATGGGGACAAATTTGAAAGAATCAATAATGGAGCTGTGAATGTCAAAATGGGTGGTTATACAACTAAGAGTCATCATAAAATGAAGCTGCAAGTCATTTAAAACGATTTCATTTTTAAACAAAAGCAGGAATCCCAACCATGAATATTTTATTACCTATGACTGTTATAAAATCAATTAGGATTATAATAAAAATAGTGGAAAAAAAATTCCTATTTTGTCCTGTTTTACTTCATGCATTTAATACAGTGATCAGAGATATGGGTTTTCAAGAAAATTTTGAATTGGAAAATTTTCCAGAAAACTTTCCAATGCCCTAAATAGAGCGCGATCTGATTTAGCATGTTTATTTGACTTATATTTAGTAAACAAAACTAAAAAAGTATCTCCATGTCAATTTTAAGTCCTAACAGCCACAAGTATTTGAACTGAAATATTTGATTAGGAAAAAAATTAAATGCAGCACACTTAATGTGGTTTAAATGTTATATTCAAACAAATTCAAAGCTCTGGGTGGAAATGAATTATTTTTATTTGAATACTTGTAAAACTGTAAAGACAATACACAATAGCAAGTACTTCCCCTTACATTGTTTGTTTAAATTTAAGAAAAAAATACAAAGGCTCTGAAAACTCTTGACACTAATTTTAGCACACCCAAAGAACTGTGCATCATATGCTGTGGTTGCCCACTCATCTACTTCAACAGAGTTTAACTCTCTTCCACTGAGGTCACTGCGGCACCTCCGGTTTCACTGTCACTATCAGTAGAATCACTTGCACTCCTTATTAGTTCCATTTCAGAATCAGATTGAGGCAAACCCGTTTCAGAACTACTTGAACCACATTCTCTCTCGCTAAACGATAGTTTTACCAATGAATCTATGGGCAAGGGCAACTTATCATCACACTGCATCTTCTTCACTAACTTGTGTTTCTGACTGATTCTCCACAAGCAAGAGATTTTGAGAAACAGAAACAAACTTAGTGGTGTGTTCGTTTGTTAGTCTATTACTCCTTTTTTGTCTTGATTGAGCTGAAAGGCTTCCAGTTCTGTTCCCAAGAAGCTGCTGTTGGTGGGATGGCTTAGAGCAATCCTGGACAATAGATAGGTGTTACAGTATCCCTTCCACCATGTGAGAGGAAACATTCTCTGCTGCCCGCCAAATGATGTCTTTGCTCCCAAGTTTTTCTTTTGTGCGGTACCCAGCAATGTCTGTCATCACGGCTATTCTGTCAATGTTGGTGACATTCTTAGCTACTTCCATAATTGTAATCAAGAACGGTAGATAATTCATCTTCTGATAAATGGTGTCCTCTGTGTTAAGGATCCAAAGGGTCTGCTGCCAGATGAACTAGATGAGAGCAAAACTCAGATCTCTTAGTAAACATTTCTATTACTACTTTTTTTGGATAGAGGTAAAGGCGGCAAAAGCTCAGTTAGATTTTCATTCAATTGTCTGAATGTCTGGAATATTTGAAAGGCTTGGTGCCTCTCCTTCAAGTTTCTTGATAGCTATTGAAACTGGTACTAGCAAATTGAATGCTCCTTGAACTCGAACCCAGAACACATCACTGTCGAGAACCTGCATCCAAATGTTCACAGAAATAATCTGGGATACTGTGTCATCTATTGAAGCACACTGAAAACAGTTCTTTGTGCACAGCAAACTATGTAAACACTTTGTAGCCAAGCCCCATCTAGTTTCTCCTGGCAATAAAAGTACACTTTCCTTCCCCTGCTTCTCTTTCTGTAATATCTTCAAAGTCTGATTAGGAACATGATGATTGTTGAATACCTTTACACTTGCTTTGTAGTTTCCCATTACTGTCTTCACTGTATTCATACTTACCATGTCCTATGCCAGAAGATTCAACCCATGAGCAAGACAGCCAAATGCTTTAAATGAGGATACTTTGCCTTTAATATTTGCCATACAGCTTTCATGTTACTTGCATTCTCAGTTACAAGGGCTTGTACCCTGGAGGGACCTGCACTTTCAATCTCTTCATTCAGTAATTTGGCTATGTATTCACCTGGATGATGAGATGTGGTAGCAATTGCTTTCAGGAATATTGGTTCAGATGTTGCTAACATAATGTTCAATAAAGGACATTATGTATCAGTCCATCCATCTGACATCAGAGTCAGTGATTCTACTTGACTGATCCTTTGAATAACCATTGTTTGAATTCTGTCATACTTTCCATCTAAGAGAGAATGTGCTAAGTGATAACGTGACGGTAACTTATATGATGGGCTAATCAGTTTATAATGTTCCTTCCAGTATTGATTTTCAGTTATGGAAAGAGGTGTACCACTTGCACATATAGCTTCAGCTAATGTCTCATGTGCTTTTTCTTGATCTTCTTTTGACATTTTGTCCACAAAGCTTGATAAAAAGCTTGACTGTCTGTAACAGCTACTCATGGTGAATCACGTATCTGGTGACAGTTAACCTGAAAGCAAGGATCCTGCATCTTCTTCCCCAAGACCTGGGAGCTCAACATTTTCATTTTCCATTTTTTGCAAATCTGCTATTTCACTTGAGCTACCAAGTTCCTGCAACAAAAGGGGGAAAAGATTTTTATTTTAGCTATTCAAGTCTGGCCTCATCCATCAGAAGGAGAAGCGGCAGGGAGCCTGCTTCTCTCCTCCCTGCCAGAAAGAACACTGCTGCTCAACTTGCTGCTCAGTTGCCCTGGGACTGCAGAGCCAAAGCAAAGTCTAATCTGGCCAGTACCATCAGCCAGAGGACTAAGCTCACTCTGCTGCAGTTAAATAGTTAACGTTTATCTATCATGTAATTTAAAAAAAAATATATTGTTAAGCCTAATCCACTTTGGGTGCTCAGCGCAAGCAGAAAACAAATATTTTAAATAAATAAATAAATAAATAAGAGCCCAGAGTTGCATTAACAGCTTTTAAAATTACAATGTTTTAAAACAATATAGGTGCTAGTCTATACAGTGTGTTGTTTACCATCTTAAATTTGTTTACTTACATAGGATTTCTGAAGTAGGCTTTTCTCAGACGATATTGTTCCACCACTTGGTTGTATTTGCTTTCTGTATATGGCTTGTACTCTTTCAGGACAGTTTCTACATGTTATTAAATGTTTCTTCATTCTTGTTGCGTTGTTAGCATACTCCTGCCCGCAACATTTACATCTACCAACTGTCTTCCTTCCTTCAGTGGCTTGAACTTCACTATAATGATGCCACATGCTATTTTTTTTCTGATTAGGAATTATTATGACTACATCAAAGCAACAACACTAAAAAACTAACAGATCTTATGCAAACACTTCCAACTTCCCCAACTCAGGGAAAAAATGAGACACTGTTCTGTATGTTTGCTGAACTGAAAGTGAAACAAAAACTAATCACAGTATTAGTTTTGGTTTTGCTTTCACATGTAGTCCGATGAAATAAGAATTTTAGCTTTGGTTTTGATTTGACCTGCACAGCCAATTAGGTGAATTCATAACTTCATTTTTGGTTTGGATTATTATGTGAGTGTATTTACCCTACTGTTTAAAAAACAAAAACACATATGTACTCTCTCTCACACTTCCTAGAAATAATCACCTGAAAAACATTAATTACAACTTTGAAACTACAAAGCTTGCCTAATGTTGTATTGGCCTCCATTCATTGTTACTAATGAATTTTATGAAACAATTAATTTTTAGAAATGGAAAATTTCCCATGGAAAAATAAAGCACTGGAAAATTTTCCACTCCACATCTCTGACAATGCCAAATTGTCTTTTAAAAAAAGTTACTTCAGTATGTGCATTTCTATAGACCACAGGGAGTAATAATAAAGAAAGCAGAAAAATGGCAATCGCTTACAAGTAGAAAAAAGGAGTCATGGAAAGAAAAAAAAAATCTTAGGGTGAATTTCCACTACAATCAGACATGCACTTGTGTTCCTGAGATAGCTGTACTCCAGTTTGTCTGGCTGACTGGATGCAGTGAAAACACAACACCATAGGCTTCAGTTGGCCACGTAATTATGATCCAGGGCACACTACACACAAACCTGCACTGCCAACGTAGATATACCACTATCTACTATCTTGCCAATCATAATTGATCATGTGGTAATCAACTACCCCAACAGCAGAAACAGATAGAATGAAGCATATTTGATTCAAATAGTTCCTATACTGATAAAGTTTAAGTACGTACAGAATCATACTCTTCTTCCTCTTCTTCTGCATGGTCATAGAAGCGATTGAAGTCTGAAGATCTGTCCGGATCCAGTAATTCATCTCCATCTTCACCACCCACAAAGAATCGAGGAGGGTCATTCTCTGTTTCAGTAACAGACATGACTACAAGAACTAAACAGACCTAAGCAGAGACAGCAGCCACTTCAGCAGCCAAGATACTGGGCATATTCCCAACGACTAGGAAACACTAAACCCTTGCAGTTTATCACTGGATGTGCTGTCACTTGCTATCGTGATAAAGTCAGCTGCCAAATGCAGTTTTATTGCTATCATCTGTTCATTGTTGGTTTACATTGTTGCTCCAAGAAAACCACCACAGGTTACCATTTCCCTGAGATGATGTGGCAATCTTTTATCCTAAGAGAAAAAAGAAAAGAAATATATAATCACATGCACATTAAATGTAATTTTAAATTTCAAGCTTTGCAATATTTATATGCCTTTGGGATAAAAGGCAGAAAATTATTTAAAGAAAGGGTATCTCTTTCACACACAAGCACACCTGCACCCACCCTGAGCAAAAAATTAAATATAGGATCGCACCATGATTAGAAAATTTGAAACCAGGAAAAAATTTATGATGAAACCTGCTCTCCAAAAAATTCTACAGTAAGAAAGGAAAAACTATATCCTTACTTGATGTCGAGTTTAAATTTCTAGCCTGCTTCACACTTAAAGATTTCAAAAATCAATGACGTGTGGCCTTTTATACCGCAGAGAAAATACAGAATGGCAGCCTTTTGTTTGATCGTGAAGTGTTTTTAAAAAAATTAGATTTACTATTGGTTGCCATGTATTATGCTCATTTATACAGTAATCTAAAAGCACAAAGTAGCTTGGTCAGCCTAGCTGTACAGAAAACCAAGGAGTCCTGACACAGAGTCCCCTATTGTAATTCCTATACAACACTTCTTCCCATTACAGTGTGTGTGCATACTATGCTCTTATGTTCACTTTATTATTTCTTTGGACTGCTGTATGCTGCATCAATTCTCTTAATACACCCCAGGAAATTATGGAATTATGTGCCCGCGCAATTTTGTGCATAAAACATATGACCATGCATAATTTAACCCAGGTGGGCTCTGCCTCCACCAACATAGGGCTCCCAACACTCCAGCTGAGAGCCCCATGTGGAGGCACTGAGCATGGTGGTGCATGACTGGACAGCTGATGAGTGCGGAGGGAAGCTCCTGTCTGCAAGGGGAGGTGGGTATGGGCCCCTGCACCACACGCTCACACCACCCCATGGTGCATAGCCCTAGCTACCAGTGGTAGCAGCAGCAGGCCCTGAAGGTGATCATGGCCACAGCAGGCGAAGCCCCCTGGTGGTGTGTGGCTCCAGCTGATTCCTGGGAGCTGCACATCGGGGCACAGAGCCAGCCTGGCTGATGTGCTGGCATGTGTCTTCAACCCAGACCACGCTGGCTCTGTGCCAGCACATGGAGCCTGCAACACTGCAGGCAGGAGCTGCACACCATCAGGCTGGGACTTCTAGCACTCCAGCAGAAAGCCATACATGGAGGCAAGCCTGGCCCCATGGCATGCAACTCTGTGCCTCCACATGTGGTTTTCTGCTGGAAGCCCCATGAAGAGGCATGGAGCCCACCTGGCCAGACAGCATGCAGCTCCTAGTCCAAGCACCATTGGGTCTGGTGGGCTCCATGCCTCCCCATGGGGCTTCCAGCACTCCAGCAGGAAGCCACACGTGGAGACACGGAGCCCACCGGGCCCAATGGTGTACGATTCTGTGCCTCCACGTGCAGCTTCCTGCTTGAGTGCTGGAAGCCCCATATGGAGGCAAGGACAATTATTCTCAGAGCCAGTTAGTCTCTAAGGTGATAACTACCCAACTTCAGGCTAATTACCACATTTACTCAAATACAAGACAAAGTCCCCCCCCAAAACTGGCATGGGAAAAAGAATCTCTCGTCTTATAATCACATAAGAGGAAATCTCACTAAATACACTGTTTATCATTAAATTGTTGCCAAAAGCAGCATGTGCTCAGCAATGGAAACCAATGATGAGGTTGATTAAACGTTACCAATGCTGAGCATAACTATAAAGCACATGGCCCACATTGGGCAAACATGGAACCTACCACAAGGATGGTTAGTGCAACCCACCTGAATAAAACATATGCTAGTGATCACTAAGCACAAGCCTCTGCACCACCACCCCTTTTTAAAGTTATAGTGCACCATGACATCACATAGCCAGAATCCCTCTGTTGACCCTTATCAGCCTGGCACATGACTAGTGTGGTCCCACTCAGTGTTCCCTCTAGGCTGCACAGGTGTGCTTGTGCCGCGCTGCCAGGTGCGCCTGCACGGCCATGCACACCACACAGTTTAGAGGGAACCCTGGTCCCCCCCTCCATGAGGTGAAGCTGAACCAGGTTGCTTTGCGCCTCATCTGCAGATACATTTTTGGAGCATCCCAGGACTTGCGACCAAAACACCTGATTCCAGCCAAGGGAGGGGGCTAATTAGGACATGGATCCTTGAAGGGAGCAAATCTGGAGTATACACACATAATGACCAAGGCTGAGCTGTAAGGTCATCATGGAGGTGGGACCACACTAATCATATGCACCAGGCTGAGAGAGGGTGCGACAGAGGGATTCTGGGTGAACTGTATGCAATGTTGCTTACCAGGGCGTGACATTCTGTCGACTCTGGTGGGTCCATCCCAACTTTGCAGTAGGTTATGAACCTTCTGGCTTTGGATTAATACCATGCATAGCTTCTCAGCCTCTTGTAAACTAAGATTAAGTGTAGTTACAGCACTGGTGTGACACCTCAGCCTAAATGGATTTAAAATAGCACTGTGTAGTGGAGGATGCACCCTGGTCCAAATGCAGACAGGACTCCCTACAAGAGCCTCATAGTTAGTTTCCTACTGGCCAGCTTCCAGTAGGAAGATCTCAGCTACACGCCGACTTTATGGAAATGGGGAACTCCTCGCTAGCTTGTTCTTATATCCATGGGCAAGTGAAACTCAGGGGCATCTGAACCCCAAGCCTCTGGGCTTTCACCTGCACGTACGATGCCTGCCAATGGATTTGGAAGTACATGAATCCCCAGGCTGAGAAGTCAGGGGTGGAGGATACTTGCCGGTAGCAGAACCACATATGGTTTTTGAATGATTCAAAGGATTCAGAACTGATCTGGCCAATTTGACCTGGAATACCTGTTTATAAAACACCTCTGCTAAAACTTGCAGCAGTTTAAAAAAAAAATCCAACGTGCATCAATTCTGGATAAACTAAGTGCATGGGTATTATATGCAGACTACTACTGCCATGTTTAATTTCAAGGTTATTATTTTTAAATTTAGTTCTCACTTCCATGTGCTCAAGGAGAGCAGGATCTGACAGGAAGGGGAGGGAGAAAAGGTTGCCAGGGAAGACACTGGGATAAAATGAGAGCAAAGGGCTACCTGATCCCCCAGGTTTATTTCCCCTGCCGTAGCAGCAGGAAAGGGACATTTTCAATGGCAAGTCCCCAATAATTGATTCTACACCTGGAAAATAACAACAGGTTTATAAGTTTTACATATATAGAATATAATTATTGGTCTTGTATTCAAGGTCATCTTTTGTTCGAGTAATACAATACCCATCTCAACCTTTTTTTAAAGGTATTGTGAACTAGCTTGATCTACTCTAGTAAGAGTCCTGGCCTAGTAAAGGAACAACAGACCCTAAGTGGTAACACCCAACCACCATTCTCTAAAGAAGTTCAATTGTAACAGAGTTTTGCAATGAGACAACTAAGAAACTAGGGGATTCCAGAAAATAATCCCACAAAATATTTTTTTAAATGGCATAATACAACTCAAGTAAATTCAGCAATTAGAAGAAAAGATAAAGACAGACCTGGAGAACAGATATGGTGGGATATAAAAAGGGAAATCAAGATATAACTAGGTCAGTATATATAATACAAACATTGAACTTCTGCATATGGAAGTGTCTGGCACAGTGGTCTCTAGGGGTGTGCGGGGCCTGGGGCATATAATCCTGTGCAGGGCCTGTGGGGCAGAACGGGGGCAGGAGCGGGTGACGGGAGGGGTTTGGGGAAGGGAGGGCAGGGAGCACACCCTCTCTGTATCTGGCAGCCACCTACACCACCCCAAAGCTGGAGGTCCCCCGTGGGGCCCTAGGAAGGGGCCCCGATCCCTGCGTGGCTGCAGCATTGGTGGCCGAGGCTTTAGCTCCAGGGGACGC
>NW_017729024.1:68598527-68602724 GCF_001723915.1 Gavialis gangeticus | reverse complement strand
GGGGAGGGGAGGGAAGGGGAGGGGTGACGAGCAGCTGGAGCTGGCAGTAGCGGCGCAGCCTATATGACACTGCCCATGAAGCCCCCAAAAGTGCAGGGCCTGGAGGCAGTCGCCCCGATCTGCCCCCGCCCCAGGGACAGCCCCGGTGTCTGGATTCAATGAAAAATGACTGGATCAAAATGGGGGTTGAAATAGTTAACTCTTTTAAAACCTCTCCCTGGTTAGGTGCATTAGGTAGTCAGAGGCCATGGAGAAGCATTACATTTTTGCCAGAAGAAAAAGATTTTTCCTCCTGGCACAAGAAAACAAGCACACAGCCATTGTGGGAGACTGGTTCCCTGTACTTCTCACACTTGTCTGGCTTGACCTGGAGAACTGTCAGGGGGCAGCAAGCAGCAGTGCCATGGCAGCAAAGCTCCCTGGGCTCGGGAACCTTTGGTGTGGTGAGAGAATGGTCCCCTGCCCTCCTCCAGTTTCACCAGGAAGAGTAGATGAAGTGAGGACTATACTGATTCCTGCTGGGGGAGAATGCCCCCTCTAACCCTGCCCATCAGTTAATTTGTGGGACGGGAGAACAATCTTCCAGGGCTAGAGCCCTCCTGGGGTTGCCTGTGGCAGCTGCTAAGTGCCTAGACAGGCAGGGGAGGGGGCAGACTGTCAACCAACAGGGTCCCCTAAGGTCTGGCGTGGTCCAGGGCCCTTCAGCACTCTCTGGATGAAGAACGTAGCTCTCCAGCCAGAGGGATGGAAAACTGGTACGCCCCAACTCCTTGGCTATTTTTCTACCAGTAAGAATTTCACAGAAATTCTTATCATTAGAAATGAATCCCTGTCCATGACCAGAGAAATCATCTCCTTTTGTGTAATTCGTCATTAAAAATGGAGTTTAAATCCTGATTTCAGCATACAAGTAAATCAGAAGTAATCTTTGTTTGTGTGTAAGAGAAAAAGTGAAGAATGGTGTTAAAGGTAGGGGAACAATGGACATGAGACATGGATTCAAGCTCAAGAAACAGAAGGCTGTCATAAGAGAAAGAGTTAATTTCCTCCTTTGACTACTTGTAATTTATTTTAAAAAGAAAAAAAAATGAACAGCTACTTCTTCCCTCCTTCTCCCTTCCAGATCACTGCACCCTGCAAAGGCAGACTTACTGATTTTACTCACGAGAGAGAGAGAGAATTTGCTCCGGTGAGTACCAGAAACCAGGATAATGAGGCATACTGGATTTCTTGTGAACTTATCAGATCAATTTCTCCATGCCCCAGATTTTAAAAAGGCCGATTTACTGCATTTCATGAGTAACTAGGATGAGTCCTATAATTTTTCTCGTTTCCAGGAAGCCCACCATTCACTAACATGAGCCTCAATTATTTTACAGCATGCATTCATCTTGACACAGTTATGTAGGTTAAATTACTTGCCCATTTTCATGTTGTCTTCCTTCCGCAGCAGCAAAGGACCAAATAGTGTGATCACCGATCACTAACCTTTTTCCCTCAGTGCCAAAAGGAACAGATGAAAAATTACAAAAAACAAAACAAAACAAAACAAAACTTCACATCAAAGTGCCAGGACACTCTATTCTTCACTAGTTGGTATTACATTTACAGGCAAAAGAGTGAAGATTATATACCAACAAAGCACGCTGAAGGATAATTTATCACACCTGCACAAAATTTAATATCGAAGAATGCAACAGATTCAGAAGTGTTTGGTAAGACAGAAAAGTGTTACAGATCAGGTAAAACATTTTGGAATGAGTTTTTAAAATGTGGTTATTTTTTTAAACTGTAACACTGATTACTGCCAGTTTTTAAAGCAGCAGAAATAGTTAAAACCTAACTAATTCCATTTCGACAATGTACTAGTTCTGCAAGCATTCCAACTGTAAGGGTGACAATATTTGGATCTTGGGGAGCCCTGGATTTACAGCTGAATAAAAGGCTTTAGCCTGTGGCAAGCAAAGCCGTTGACCACAAGGCAGAATGATATATTAAAAGTAACACTGCAAGACACTTAAGCAAGTATTTTCCTAAGAATGGGGTAGTGTTGTAGATTTATAGCCCATTGTGTAAGAAGAACAAGATGCAGCCCACCAGCTATCGTCAGGAGATAAAGCAAGACCCTGGAGATGAAGGAGTCAGCAAGAAACCACATCTGACCAGGAGAAGCTGAGTTCACGGTCTTATACATGCGCTCTTAGCAAAAAGACACGTAAATGAATGAAATCCATAGACAATTCCATGCTAATGAAGTAAACAGAGGCAGTGCTTGAGATAGGAAGGAATATGGGTGGAACAAAGGAGGAGCAAAGGTGGAGTAAATGTTAATGAGTATAATCCAAAGTGCATAAATATGGAAAAAAAACTAATGTTCAGGGCAGGTCCACGGTTTGTTGGACCTTTGCCCGAAGCTGTCTCCATTCTGAATAAAGCTGTTGGCTAGCAATGTGTGCTGGTGTATGCTCCCTGAGCAACTGGATCCATTAGCAATTGGATCGTCATCTCCCTAGTCATTGGGCACCGCATGGAGTCAGGATCTAACACCAACATTTAAAGGCAACAGTCTTAGTTAGCATTAATGGAGTTGGGTGACTCCATCACTAGGCAGTTATAGAAGCACTATTCAGGTTGAGACTGTTGACAAAGAAGCATCTGATACTGCTTTATAGCACCAAAAAGGCCAAGACAATTTTCTTTCTTTAAAGGAAAGGAAAAAAAATCAAGCTTAGATTAGTCCTAAAATCTAAGGGGTTTGGTACAGTGCTACATACTACAACAACTTCTGCCTCAGATATGAAAATTGCATAGATGTACAAGCCATTTGAGAACAGATAGCAAGAAGACAAAAATGCTGTCACCATCTAAATTAGACTGGTATCAACTGACTTAAGATCAAGGAAAATAAAACAAAACTAGACCACAAAAAGGCATCTTACAGAAGAACAGTGAAACACTATTCTCAGAAATCTTATTCTGAAAACCAAAAGGGTCCTTATTAAAACAAAGCTGGTGTGAAAAGAAAAATCACTAACTGGTAAAGCAGATACACTGAGCACTCTAGTAAGTACTGACAAAAATTTCTCGAGAAAGAAACTTCCTTCGCCTGACGAAGGGTTTTTGAACCCGAAAGCTTGCTTAATAATTATTTTCCAACTATTTAAGTTGGTCTAATAAAAGATATCACATTCACGCAAAGAACCTTGTCTGCCTTGAGAAAGAAAATCACTCAAACTTGCTACCAGCAACATTTACTTGCACAGAACTAGACTGATCTATCAAAAGCACTTACCAAGGTTAAGGCAAGTAGTTGCTACAGATGCTTTGTTCATGTAAATATTATTCAAGAAGAGGGAGTATGGACTATATGAACATACAATGCAAATACAACTGTGGCCTGCATATCTTCATATGGTCCCGTCCACATTTTGGTTCCCTTAATGATTAAAAACAGGCGCTGACAGAGCAGGGACACAGAATAGACTGAGGGATTTGCAGTGGCTGAACACATCTCAAAGAATCTCTTTTACTGCAAGCTACATAATGATTCTTTAAGCGAAGTTCAAAACCCGATCAATTAACACTGAGTCTGAGAAGTCCTGATTTTCTCATTTGATTTATTTACAAAAATCCAGGTTTGGTGAAAGTACAGGCTGAATATCAAGTGGGTACTGAGATCTCACACACCTGAATATTTTGGAGATTTTGAACAGAAACCATAATCTAGTAGAGTAGGGCAACTTCATAGTTAAAAAGATTGCAAGGTACTGAGTAATCTTCAGGGAGAGACTTTCCACAGTTCTACCCAATACCTCAAAAATGGTGCAATTTCCTGAATAGCTTTGTCTTGCCTAAATAACTAAAGGACAACTCCAGAAATACTACCTTATATTGCTTTCTTTTGCCCAAGTTTGAGTTATTTGAAGAAAATAGTAAGAGGTATACTTGGTTTTAAATGAAAGTTATATATACCACATTAGCTGTGTGAAAAACAATACAGACATCCTCTGGCATAGGGCTTGAGCAGAGAGGTAGTTAGCTATGTTAGTCTGAGATCACCTAGAAGCTAGGGTAGATGTGCACCATACAGACTAACTAAATAAGATATTTATCTATAGAACAAGCTTTTAAGAGCTCAAGTTCTCTTAGTCAGATACTGGGAAAGGACAGCATAAAGCAGCGTATCAAGTGTAATGA
>NW_017729024.1:68580612-68593527 GCF_001723915.1 Gavialis gangeticus | reverse complement strand
AGATGTGCACCATACAGACTAACTAAATAAGATATTTATCTATAGAACAAGCTTTTAAGAGCTCAAGTTCTCTTAGTCAGATACTGGGAAAGGACAGCATAAAGCAGCGTATCAAGTGTAATGAGTGATTTGAATAAAAAAGATGGGAAAAGACAACGGAGAGGAAAGGGAGAGAGGACCAGTGCTGGGAGGAGGATACAAGCAATGAACCCATAGGAAAAAAAAAGGGGTCACAAAAGCTAGTCCAGCTAAGGGGGATATGGATCTTCAGGCCCTGTATAAACCACACTTATCCCATTACCTCCTTATCTCCAACCTGAATTTCCTGCGATGCATCCTGAAATCATTGCTCCTAATCTAGTCCCCTACAGCCACAGGAGAAAGCCCATCTTCTTTATACCTTGTCAGGTAATTGAAAAACTATCATCGAATGTATCCTCAGTCTCCTTTCTCCAGACGAAATAAATAATCCTGGTTCTTCCAGCCTTTCCTCATAAACCAAGCTTCCCAGGCTTCTTATTTTTATTGTTCTCTGCTAGACTCTTTCCAGTCTGTCCACATCTTGGACACATCAGCATTTAAGCAACCATACCAATAGCATACAATGTGTGCAGGTAGAAGAGATGTAGATCAAACGTTAACTAACTTTTGAAATCTGAAGTGAAAAAAAACACAACAAAGTGCTACCCATAAAAGCCCTTTCTGCTTGAGAAAGCCCCATTGCTACTGGTTGTTAAATAGGGATACTAATTTTGCTAATAGAGATATACTCACCAGTAGAACAGCATCACCCCTATTCAGGTCTGCCTCTTTTTAAAGTTACAAGACATGTCTTTATCTTAGGGAGAACTATATCATATTCTGAATATCAACACAGATACTTCTAAATTAAGAAGCATTCAGGGAAAAAAAAACTTTCAAAGTTATCATTACTGTCAAAATTTAATTTTCAGTTTGGAATTTATACTGCTCACTTTTCTAAAAAAGTCACATGCCCCAATAACAGGAGAATCTGAGTTTATCTTTTTGCTTTTAAAACATTGTAATAATTAAAGAAGCTAAACACAGAAAGACTGTTATGAACTTGACAGATTTCTCTCACTTAAATCTAGTGACAAAAAACAAAACAGCATCAACAGCAAGTTTTTTTACGTGGGTAGCTTCACTAAGACATCAAAAGTCATGTTCAGGCTTCACACTGCCTCTGGGAACTATTACGCTGTTATTGAAAACAGGGTGAGAACTATTTACCACTTTCACTGGCACACTGCATCTGAAAAAAACAGCTACAGCATATAATAAAGCACGTACACAAAATCAAATCAGATTTATGGTTCAGTAAGCCCACTGATAGCACATGTATATTGAAGAGTGCAAACATACTGACCAAATCCAGCTACTAATTACTCCAAAGCTAGCTGTCAGCATCCAAAGTAATCCAGATGTTCTGCCTTTTTAACTTTCAGTCCTCTGATCAAAATGACAGTGCCAAGTACTTGCTTCAATCAATTCCAGCCCTTCATAAAAGCCCCAAAATAAAATGTTTCTTTCTACCAGTCGGTTGTCTTCATGAAGACAACAGCAATGTTTTTCCCCACCACTGCTAAAGGAGCTTTTATCTGACTGCTTTAAGATTCTAATTGTACAATATAATTTATGAGGTAACAAAACACTCCGGATATGGTTTGATTGGCAGACCAGAAGCATCATATGCAGAGCTTGAAAAAGTCACATCTTTGTTACCAAGGCAGCACTATGAGGAAAATTCCATTAGTAGGACCAAGGATGACAGCCTTAGGTTTAAGGGACTGAGTATTTTCAGTGACAGAACCGCCAAGGTGGACCCCTTTGCTAAAGGAGACCAAATCGAGCCAGACAACACCAACGTGCAAATTTAAAAGCAAGGGCTACATCTTTAACAAGGCCTGTCCTCAAACATTACAGCTCCTTAAGTGCAATACAGCATCAGGAAAATGTATGTATTGGGAGGGGTGAAAATGAAAGAGGGGAAACAATATAAGGAAAGAAAGACCAACAAAGAATAAGTACAGTTGTAGAAATGTTGCCTTCCAGGAAATATGCAGCACTTGCTATATGATGCCAAAAATCTTAAACAGTAGTAGACACAGTTGAAACAATTAGATGTCAAACATTCCCTATTAAACCGAAACCATTTTGGGGTAGAAAAAGACGAGGGGGGGTGGGGGAGGGCTAGGATTTTTGATCCATTTAAAGCAATATTGAAATATCTATTGCGTCACTTCTTTGGTAGTATAAAAATGTCATAAAAGTTTTAGCATGCTGGATTTACCATTCCCCTGCAGTGTGGTTACCAACAGTGGACGCCCATGCATTGCTATCAGAAGATCTAAAAAGACCTAGAAGCAGTTCTATCTTACTCACTGAGGAGCAAAGAAACCTGCTAGTTTTAAAACTTTCAACAGTTTTTATGAAAAAGAGATTACATTAGTAACATGTACAGAGTAAAAGAGGGACTTAAAACTTAATCCAATAAAAGAAGGTCTAATAAGAGAAAAAAATTGAGCAGAAGTTCACGGATTAAGAATTCATTAAAGAATTATGGGTCAAGAACTACTAAATTAAAAATATGCAGCACTCATTGGCAGGTATGAGTTTCAATGCCAGGCATACTAAGAAGTTTATTTTCATCATCCATAGACAGTTAAGTGGAAGCTTTCTGCTTAATACAACAGAAGTAATCACAACTGACAAACCTGTTTGCATTCACAAAAGGCTTAGTTTCTTGATCACTTGTTTCTTTGCAGCAGATGCACTAGTCAAGAAACTGAGTTGAGATGCATGTGATAAAACAAACAAGTAAATAAATTGCCTAAAACAAACTTAATAAACTCATTTCAAAAGCCTGTGGACCATGACTGAACTGGCAACATTAGACGTTTCTTGTAAACCTGACGTCAAAGAAGACTATTGGATTTATCGACTGCATATAAATAAGCAGTAGGCTCCATTATTTCACACCAGAGAATCTCCGTTATGATGGGTTTGTTGCATATTACTGAGAGCTCTTTGGAAACGACCCTTGCACTCATTTTTTCTTCAATAAACTAGGAACAACCATCTACAATGAACAATGACTATGGACACACTGAATTTTCCAAATATTCTATTGATAGGAGGCTGCAAGAATTAATGTTTTGTACATGCTTCAAAAAAAAGTGCTATTATACGAATTACTCCACAAAATAAAAACTGTAAAGGCATCATACTAACCCTGACACATATACCTATTTAGTTTCACTCTTAACTCCTGTTGAGAACTGGGGCAATCTACTGAACAAGATATAAAATCAGTTGTCTTGCTTCCCATTTCTTACTGGAGCAAAAAAGGTGTCCTAAACAAAGCTGAATTAAAAATGAAGAACGGAAGCTAAAAATTTCCATTCAGAAGACTTGGGGTGAAAGTAGGGCCATAGGAAAAAAAAAAGCCAAATGTTTTATGTGAGAATTGAATATACCCAATTGAAATAAATATACTTATATTATTGCTGCATTAGTGTCCTCAGCAGCTGACTCATGATGAAAGTTACTTCATTTCACACAGGGATAAAAAATGATATTCATGAGGAACTCTAGACAGGAATGTTACAAATGACCAACAGCTATTGTCTGCACAGAACAATGGCCAGAATCGAACTATCTGCCAACATCTAATGCAGTTTTGCTGTTTAAATTGCATCCCATTTCACGTTAAATAAAACATGATAAAAACCTGTAAGTTCACTTTCATACCCAGCAGGCTACATCAAAAACACTTTACAAATAATTTAAAACACTAGGAAAAAAGCTGTATTTAGTACATGCAGTTTCAGATTTCTCTTTCAAGGACGCGATAGGAACAAGCTGAAATGCCTGGAAACAGGAGGCACCAATACAACCTATTTGCCAAGTCCTACTAGTTTTTCCAGCTACTTTTCTTCTTCGGTCAAACACCGCAAAATTCATGAGTCCTCTCCTAAGGTGGATTAAGACAAGCTTCTGTTATCCACATGTTCATGCTTAACCATGACAAACTTTGACAAAGTAGATTCATAAAAAGCCATCAAAACATTCTAAAAATGCAACCTAATATATGAAAACAAGAAACTGCTGAAATAATCTTTAAAATGTCTACTACTGCTTCGATCCCCTGATATGAACAATTGCAGATAATAGATATTAAAGCTTAAATTAGTTTCCTACCTTACAGTGTATTCTATTTAAATGCATTGCTTTAGGTCTGAAAAAGGCTACATGTTTACCCAGAATATGTAGTTATCCAAACCTAATGTAAGAACTTCTTACTAAATACAGAATATCCTAATCCAACCATGGTCAGTGCTGGAATAAACAGCCCTGAACTGACTAGCTCTCACCATTTACAAGGATGCTCAAAATACAGACCTTTTACAGTTATAAAAGGTACAGTCACATTATGAAGTAGACACTAAGGCTGTGTGGCCCAAGATTTGACCTCAGCCCCCTGAGCCATGCTATAGGGCAGGGGCAGGCAGCAACAGCCAGAGCAGGAAGGGGGTGCCCAGAGACTTTGGCTGCTGTTGCAGTCAGAGCAATATGGGGAGCAGAGCATCAGCAGGAGCCCAGAGGTCACAACTTAACCTTGAACAGTCCTGCTATAATGTAAAGCAATAGCCAAAAAAACAAAAGGGATGAGTTATGCTCTTTCCTAATGTGCAGCTGACTTTACAAAGAGAATATACAGATATCTCCTTGAAGCTTCAATAATTATCAAACTGGTATCTATAGCCAATAGGAGTGATATCTGGGGGCTCAAAGCACATACAGTAATTTTTTTATTTTTTTAAATCACTACTCATGTATAGATCAATAAAGGTAAATTTCTAATATACCATCATCACCACTGCCAATGTGGATTGAAGTACAGCAAAAGTTAAGTGACTGACCCTTTCTACAGGTTGGACTGGGACTCACAGGTTGGACCCAGCCCGTGAGCTGTGTCTAACACCCCTGATTTAAGACAACAGAGAGGTAGTTAGCCATGTTAGTCTGAAGTCAGGCAGAAGGCAAGGTAGAGATGCATTTTACAGACTAACTAAATCAGACTCCATAAGCTTTTGTGAGCCTGACCTCACTTCACCAAATGCTATGAAAGGACATGCACAGAGCAAGCTATCAAAGAGAGATTTGAATACAAAACACAGGGCAAGAGGAAAGGGAGGTGGCAAAGTGCTGGGAGAGGCAAATATAATACAAACAGGAACAAAAGGGTCACACAAAAGCAAATCTAGGTAAATGGGATAGCATTCCACAGTCCTTGTTTAGACAATACTTAACGCAATCCAGTCTACTAATGATTTCTTGCTCTGCAATTGTGTTTAAGTTTGTTTTGAAAGTTTTGTTGTCTACGAACAGGTACTCAGGAACTGAATGTTTGGGAATCTGAAGTGTTCTGCCACAGGCTTGCATGTCTTTTGGATGTCAGATTGGGGGTTCATTCATTCTCACATATAGGGATCATCTTGTCTGTTCAATGTAGATAGCAGAGGGGCACTGTGAGCAAGTGATGGTGTATATATATATGACACTGGTTAGAGACGCAGGTGAAAACAGTCAGTTACTACCGTAAAATCAGAACCCAAGAATCCAAGTTCAAGGCTTCCAGAAATATGCTGAAATAAGCTGTTACTATAAAAGCATACGCATCACTGATTTAGTCTATAAGGTGCAAATCTATCCTGCCTTTTGCCTTCCAGAACTATGTCATGATGAATGGCCATGTTCCTTCCTTACATTCCCACTGCCCTTTTCCCAACAGCATTTTAGTTCAGAAAGTTTAAATTCCCCCCCTCTACCCCCAGTCCTTTAGAGTTTTGGGGTATTAACATTTCCTATTATGAAAAAAGGTTTAGCACACTTGCAGCAAGTTAGTTCTTATCAACAGCTCTTTCTTTGTTTCCTTCTTCCTTTTTTCCTTCCTTCAGCAACTGAAGGACAGATTTTCATCAGCAGTGCTTCCTGAGATTCTGCCAGATCTAATGAAGCCCTGATGCTTGCAATATTAGTTTCTTACAAACCACAATAATGATTATAAGGACTTTGGTTTGTCATAATCCTGGATCTAGGCAAGAACAAGGCCTACTGATCAGCTGCTTATTGAATACATACAAACAGATATAAAAGATTCTTTAAAATTAACAGAGTTCTTAAAAAAAAAACATGTTTTAACATAAAGAACAGAGGAACAATGAATGCCTCTTTCCCAACCCCTTCACTGGCCCTTTTCTTTTTAAACAGTTTATTCTTTGTGACAAGGATTATGTCCTCCATTGACTTGAAAAAACGCACTTTTATAGATTTATTCAGATTTCAGAAGCAATTAAAGTTAACTGTTGGACAAGCTTTTGGCACCAGGTGCCCTGTCTCAGGAGACCTGATGTCCAAAACGATCACTTAACAGTTCTCCCAACTATATTTTGGGTCCAATAAAAAATATTACAAAAAATTCCTGCATCTCAGACATTTCCTGGACCATCATGGCTACAACAATACTTCAATCCTACAATAATACACAGAGACTAGCTGTGCTAATCTGCAGTCACGCAGAAGGCAGCGCAGGGGGGCAGCTTAGAGACCGGTTCAAAGACATAAAACTTTCAGATGCAATGGCCTATTTTGTCAAATACTATTAATGTAAATATAGATAATTCGTTTGAGGATAGCTGTAAAGAAACTGCAAAAATAAATATTTGTTTAAAGCTATAGCATATGCTTGTAGGTACCCTTCACATTGCAAAAGGCTCCCTTAACAATAAGCTTGTTAAAGGCTTTATTGTGCTAAGTGCTACAGATAAAACAGGGAGACAGTCTTTGCCCAAAGTTTGTCAAACTACATTTCATAAAGAAAATATAAAGCTCAACCTAACTACCAATGGCCAGCTGATCGTTGTTATGATTGTACAGCATAATGTGAAAGGAGAAGTGCCAGGAACAGAGGAGGTCCTGGGGATCACAATCACCCCATACTTACCTGAGGTAGAGAAGGAGCACAGCTGGAGCTAGAAGCACCCCACTGTGTTTCCACAGCAAGTGCTCCATCTGGATTGGCAGTGAGAGAGACTGAAGCAGTACTTCCAGCCCCAGAGAGAGGCAGCTGGGGAGAGACCGCAGTGTCCAAACAGGCAAGATGCTGGAGGACTCTCCTGTCTGTGCCAGCCTGCAGCAAGCTGTGGTGAAGTGGTGCACAACAACAGTAAATTGATAGAGGGGGATCAACCCCAAATTTATAGAGGGGGATCAATTCACACTGAATTGATAGAGGGGGATCAACCCCAAATGAATGCTTGGACTTGAGCTGACTTCCATTTGGGACTGATAAATGAATTGTTAGAATAGGATAAACCCTGAATGAAGGAAGGGACTTCAGATGATGCAGTTTCTGAGATGGTTAAGGAACTAATGGAATTGTTTGATTAAGTTGATTTACTTTTTGAAGGCTGTTAGTCAATTAACAGAAGGGGTGAAACCCTGAATGAGTGGCAGACTGAATAGGATTGAGCATGACCAGGATCCTGGTGGCGTAGGAAAGACCACCATATCTGTGACAAGAGGTCAAGGCCCAAAAGAAGAAATCTGATAACATCTAGGATATGGTAAAGGTGGGGTGTACGGGGAGGCAAAGTGTCACAAAGAAATTCCTCCAAGGGACAGGCCCAGACCTATCTGCCAGTATAACCAGCTCCCAACTTTAAATAGGATCAAAGACATGGCAGGCAAGAAAGATAACACCAGAGAGCGGCTGTGACAGCACTGATCACTATCCTGACATCATCTTCTGATAAGTCACTGGGCCAGAGAGGGCCTAGATCATACAGCACCTACCCCTAACACATAAGCTTTCATGAGCCCAAACTTACTTCATCAGCTGCTACAAAATGACATGCACTGAGCAGTGTATAAAATGGAGAGTGATCTGAATACACAAGGGAGGGCAGAGGGGGGCACCTGATGTCCCCAAACTTGTCCAACAGCTATATTTATTGTTCAATTTTATTCAGATTTCAGAATTAAAATGTAGTAGGGTTTTTTCAAATAAAGGGAGAACATAATCCTTGCCCCAAAGAACAAGCTGTTTAAAAAGAAAGGGGCAGGTGAAGAGTTTACGACACTGATGTTCTTTTGAGCATGATGTTCAAGTATTTTTATTAAAGAATTTGATCATGCATGTCCTTTCACAGCAAATGAACTGATTTTGGGCTCACAGAAGCTTATGCTATATGCACCTCTGATTTAGGTGCTTATCCACCCTGCCTTCCGCCTAACTTTGGATTAATGCAGCTAACTACTGCTTTCTGACTGATCACTCTCAGGCACCACTGCAGAAGTGGATCTTAAGGAATGGAAAAGACAATCATACAAGGTAGACTAAGGAGACTATTATTTATTTACATGAGAGAGTACAAAGCAAGGTATATCTGTAAGCAGACAACTAAACATTGAAGCTGGCAGGGGTAATATGGAAAGGGTAATATACATAACAAGAGTGTATGAGAAAAGGACAGTATTTTATAGCAGTTAAAAATACTGATAAATTTTTATATATTTGTAAACTTAGGTTGGTAACTTGTTGAGTACATTCAATGGATTAATACCATGGTGCTACTTCAATTTTAGGAAGTTATTATGCACACATGGGATATATAACCACAGTGCATACCATATACATGCAAATATTTATAACCAAGTTTTATGCTTTAGATGCTAAGAATTAAGTTTTCCTTACAGAACTATCAGGTATCATGTCACCATATCCTAATCAAGACAGACTGGTCTAAGGATCTTACTTGCATCTCAGTCATTATATTGAGTAAGTCTCCCACGATTTTGCCTCCTTGGTTATACTACAAAAGGGATGAATATTTTCTCAACCCTACATTTACTACTGATCCTGGCTTCACATTTGTAGCCAGGGATGCAGTTGTTCAAGGAAAAATAAACCTAAAGCTAACTTGTAGGAAGACTTGTACCATGCATCTCCTTCCATTTCACTGCCTCCCCCATAAGTGCCCAGGAAGCACCCTCCCTACCCACACACAAATACACACATCTTCCTCCCTGCCCCAATCCAGAGCAGGGAGTGGATCACCTGTCCTGTTCCTGAACACCTCTCCCCACTTACCCACCCACCCCATATAGGGAGTATTGGTGAGATATTGTACAGGGAGGGGTGATGACCCAGCTTGCAACAGCTCATTAAAACTCCCTATGTGGCTCCCAGGGCCAAACAACTGCCCATCCTTGATCTAGTAGTAGCTATGTCAGCATTCTACTATGGGCATTTCCCAAGTTTCTGGGCTTTTCCTGTTGCCACATGGGACTGAGAAGGAATTTGTTTACCCTTCTTCTGTTGCCCCACTTCTTCAGAAGCACTGGGTGGTGCCTACAGCCAAGGCTGGGGATTTTGACTGGGGTGTGCTAAGGCTTGTGTTAGGACTTAAACCCTCCACCCAGAGTGAGACCAATCACCACATTTGGACTAGGGAAGGAATTCTGCCCCATGGTCAGATTGGTACAGACTATAGGGGTTACTGCATTCTTCTTCAGATCTCCTGATCATGCCCCTCTTCTTCAGATCACTCAAGTGTCTTTTAACAACCTTCACAATAGCAGGATGTTAACCACAATGGTTCCCGTGCCTTCTTTACCTGTGGAAAATTAGGATATTATGTCTTGTGGTAAGGGTCGACTATAGCTTCGCTAATAGGTTAGACAGAGGATTTATATAGGATGATTTGGACAGGGGTCTCCTACCTCAGCGTACTTCCACCCCTACTTTTCTGTGATTCTAAGACGTTAACCCCATGCTTCTGGGAAGAAATGTGGGAGGAGGGTCTTAGGAAGTAAGGAATTTTTCTTTTGAGCAGTCTGATCTTTGGAAGTATACCTGTTAGGTCTAACTGGTAAGAATTGTAGGGATGTTTGCCATCCTTAAAAGTGTGGGACATGGTCTTCCTTCTAGAATCATTAACTTAATTAATCTTCCATGTCATTTCCAAGAAGATGCCAAAATAGTACCACTGTATCCCTTCCTTGATTTTCACCTGTACCAGGTTGTAAGGTAGTTTCAGGTCCAAGTTGTAAGGTATTTTCAGATTTGTTTTTATAAAGGTCTTCGTGCCTAAGTAGTGAAAGGTTTTTTGGATAGAAAGGTTGCCTGCAAAGCCAGGAACCACACAGTTGCCTGGGATACTGCTTTCAGGACTGTATCCCACATTTTCCCCATTATTTCTAGCTTAAAAGGACCATATTCTAAGTATTAATTATTTTTTTAAATCATCACAGACTGTAGCATTTTGCTAAACTGCTGCTAAGCAGGATATTTTCTTGGTGTACATGCACTGGTGCTATAACTGCTTTAAAGGCTGAAAAACAGCCTGGTCAATATCACTGTCTTCCCTTCAAGATAGTAGCACATATGCTGGCAAATGATCAAGTTAGCTGATGTCTGGCACACGCTGCAGATGTCTGCTGCATATTCATAGTGCAGATAACCTTCACTTGTATTTCTAAACCCAATCCTGTCAAAAAGTGTCACATGTACGATAAAAAGGAAGAAGGCCATGCACACAAGTTTGAACTTCTCAAAAGAAATTACTGCTTTTAAGAGGATAAAGACAAAAAGCAGAAATAAGTTTTTCCACAGTACAAATGAACTCAGCTTTTCCACAATACAAATGAGCTTTGTTCATATTATAATCACATTAGAATGGGAAAGACTGTCCTTCCACATACAGTTTTTTAATAAAAGTTTCACTACAGTGAAAGCAGGGAATTAAATGTCAGGAGCCCCGGTCCATTCTGGTTCTGACGGCCAATTGCACAAGAAACTGCTGCACAAGATACGTTAGTGAGTGTACAAACAGTATTTCATATTGATCACAGATTCAGAAGTTCAGCATGGAAAAAAGTACTATATTATATAGCTACATATTCCTGCCAATATAGTGTATTCTATTTAAGTGCTTACCTGAAATGTGCACTTATCCAAAACTATATGTAAAGAAGGCTGAAACAATGGTATCAATGTTGTGTTATTAACACTGTGAAAAATGACAAGCACTTCCTCATTTTCAAGGCATCTACAAGTTAATTTGGGAGCTCTATAAGAAACCTTGAAAGTGACAGGTGGTGCTAGTCATTTTCAGAACTAATAGGACAGTACTGCCTGTTTAAAATGGGACTGCTTACTGCACTCCTTGTGCTCTGGTACTAGAAGCCCTCAAACTGATTAGCTCCTCTCATTTTTCAGATTCCAACTGTCGTTATAGTTTTAACCCCAATACGTTTTCAAAAGGAGAGAAGATGAAAAACTGACTAGCAGCTGTTTGCTTTTTTTCTTTTGCAATTAAACAAGAGTACAATTACTTAAATTGAGTATACCAGTTAGCCCAAGTTCAGTTAATTTTAAGGGAACAGTGGGGCTGAAAGATGCCATGCATTTTACACTTTTCACCAACAATACCCAGTGTTTGTTAGAGTGTAGGCAAAAAGGAACAAATTGGGACCGGTGGCACGTTAAGCAGTTAAACGTATGCATTAATCCAGCATGGATGTAAGCAGTAGTACTGCGATAGGCTGAAATAAAGATTGCTGAAACGAGCAGGTTTTGCCATTGCCCTTCACTTAAGGAAGATGCAAGAAACAGATAAGCAAGCACGCTCCATCAGAAGCAAAAGCAAATGACAAGTTGCTCAGAAATTCAAATGCTTGGGCAGGTGGGGCAGAGCTAGATATTGTTTTGTGATAAAGATACTTGTGCAAGCGGATGAAAAGCCAGCTCAGGCAGAGGAGACAAGAGTAGAGACATGCCAGTGAGACAGCTGTAAGAAACATGTAGAGTCGATTTTGGGGTTGAGATGCTGGCTGGACAGGTTTGGAGAAGTGAAGAGAGAAACCCATTGCAGGCAATTCGCACCCTGCTCTGTTCAAGTAAAATGGCAGGTAGAGCTGGGTGCCAACGCCATTTCTTTTTTCCTAACTGGAAAAACCCATTAAGAATTGCTGAGTGACTTGAGCCAAGAGGAGCGTAATCCCTCTCATCCCGCCCCGTCTCATTTCCCCAGTTCCACCATGCCCCGGAGAGCATTAATCCACAGCTGGCAAAGGAATCAAAGCTTGAAACATCTGCAGGTCCCCCCTTTCATTCCATCTCCATGCACAAGACACCCCTCAAGCAGCCGCTTTCTTTCCTCGTCTGTATTTACATTCTTCAGACGCCTCCGGTGCTCCCCAGTCATTTTTTCCTCCCCCCCCAAAACCCCCTTAAATAAATATGAACGTTACATAAATAAATATATAAACAAGCATGCACATCAAATTATAACATTTAAATATACAGTGAATGAACAATGAATATAGAATATTATGTGTATTTTATAATGGGGCAAATTAGATCTATCAGATAGATCTGTATATAAAATATAGCTATATTACAATAAAAAAATAAAATAAAAACAAAATAAAACTGATCCCAGTTTCCCACCCAACTTATTCCCAGGCGTCAGCAGCACGTGCCTCCCCCCTTCGAGCACGTGCGCAGACGGCATCACCCCCAGGCCGGGACCCCCGTTTATACGGAGCCGCTCCGGGTCTTTGGCTGCTCCCCTTAAGGACGCGGCGCGCGCCCGGGTGGACCCACCGCAGCGCCGCGGGGGGCGGGAGAGCAGACTGAACGTTCAACTGCACGCGCTGGCCCCACAGACGGCAGCGCCGTCCCGGGCCAGGCGGCGCGAAGGGACGAGCCCAGCCCCGGGTGGGGGGCGCGCGCGGACCCACCTCACCTACCCATGTCGCCGGCGCTAGGTCCCATTGAGAAGTAGTAGCCGCCGCCGCCACCTCATACCCCCCCCCCACGCTTCG
>NW_017729024.1:68548941-68580361 GCF_001723915.1 Gavialis gangeticus | reverse complement strand
CGAACCCGGCCGGACGGCCCCGCCTCCTTTCCGTCAGTTCCGGCGGCGTCACATAAGTCGCGGGCGCGGAGCTTCAGGACAGTGTGGGGGTGGAAAAAAAAAAAGAAAAAAATTACGCACAAGCCTCCGCTGCGCGAGACAAAGTATCGCGATACGTCCGCTGGGCCAGGTGCGTGACTGGGGCCTCGGCGGCTCCTCGCTGCAGCCCGTAGCCTCGAGGCGCAACGCCCGGCTCCTTTACGATGCGGGAGTGGGGCAGGGCGGGAGAGAAGGGTGGGGGAAGAAATAAAATGAATCGCGCCGGGGTGGTTGTGCGCATGTGCGGGAGCTCGGAGCCGGCGGGGGTAGGGACTACAGCTCCCGGCGCGCATTGCGTCCCCCGTGAGGGCGGGGGTCCCTGCACGCGCTCCACCCACCGTCACGCCGGTGTCAGTGACCCCGGACGCGGCGTGGTGCATGCCGGGAGCCGGAGTCCCTCAGGCGGGGCCGGGGGGAGGGGCAGACAGATGTGCCGAACCGCGCCCTGCCACAGCTGAGGGGCTTTAAGCGGGAGGCGCGTATTGACCTTTGTCCCACGTTATGTGGCGCCCTAGGCGGGACAAGGGGTAACGTGTCCCTGTGCCCCAGGGTTGCCACCTCCTCCACTGCCATGTGCCAAGGCAGGGTCCTGTTGTCCCAGGCGGCTGTTCCTGGGCACCCTGGCGCAGGTCAAGCCCCTGGAGTATGTGCCTGGCATTCCCACTTACACAGATGCACCCAAGGGAGTCTTGGGACATGTCTGAGTGGGGGCTACTAAATTTACCCTTCAAGGAGATTCCTTACCCCCCCTGTGCCTTTACAAAAGGGGAAAACGCTGCCTGTGCCAGGATGTTGGGGGGCTCCCCCACCTACAGAAACATGTCCCAAGATCCCCCCAGGACACTCTCTTTCTCTGAAAGCAGGGAAAGCCAGGCAAGTGCTCTGGGGACTTGAAGTGCCCAGTCCTACCTGGGGTGCCCAGGATCAGACCCTTCAAGGCCCTAGAGCACCTGCCCAGGACAGCTGGGGAGCGTGAGCAGCTTGGAGCCACCTGTGCTCTCCCACAGCAGAGCAAACAGATGTCTGCTCCAGTAAAGCCACACAATTTATTACCACTTTATGTCAGAGACACTGGTATGGCACAACAAAGGGTAGGGCTATTTGCTCGCCAGTCGTGCCACCATACAAATCTTTATGGCGGCATAAATGCAACTTCTGTTTCTACCTAAGATGATGTTAGTAGGATGATGCCTCAGGGCGGCAGCATCTTACACAAGGGAGACCCACTCTGCAGCTGGGACTCAAGTATCTGCATGGAACATGCTATCCTTGAGCCCACAGAGCGCAGTGCATGGGTGACAAGCTCCTGTGAATCCCAGCAGTGGAGCCATACAATAGTGATCTCTGACTGCCTTGCATCACTCGCCATTATCCTAGGAGGAAGGACATACAGTTTTGCTTATTTTATAAAGAAATACATGGAGCCTCTGTGATGATAAATGACTCTGAGGTCCTGTAGGCTGAGTGATGGAGAACGGTGGAGAAAGCTGAGTAGTGGTGGTAGAATGTGGCCTGAGATAGGGTGTGCAGTTGAGAATGAGACTGTGTAGGTGTTCAGGGCTGATGAGCATTGACAAGGGAAACTTACCATAAAATCAGCAGGTGCCATTGTTCTATCCAAGAAACTAGTGCAAATAGAGTTCTGGTTACATGGGGATTTCAGTCTCTTGTCCTTACTTTCTTTCCATTTCTGCAAAACAGTCTGCTTCAGAGGTACTGAACTTTACAGCCATCAAGTAAAGTGTTATCTTAGCATTTGGTATTCAGATGAACATGAAGGACAAGTAACTGTGTGGTCTTCTGTAATAATGTGGCTTATAACAAAAACAGAGAATGCCCCAATTTGCTGTGAACAAAAGGAAATGGCAAGGAGGGAAGAATTGGAAAGGGATGAAGAACACTCCAAATGGTTACAAAGTAAACCTTATTTGGCTTTTTCTTCTAGGTCTGAAACTAACAAAACATTTAAGCACATACTCATGTGTCTTCTGGATTGAAACCTCTTTCTGAATTAAAACACATTTCTATCATACAGCCTTCTACAACACTTCCAAACATTACAACAGATGCTTTTGTTTAAGGAAAGTGGGATGCCACAGCAACATGTAGCTTAGGTGCACATTATTGATATTAATGGAATCAAGTTGACTGCAAACATGCAGTATCACTTGCTCAATATATTTATGTATTTACACCCTCACCTGAACAGTTAGAGTCAGCAAACTGAAAAACAAAACTCACTGGCATAATTTTTTAATGTTGAAATGGGCAGCAGTGTCACAATGCAAGGTACAGTCCACCCCTTCCAAAATAACTGGCTGGTGTCAGTTTTTCTTAATCATCTATGATAGTATAAACATTAAGACTATCTGTCATATTATGTATGATCATGAAGTCTAGTCTTGTGACTCAGTACAAAGGTAAGAGGGGAAAATTGCTTATGTACCAAAACTAATGACCTACCTGTAGTAAGGAATGATATATGTGGCACACCAATATCAGGGCTTCATTTTGTTCCAAATGAAATAGTGGGAGTAGGATCAAACTGTGGTATTTTGAGGACTTGTTTCTTGCTACTGGATCAGCTTTATAAAAATAGCTGCTTAAAAAAATTCATGGAGCTTGCATGGATGTTTCTGCCCTTCACTTGTCATTAAATGGTAATTATTCTGAAACTTATTGCTAGAGCCAAGATTTTTCTTGCACAGATGATGCATTTTATTAATGGCATTTCAGTTTTCATGAACAGAGGAAAATCAGCCTGTGTCGGAAAGTAATTGTTGCCTGAAGCGCAGTCTGACTTGGGATTTCAGAATTCCGTTTGCCTAGCAGATTAGTGAGCAAAACAAGCTTTCATGGCAGTCTGTTTGAGGAGTTACTTTTGCCTGTTTTTCCCTCCTCCTTCAAGAAGGAGACTGTCTGTATAAATGCTTAGAACAGACAGCAAAACCCTTGTATTTGAGTCATCCAGGTCTTTAAAAATCAAATAGAAATCTCTCTCTTGGTGGCTTCAGTTTATCTACAAGTGATGTGTTGGAAGCCCAATTGTATGGAATTTTAAAAATAAAATTTACAAAACAACATTATGTATGGGTAAAGGAATCAACAAAATGCGATAGACTTTGTGCACATTACGTAAAAAATAGTGGAATGTAGTGACGAGTACAATGGCGTAAAGTGGTCAGAAATGGCCAGAAATTTATAGGTGATAAAATTGCCGAGAAAAATAGATTTTAGTTAGAAAGTGTAAACTTAATCTGGAGGATATCCTTAGATATATTAGTTAGGATGTAACTTTTCATGCCCTGATAATTTGGGAAACATATATACCTTGTGAATACTGTTTTGAATTTTTTTTTAATTTCCTGTATCTTTATTTTGTATTCCTCTTGTTGAGGGACAGGGGGATGGTGTGAAGGCACATCTGTGATGAGGCAGCACCTAAATAAAAATTGGCCTGAGCAGAGCAAACTGCATCTTAGCTAAAACCTGGATTCTCCAACTTCTTTAGAACTCCAGCTTCTTTAAAAGCCACAGAGATTGGGTGGTCCAGTTGGACAAACGAAGTTAGGGCATGAGAAACAACCAGAGGGCTGTATTTCAGAGAGGAGACTTGGACCGTGTTCATGAAGAGGTAAACTGTAAAAAGAGGGCCTTCAAAGTTGGAACTCTGAGAAATCAACTGGGAGACTCACACTAATCTCATAGTCTAAGCAGTTGGACCGGGGAGTTGGGGTTACAGCTCTCAGTGTGGGGTGTTAGAATTAGAATCTGCACCGGAGAGTATGTCTAGAAACCCAGTGCCAGGTAAAATGTCTAGGCTTCACTCACACTCAGGAAAAATCAAAGAAAAAAGCCCTGTGGCTCCATTAGGTAAAACTGAAATGCAACAGCCTTGTCCATGTCCAAGAGAGGGAGGTTAACGGAGGATCTTATGGTTTGACTTTATCTCTTGATGTTGAGGCAGAAGGGAATACTGGGGTTGGGTGGGATCTGGTCTCCTTGGAGTGAAAGTCACAGCAAATAAATTTGAAAGCATTTATCTGTTTTACTTAGATGAAAAATGGTCCGTAGTGGGAAGAATGGTGGTCTTCATCTGAAACAGATTTCACATTACAAACGAACAGGAGAGTATCATCCAACAACACTGTCGAGTGAAAGAAGTGGAATAAGAAGAGCAGCCAAAAAATTTGTTTTCAAAGGTAAAAAAAAATGCTCTTACCATTTTGGGGAATGGGTTTTGTTTTTATTTTTTTGCTATCAGAATACAGTAAGACTGTGCTTGCCACCAGATTTCCTTGTACTTGCTTTATAATTGCAAGCTCTCATGTCTATCCTTGTTGGCATGTAGAAATAGTTGGCGTGATCTAGTTTGGCCTCTTTTCACCTGGTTAAGTTATATTTAAAGAAACAATTAAAGTCCACTTTATTTCCTGGTGAAACCTGCAGTAGTTAGGGGCCATGAGTCATAGGAACCTAAAAGATGAATCCTGATCTTCAGTTCCAGACAAGGAACATTTACTGCATCACATGAAGAGTATATATGAGAGTAGAGTAAAATCCAGAGATAGATTTGCCACGTGCTGCATTTCCTTGATCCTAGAGTTCCTCCCTGTTCCATTTCACAGCTCTGTTCTTGTGCTTATGCCTGCTCTTCCTATTCTACCTCTTGAAGTAGTACTCTGAGAAGGGAAGGGTAGAGAGGAAGTGGTGTTACAAACCAGCTGGTGAAGCAGTTATAGCAGGCAAGCAATGTGCTTCATTTAAAATAACAACAGGTTGTACTTCAGAGAATTTATATGAGGGAATGCAGTTTCTTTTGTGCTGGGAGAGACCAGATATTCCTTCGTAAAATATTTAATACAGACCTGTGCACAACTGAAAAAGATGGGTAAAATCAGTTTGATTAAAACCTATAACTAAGCATGCCAAATAATTCAATTGGCAAAACAGCCAGAGAATTCTTAGTATTAACATAATGCGTTTGTTTTGTTTTCTTCCAGAAAATAAGTTATTCTATGTAGGAAAAGACAGAAAACAAATGCGCTTGGTAGTTTTTTCAGATGAGGAGAAGAAGAAAGTGCTAGAAAAATGTCACGCGAATACTGCAGGCAGTCATCATGGTATATCAAGGACTCTGACCTTAGTGGAATCTAGTTACTACTGGACTTCTGTAACAAATGATGTCAAACAGTGGGTATGAGTCATAGCTATAGAGTTTTGTTTTTTTCATCCAGTCTCTGTGCTAAATTTATTTGCGTTTATTTACTTCTGATTACTTTGTAGGATTCTTTTAATTTTTTTCTCTTACATGAATTGTGCAAGTATCTGAAAAGATATTTTGCTTAAAATAAAATGTATTTTAATTCTCCCCTTCCCTCCCCCAAAGGACATGTCCATACAGTAGTGGCAGCAGCATATCCCAGCTGGGGTGTAATAAATATGCCCTTGTCCATCTGCTCCTGGTCACATATTCCAAACCCAGAAATATACCAATATGGTTATTCCAGACAGTGGCTCTCAGCCACTTCGGAGACTTTCAAAAGTGGCCATAGAAGAAAACCCTAGAATGTCTCCATCAGCATATTTCAAGATTTAGAGCATGCAAGCTGAATTGGTAGGCAGGGTTTGTTCAGTAGCATCTTGGCAATGTCATGCTACCACTGTTGTGTCAACATACCTAAGAGACTTAAGTACATAAAATCTCTTGGCATTTAATGAGACTTATGTTCCTGGGTACTTCTGACAAATCTACCTAAGCTCCATATGTTTTTGGTGAGACTCCTGTTCATAAGTCACCGAGGGACTTCTGATAATTCCAGCCTGTATCACTAAGGGGCTGATAGGGGAGCAGGGAATTTTGTTAGAAAACTAGAAACAAATTAAACATTGATACTAGGGAAAAACTGAGTCACTGGGCTAGATCCTCAGGATTTTGGCTGGGCTCTTTGTAGCTATAAAACCCTTATTCAGCAAAGTGTGTATGCTTCTTGACTTTTTAAGTTAACACCATTGCATTTATATAGTAACAAGTTGGGAAGTACAAGCTTTAAGGATATGTCTGCAGAGCTCAAGTCTTGAGATACACCGCCTCTGATTAGCAAGCACTGTAGCCATGTTACGGTGCTGTTGTGTATGCACGTGCAAGCTCCACCCTTCAGAAGACCACATGGCTACACTGCTTCTGGTTTATGAGGTAGTATGCGCAGAGGTGCCTTGCCCCATGTAGACCAAGATTAGGGGTGGGCAATTATTTGGGCTAGAGAGACACCTTGGGAATTTTGGTGAGCTGTCATGGGCCAGGTCATTACCCCCCACACTGCACTGGGCTGGGACAGCACCCTCCTCTCCCTGCAGCCTGCAACAACTTAAAGCTCCCTAAGTGGCTCTACCCTGGGGCCTGGCCCCACGCTGTCACCACCTGGTGATCTTGGGGTCTCCACGGAGACTGGCCTGGGACCTACATGAGCAGGGCACATGATGCTGGGCAGATGGAATGGGGCTGTGGGCAGGCAGGGAGCAGGATGGGTGGGTAGAGCCTGGGCTGGGATTGTGGGGCTGTGACAGTGCAGGGTTGGGGCAAGGGCATGCAGGGAGCAGATCGCAGCCCCACGCTGTCACTGCCCCATGATCTGCCTGTCCCACTGCTGAGAGCCGCTCCCTGCCCACCCGCAGCCCTGTCCCACCTGCCCAGTCAAGCGCACCCTGCCCAAGAGGATCCTGAGCCAGTCTGCATGGAGACCTCACCTGCCTTTTCCATTCAACACCCCTGGCAGTGGGTGTGGGGCAGACAAGTCAGGGTGCTTGGGCAGTAGGGTTAAGTTTGACAGTGATGGTGACTCTGGCAGTAGCAGCCAGAAGCCACCACTGCTAGGGCTGCCAGGAAGCAAAGTCCAGCTACTGTACTGCCCCAGCCCCACTGCATGCCCAGGAGTGCCGGGACCAGTTGCACATGCCACAGCCAGGGTTGCCCCCTGCGTCTGGGTCAGGCAGGGCCAGGGGACCTGCCTTGGGCTGGATAAAATCCATTGGTGGGCCAGATTGAGCCCATGGGTGGTATTTTGCCAACTCCAATCTAGATTACTAGTATCAGTGACCTGCTCATAAATGTGCAGTACTTGCTGTTTCTCCTTTTGTTAACTGTGTAGTTCAATAAATCTCAGACCATTCATAGTTTCACAGTTAGTTTCATAGTTTCTGGGGTCGGAAGGGACCTGAACAGATCATCAAGTCCAACCCCCTGCCCTGGGCAGGAATGAGTGCTGGGATCATTCTAATAAATGATAAGGAACTATACTACGTTTGAATGCTCCCTGGTACTCCTCCAGCATTAGCAACCCAAAATGCCTCCTGGTGCTCATGTGCAAGGTCACTGCTGTGTCCTTTTATGGGGTATATGTACTATATACAGGTCATTAGAACACGGGTAAGGACTGAAGCTGTGTCCACCAATCCTTGTCTCTCTTTGGTTTTAGGTATCCCTCTGATACAGGTCAGATGGCTGGAAAAAGTCCTTGCCCCCCATTCACATAAGCACCAGATAAAATCTGGTCCTGAGACGAGATTTGCGTTTGTACAGCTACACCCAAATGTTCAGTGTAGCCAAATATTTGTTGCTGTTAGGACTTTCAGTTCCTGAAGAGTGTGATGCATCTTACAGATTAGGTGTTTAAAAAAAAAATGTCTCTGCTTTTAATATAGACTGAATCTTGGACTGTACCATGTTACCGCAAACAGCATAAAGCTAACATCATCTTTTCCATGTACCTCACTTCTGTGCTGCTAAAGTAGGACTAAAGATGAAGAAAAAGCTTAAGATACAATGCAAGTCAGTTCCACACCAAGACATGTCATACCAGCTCCCTGTCCTCTGGTGGTCTCCACAGGTTAAATCCTTCAGTGGCATTAGCAGATGGAGAACTCTCTTTTTTAATTTATATCATAAAACTGCAATGTTCCTGTGGTGGGACACAGATAACCCTCCCTCTGTCCACAGTTAAGGACTTCACCATTTTATAATATCCCCAGAACCCCTCTTTCCAATTTACCTGCTATACCTAACTTGTTCAGGGACACCTGTCAGAATTTTTGGGCAATTCACAGAAATTCAACATTTTTTTTGCAGAAACTTCCTTGGGACCATTTTGCTGGTCTTTGTGGAGGTCTCCCCAAGGCCATCTCAGGGCCCCTTCCAGACTTTGCCAGTAATGTTTAAGAATTTTCTGAGTCCACTTAAATAATTTATGTTCCACCAGTTTCTCTAGCTCTTTGTTTCATTTGACTGGTCCTCCTGTTCAGCACAGACTTTCTTTTTGGTTTCTTTGGTGGCCAAATTACAACAGACAAGTTATTGGTTTCTTTCATTTGTAGCTCTGAAAGGATGGAGCTAGAAGTAGGTGGGTCCATCCACCTGGCAGTACCTAAGCACCTTAGTAAAGGTGGGAGTGAGGGGACCCTCTCTCAGGATCAGGAAGTTAGAGGTTCAACTGTAAACTAGTTCATTTTAGTACATCTACCCCCAATATGCAAAATGTGTTTTCTTTCTTTAGCTAAAGATCTGGTTCAGAAATTAAATAATAATAGGTTGGAGAAGTGTGAATGAATGTAAATTGATGGTGCATGACTGACATGGTTATCTCCAGGGCCTCATTAAAATAATAGATATTTCTATTTTTATTCTATTGATCGTATTAACTCTGTGTCTGTCAGTTTTTATTAATCTCTCTCTCTATTGTTTTTCTTCCCAGGTGTATGCTTGTCAGCTTTGCCAGGTGGCAAAGAACACAGCTGTTACATCACCCATATTGCACCCTATCAAAGCAGAGGAACCATGGACAGCAGTTACTATAGACCTAATGGGACCTTTTGATGCCACCAGCAGAAGCCATGTGTATGTCATAATCATAACAGACTTGTTCACAAAATGGGTTGTGGTTCTTCCACTGGCTGACATCTCAGCAACTGAAATTGCTAAGGCAGTTGTCAGTGTGTTTTTTTTGTATGGGCCACCTCAAAAAATGGCTATTGATCAAGGAGAAGAGCTTGTTGATCAGGTACGGGAAACCAACCGTGCAAAGATGTTATTTTGGAAAGATTGCAATAATCTAGTATTTTAGACCATCCCTGACATTCAGGTGCTGGATTTGTAGTGACTTGTTTATAAAAGCTGATGGTCCTAAATTATCTAGCTGGGGTAAAGGCTTTTGAGTTTGCTGTGATTTCTGAAGAGTTAGAACCTGGTCCAGGATCTTCCAGGATGAAGATTAATTGTGCGTGGATTCTCCCTTGTATATACTTTTTTCTCTCTGATCTCTGATCACTAAAAGGTAAAGCTATCACTAAAGATTGAGGAGAAATCAAAATATTTGAATAGCAGCAAATGATAGATTATTCTTCTTGAATTGTAATTGTTTAATGGTTTATGAGCAAAGATTCTAGTGCAGCCTGTTTCCTTTCTTATTTCTAGCATAGATACACCTGGAAATGCCAGTCAGACAACAAGAACCCACCTTGCATGGGACCGCACAAGCACAGAACAAAGTTTGTGCTTTACAAAACTTACAGGGAATTTACAACCTAAGTCACATCCCTGTTCTTTTTAGAAATGCTGTGCCTCTTCTCTGTACTAGAGTTTGAGGATACTTTACTACAGGGGCCAGCAACTTATTAACAAGCTGCAGGATGGAACAACCTGGCTGTGGTCTGGCCATGGGCTGGGTGACTTCCATGGAGTGTCAGCAGCAGAGAGCTTTCCCCACACCCATGCTTGGGCTGTGCAGCTGGGAGCATGTCTTATGCTGCTGCTGCTTTTCCCAGCCCCTGGCCCTTCCTGGATGCAGCGTGCTTTCAGCTTCCAACTGATGGGGACCTGCACTGGAGCTGGACATCTGCAAACTGCATCTTTGTTGCTCCTTCTCCTCCCTCCCCCTCTCCCTCACCCCCCAACTCCCACAGTAGTGTGAGCACAGCTGGAAGCTGCTCTGCCCCAGCTCAGGTCCCCACAAGCTGGAAGATGCACCCAGGGGGCTGGGAAAAGTGGCAGCAATGAAGGTGCAGCTTCCAGCTGGTGAAGGCTTGTGCAGGGACCAGGCATCTGCAAACTGCATATGTGCTGCTGCTGCTACCCCTCCCCCCAAATCTGTGGTGCATAGGCAGCTTGCAGTTGTGTCTGCACCACTGGAGAAGAGGTAGGAGGGAGGGGTACAGGGAGTGAGGAGAAGCGGCATCAGCATGGATACAGTTTGCAGATGCCCAGCCTCAGTACAGGTCCCCTTTGGTTAGAGGCTTAAAACTTGCCATAGCAATGGAGCAGGGGACCTGGGAAAAGTGGCAGTGGCATGAAAACAGGTCCCAGCTGTCTGACTCTAGTGCAGATCGGAGGGAAGTCCCCTGGCAGTGTTATACTGCCAATGCCATCAGGTCTTTGTCAGACTGGAAGCTGGGAGGGTGGAGAGAAGGTGGCAGCAGCACAGGTGAAACTGAAAGTTGTACAACGACAGCACAGCTCCCCAGCCCTGACATGGGAATGGGCACAGGCACAGGCAAAGTCCTCCATCTCTGTGGGCCAGATTCAGCCCATGGCCTGTATGTTGCTACACCCTACCTTACTGTGCATGTGCACTGGTGTCCAGCCTGGGGCTCAGGGATGGCTTTATGGTCATTGAAAATAAATGTGTTAAACCTGTTTTTGCTCATCAGCTGATAATGTGTTCCCAATGTCATACCCTTGCAAATATTTGAATTGGCTTTGCTACCTCCTCTTCAAAGGTCTCCCACCCTCCCTGCTCCTTCCCAGCACCAGAAGCGATTCTTGTCCTGGGAGAGAAAAAGCTGAGGGCGAGTCGTCATTTACAGCTCCTGATTCTCTGCCCCAACTTGGCAGCAGGTTAGAGTAGCATGGGAGGATAATCTAATTTACGCCTCTGTGATTCCTGTGAACCATATGCCAGCTGGAGATAGGTAGAGCACTTGAACTTTTGCCAGTTCCACTTTCTGTAACTAATACAGTCATTGCTTCAGAGGTTGCAAGACACTTTTGAAAACTGCCTTTGAAAACTTCTGATACTGAAAGTCAAAACCATTTTTTTAAAATTGTATTTGCATCTGTTTTGCATCTAATGATATTTTGACTGGATGAAACAAAGTGACATGCCTGAGATTAGTGTAATTCAGCAACTGCACCTAAATTAACATCTGAAACATTTTTGGCCTCTGATTTTTTGCTGTCAGATGATTTTTTTTTTTTGTTAGGTTTGAACTATGTGGAAAATAACATAAGTGATGCTTGAGGAATTTTATACTTTCAAAGGTCTTTGTAAACACAAATCCTCACAACACCTCTAAATTTATCTAGATCAGGGGAGAGACTGACTGACTTGTTGAGGCCAGGCAGTGAATCTGTGGCAGAATTTAGTTTATGAATCTTAAATTCCATGGTTCTAGATCTGTTTTCATTTCTTTAGGCCACTCTGCCATGTAAGTCTGAGCTTCCTTGTAGAGATGCACATACAAGACAATATTTTCCCAGAACTACGTGGTTATCAAAAAGATAGGAATTATACTGAGTGTATTACTTAGGCACAGCATATTGCAGTGCATGGAAACAATGCTCATATCTTTTTGTCTTTACAGATAAACAAAGAACTATTTGCGCTCTTTGGAATGAAACAAATAGTAATGTCGTACCCTCGGGTGGAGGACACAAATGAAAGAACATGCAAGAAAATCAAAACCTTTCTTAACAAATACTGCATGGACCATCCAAATGACTGGGATGATCATTTATCTGCTATTGCCTATGCTTTTAACTTGACACATTTGGTGTGTTTAGGCTCTGTCTATATGTTGCAAGTTGTGACTGAAGTTGGTCACAGAGTTGCATGCTAATTTTGCCTTTTTTCCCTTTAAATAGGAGCTAGCCCCAAACACACCTTATTTCCAGATGTTTAATCGGAACCCATATATATCAGAGATTTCAAACATACCACAGGAAGTTGAAGAGGATAATAAATGTATGTTTGCCAAAATACTTGAAGCAGTTAAACAAACTAATCAAATATTGGAGGAAAGGAAAGCTACAGATTGCCAGGTAAATCTTACGCTTAAATGCTATCATTGAGACGACTGAAAAGACATTACATGACTATTCTGGACTATTCTGGACATGTAAAACAAACACCTGAAGAACATTAGGTATACTTGATGAGGAATTAACTGATGGATTAACTTCTTGTGTATTCTTCCACCCCTGCGTTTCTATGTAAAAAAAATTGTCCAGAGATCTTTTTGGTGTACTACTTCTGCATGCTTCCTTACAGGCTCCACGTTCCATCAATATTAAAAGGAACTGCATATTTTTTAGGAAAATAAGCTTTAACATATCTTGTTTGTTTCTGTAGACGGTGAAAAGTACTCAGGATGAACAGCAAACGAGAAATAAGTTCATTATTAAAAGGAAGCCAAAGCAATTGAATCCACTTCACCTCAAAGTTGGACATGAAGTACTTAGACAAAAGAAGAACTGGTGGAAAGATGGCCGTTTCCAATCAGAGTGGGTTGGTCCCTGCATTATAGATTATATCACAGATAATGGGTGTGCAATACTACGTGATAACACAGGGTCCAGATTGAAAAGACCCATCAAAATGTCTCACCTTAAGCCATATATAAGAGGATCCAGTGATCAAGGTAAGCCTTTTATTTTTCTAACACCACTCACTGGCAGAAGAGGGGACAATGCCAACCAAATATATCAGTGTTAATTACAAAAAGTCTTTATAGTAATTAATACCTTTGCAGTAAATGTTTGGGTAGGGTCTGGCCTGCATTCTATGCTGGGCTGCGGACAGAACTAAGGAATCGTGTTTAAACCCCGTTTAAAAATAGCTCTATTAAACTGACTTCTGACAGAGTTTGGCTCGCTTCACGGTGGCTGGTGAAAACAGATTAACAGTAAAATTAGGCTGAACTACATTAAAAAAAATAAATGTTCTAATTTTGTTTCTGTCCTGCTGTGATCAGAAGCAGGTGTGCTGTAATTAGGATTTGTGTTCATGGTAAAATTGAATTTAAGATAGTTTTCATATTTTGAGAAATGTGGTCCTTTTGACTAATGCAAGATGGTGCTAATTAATGTATGAATGTTTCTAATGCTGTAATAAGATACCTGTAATGCAAAATCCAGTTCAGGGGACTGTTTCTGGGGGATTGTAGCGATGAGATTTCTGTTTATATGTCTAAACCTTAAAATCTTATCTTCTACTCTTTAATAGTAAGTGTTACTGAAAATTCCCACATGCCCTCCCAATCTCTACCCTTTATGTAACATGTTCAGTTGCAGAAAAGAACTGATATGCATTGCTGCTTGTAATCAGAAAACAGCTTTTTTTTCTCCCACTAGTATTATCGCTGAGTCACCTAACATGACATTTGGAAAGTAGTGAATAGCTAAGCCCTTTGCCACAGAACATAGCTATTGAGCTTAGTCTATTTGTTTTTTAAATGCCATGCTATTAGGACATGTGTACAGAACCTGCTGTTAAAAATGCACCAGTGTCATTTTTTTTAAAAGCCAAGGAACTTAGAAAAGTAACCTAAAACCAACTTTTGAACTTTTTGGCTAGGAATAGAAATTGAACATAAACCAGAATAGGGGATTAAAAGCCAGTCTAAACCTGTAAAAGAACAGAAGTTGAGTGCACATAGACTGGTTTCAAAATGGTGGAACCCAATTTAAAATAGATCTGGATGGATGTAGTATCAGATTTATTCAGTTTAGGTTAAAATGTTCTGTTGAACTTCTGTGCCAGATCGCCTCCTGATGTAAGTTACCTTGCAGTCCGCCAGCCTCCCAGGATGCTTTGCACCTCCCTGCTAACTCCTTCTTGTGGGGCAGGTGGGCTAGCCTTGGCCTGCACTTCATCTTATCTGTCCCTGGGCTGTCACAGAGCCGAGGCAGCAAAGCCTCTACTCCCCAGCCCTGTGTCCTGCCTGCATCTGTCAGCTGGGCTGTGCAGGGTGGGGAGGGAGCTGAAGCCCCCACCTTTGCCCCCCCACACAGCCAGAACCACGGGGGGGGGGGCGTGCACCACGGGGGCTTTCTCCACTCCCACGCTGACTGCCCCGGCACCGCTGCATTCCCTAGCCCCAGCCCCTGCCATTTGTTAGGGTCTGGGGGGGGGGGGGAATGAGGGGGAAAACTGAGGACCCCAGTCTTGCCATGCCCCCCCCCACCCAGCGAGAACTGCTGAAGAGGGAATGCACCGCAGGGGTTTTCTCTGGTCCCCTGCTGACTGTCCTGGCATGGCTGCATTCCCCAGCCCTGCCCCCTGTTGGGGACTGGGGGCTGGACGGTAAGCAGAGGCCTGTGCTCCTGCTACAAGGGCTTTCTCTGCTTCCCCACTGGCTGTGCTGATGCAGAGGGCCAGTCAGTTGGGGAGCAGAGAAAGCCCTCATGGTGCCACCTGCAGTGATTCTGCCTGAGTCAGGGAGGGGGCCCAGGTGGGATGGGGAGGGCCCATGGTGGGGTGGGGAGAGATTCTCTATTGGCTCTCCCCCTCCCTGAGGCTGACAGCAGGGGGTGGAGGGGAGGTGTGCTCAGCAGCCAGTCAGGTCTGCCCTGCTGATTGGCTTGGCTCAGCTACCTTTGGAAGTGTGCAGCACACTGGGAGGTGTGTGGCAGTGCCCTCAGGCTGCTGCCGGGGGCCAGTGCAGGCATGCCTGTGGCTCCTTCAGCCCCACTGATGGCAGAATGTGTGTTCTGTTCTTTTCTGATTTATTCTTTGCAGCTTAGAGCAGAGGTTCCCAACCCCTGGGTCGTGCCCTGGAAGGGTTGGCTGCCGGTCCACAGGAGCATTGGCTGCCAGATCGGAAGTCCGGAAGTGACCAGCATACTGCCACTCCACAGTATCCCAGTCACTTCCGTACTGCAGTTTGCCGATTCTCAGTTTGCCGGTCCATGGTCATTTCTGGTCTGTGATCTAAAAAGGTTGGGAAACCCTGGCTTAGAGAAATCTACAAAGGTTTGATTGATTCCACCGTGGGCCTTTTGACTGTCTGTACTTAGCCTTTTTTTCATAGGAGAAGGCAATTCTTAAGTCTGTTGCCTGCCTCTGTACATGACGGATCACGGGAAGAAAAATTGGGTGTTTTTTAATTTCCCAGAGATGTAATGAGAAATTAACTTTTATGTTTCTTATGTGATGATACCAGGGCCCAGCATTAGTCCTCTGTTCTCTTTAAGGCTCCTGGATGTCTGTGAGGATATACGTGTACTTAACTTTATGTGCACACACATTCCCATGGACTTGCAACTGTTACCATGACTACTGTAGAGCGATTCTCAACATGAAATGTTAATCAGATGAGTCTTTGCAGGATCAGGGCCTAACATGTTTACTATAACATTCTGCTTAACCTGAATCTAAACTTTGATTTTTCTCTTTCTGAAGTTATGCATCATAGAGTAAAGTTACCAATTGCCAAATAAAGGGAAAAGTCCAAAGTGAGAGAAATCTGTTGCGAAACCTAAAAACTCTGGTATTTACGGGTAATAAGGTGGGGAAGGGAGGTGATTCAGGCTTTCAAAAGAAAATGCCAGACCATAGCAGCAATGCAAACACTTCAAGTTGCATTCCAGCAGTCAGCAGGACCTCTTTACTTTGTAAACAGTTGGGAGTAAGGATATTGGAATTTGACAGAAGACAAGTTAGTGGTTTCACCCTATTGGAGACCAATCAACAGCTCAGGGGCTCAGGCATTTACATGGAATTAAGGCTTCTCTACCTGGGGAAATAGCCCAAAGAATATAATACCCATTCTATAATAGGCCCCCATGCAGACACTTTTGGAATTGGATTAAATTAAACCTTACAGGTCATGTCCAGATGAGCACGGCCATGCAGTATGTGGCATTGCAGACACGTCTATGGCACCACATACTGCATGTTCCATTGTTCTCTGCACTGCAAGGATGTCCAGGGGTCAAAAAACTGTGGGGGAAAAAAAGTGGAGCGGTGCACATGGCAGCAGCATGCGCCATCCAAACTGGAGTCTGGCTGGCCAGAGTCGAACTCTGTGGCCGGCCAGGCTCAATGCAGCAGGATCACCGCTGCTGCAGCCCTGGGAGGCCCCCAGAACCCCAGGTAAGGCTGCCAGGGCCAGCATGGTGCTGGCTTCAGCCTCCCCTACCCTGCCTGGGGTAACTTGCCTCGCACCAGAGGGCATGTGGCACAGGCATTCTCTGGGGACAACGAGTGATAGCATAAGGTGCGCTGCTGCTAGTTGCCCCTGGGGAACCAAACATCCATGCACATCTGGATGTGGCTACATGGCACATCTGCATGAGACATTTACTGCACAGTAGACTAGTTAGCTGCACCGCTAACGTCTCATCATCTGCATGTATGCCCCTATTAGGGTAGGCTAAACTAATTTACTTGGCAGCAGGCTAGTACTTGCAAATACAAATAAATACAAGTACTAGCCTGCTGCAGAGTAAAAAACACTGTGGCAGCACATGTATAGATGCTATCCAGCTGACTGTAGCATGAGGGTACTTCAGTGTGGGGGCTGCTTGAGCCTCCATTGGGCCAGGGGGAGCAGCTCCAGGCTGGCAGGCTGATCCCTAGAACCCCCTGCCAGCCAGGGCTGCTCCAACCTGGCTTGTGCTTAGTACTCTGAGGTAAATTGCTCCCAGGCGCATGTTCAAACAGTGCACTCAGGAACAATTAACTCTAGAGCAATAAGTTCCTCAGTTTACTCAGGTGCTGTAACTGCACATGTAGATATGCCCACTAAAGCACTGTTAGTGCCCTATGTAGATGCACTAGCTATTCTTCAACAATGGTAATACCTGTGCTTAAATGTAAAATCTTTCCTGGTTTGCAGGTTTTTCTCATTAAAACAAGCTCTGAGAGAACAGTTTGTTTCTATTACCTTTAGAAAAGAAAGGCGTACCTGCTCTACCTTATTCTTAAGCACAAAATGAGTTTGACTAAAATGAAAAAAACATTCTAACTATAACCAGTTGAATCAGAAGTCCAGCCCTTGGGTACTTTGAAATCTGGTAGAAGATCTAATAACAGTAGTATATACTGGCATTTAGTATTAAGTATAATCTTTACTCTTAAGATCTTCTTCAGCCTAGTGTGCCCACCCTCCCCCGGGTCCCCTAGATGGGGCTCCTCAGAGGATTTAGATATAATTTCACCCGGGTTCTAGGTTTCAGTGGGGTTCAAATCAGTGGAATTAGATACCTTGCTACTCAGATAAGAGCAGTTCCGGTCATGTCTTGGAAAAACACATAGGAAACTGAGATAAATAATAGACAGGCCTGCTGCTTAGTTTAGGCACCTCCAGATTTAGGCTACCAGTAAACAGGATGTCCTGGATCACAGGTATGGATTTAGGTCCCCAAAGTCCCCCTCAGTCCCTTTTTATGGATCTACCTTGAAAGCCAGCACTAAGATGGTATTGCCATAATACAGAAACTGCTTTAATCTTCCTTAGTTTGTCCAGCATCAGCTAAAAATGACTTAATGTGAAGTGAAGGAAATGTTCTAACACACATTTTGTTGTTGCAGACGAGCATTACTTTCTACAAGGTGCAATAGTGGTTGACCATGACTATGTTGGCTTATCTGAAAGATCCTGTGGGCTGGTCCACCAAGATACGATCACTGAAGGGGAAGGAAACACCTTTACAACAAATGATGAGTTGCCTCCACCTGACAAAGGCCTTGAACTGTCAACATGTAAAAGTCAGCAAAAGTCACAAAAAAGTGATCTTTCTGTATTTATGGAAGATAACAACATTCCACCGGCTAATGTAAATTCAGAGCAGTGGCCCTCCACCTGTTGGCCTCTTCAGACCAAAATAGAGGATACCTAAGTAAATAAAACTCCATGTTATTCCTCTGTGGCAGAAATGGTTCTACGCTTTGGTGGTAGGCTGAAAAAAACTTTGGAAGTTCTTCATCCTTTGACTAAATTATAACTATTAAATACTTTCACTTATTTACTACTGTATGTGCTTTGGAATATTGTAGGACTGTGGGGTTTCATTTCTGTATATGAACCTAATGTGCCTTTGTTCCACAAAGAACACGGGGAGAGCACAGTAAAAGCACATTTCATCAGACTGAATTTCAGTTTAAGCTACAATGTATTGATAGATTAATCTAGTCTTACTTTATTTTTCTGGTTCTTGATTACAAAAGTCATAGCCAGTCATTACATTATATGACCTCTTCATTAATCATTAGACGTGACTTGTTCCTTTGTGTACAGATCTTGTAAGTGACTACAACCTGAAGTACATCACTGCCTTCAGTCCCAGGAAGCTAAGATAGTTCAGACTGTCCTTAAGCTGCCCTGAAATAGTTCTCAGTCCTATTGGAAGTTGCAGGCTCTTGCCCAAAGCTGCATGATCTCAGAAAATAGCAACTACCAGAAGTTGAATACATGAAGAGTTTTGCACATGAAGCAAGCAGGCTTACAGCCATAAGGAAGTACTATTTCTGTCCTGATGTAACCAGAAGCAAGAATGCTGAAATTAGTTTCTGTTTCTGGTAATAGAGAGTTTAGCAAAGCTCTCTGCCAGGGAAAGGAGGTTAGAGTTTATCAGGCAGGCTGAAGTCTGTGTCTGTATGAAACCCTTCATGCATGTCTCCAGCCTGCCTAAAGGAAGGCCAGCAGCTCTGCATCCATCTTCAGTCTCCTGCACTCTTCTTCTCACCAGAATTCTTACCTTAAAAGAGAGCTTGCTACATCTGACTTCCTCATGTCTTACTTTTCCCCTTTGAAAATATGCCAAGATTCAGTTAAATAACTATAAAACCCCTTTGTGTACTTGCCTTAGTGCTCTTTACATGCCCCCATGTTTACACCTGAACTGAATGAAGGTACAAAAGGAGGATACCACCTTCTTTTCCCTGCTTCCCACCTCTTTGGCCTAGGGCAGGGGTGTTCAGCTTCTAAGCAGCCAGGGACTGCACACCGTGGAAGCTATGGCTCCTCCAGGCTATATGGTGCATTGTACATAAGGCCCTTCCATGGGCTTCCCTGCTGGCTCCCCTAGCATGGTGGGCTGTACTGTGCTATGCCACACTGCCCCCCTGGAGCAGGGGCATGCACCAGAAGCTGGAGGGGGACCCCTGAGCACCTCAGCTGATGCTGCCATCCAAGTGATAAGGACAGCTTAGCAGTGGACAGGTGAGAGCATGTTAACCCTCAGCAGGCTGCAGCTTGCCAGTTGGACAGCCCTGGCCTAGGGAAAGGAGCACAGAACTGGAAGCCAGTTGTAGTTTCACCTGTTTTGTGGACTGATTAATATCAGCCATTCTCTGCACCTCACAGCTCTTATTGCCCAAGGCCAAAGGACAGAAAGTATTGTCCACTTTGTTATACATATGTGGAAACAGCACTAGAGAGGAAGTACCATTAGAACTGATTGGACACTGGGTTTCCCGTGGAAGAGTTTGATTAAATCAAGTCCATTTTTCCTGGGAAAAAAATTACTCTTTAGGTAAAAATTGGAAACTAAAACCTGCAGGTTGTCAACTGTTCACCCTTCAGTTGGGCGTGATAGAATCTCCTCTCTCTTTTTTCTAAAATGAATTTAAAAAAATCTTAGGAAATTCAATCAAAATAGATCTACATTACAAAAAATATGAATGCAAATGCATTCACAAATAGGAAATAGCCCTGATAACATTTTGATTTTGTGCCTTTGCCCATGCACATTAGGGCAACATTTTGAGTTATAGCAGCACAGACTTTTTTCACTGGACTCCCATTTGTCAGAGGGCCAGGGTGATTGGGCAATTCTCTACTGCTTCCTCTGTATCTATACATTCCCTCCTGGGGTAAGACCAGGCAAAGCTGTTCTTGTCTATCTCCTAACTTCACACTGTTTGCACAAGGAGTGCTCTGGCAATTTCCAGCTAGTGGACAGTTTCTTCAGGTATGTATCAGACAACTGTGGAGCTGCCTCCTAGTTTGCTCTATCCCTACTAGAAACAGCAGAGAATCTGCCTGTCATATCTTCAGTATCCCAAACAGAAACCACCAAACTGATCACATGTTAAGCAGGAAAGTAAAGGAATACGTGGTTCACAGTTTCTTGGTAATTATATGTCTACTAGCATGGAAGCAGACACTGAATTCACCAGCCTGGATCACTCACTGGATATAGTCAGAAGAAGAAGATTTAGCAAAAGGAATTGTGGATTTCCAAAGACATTTTCTATTTGCCCCTTCCTGGAACAATCAGGAGCAAAATTGCAGGAGAGGTAACTGGAAGCCTGAACCCTTGCTGTGGGTATGGCAGAAAAGCCAGCATGTCTGGAGAAGTCGGTAGGAATGCTTTGTGCAATTCTCCCCCTAAAATATGCCGTCAGTATTTGTGGCAGTTCTGATCTTCCCAGAGAAAATTAATGAGATACTATTTGTATTTGACCTACCTCAACTATGCTGTTCTCCATCAGTTGCACACACACATTTAATTTGCAACAGGACACCTGCAAATTATTTGATTTCCCACATTAATTCTTTACAGGGTAGTTTGTGCCACCTGGTGGTGCATTTAGCTACACAGAAACAATAGAATGAAGGTGTTCAGGGAATATAGAGTGAAAGGAAAAGTTGAATTGGGCCAATTCCCTAGCACAGAAACATGGCAATTTTTTCTTCCCTCTCTCTCTCTCCCTTCTCCCCCCCTTTTTTAAACTGATACTACTTTTGCATGTACTATTAGCTGATATCAAACAATGGGGAGTCACACTACAGTAGGAAGTATCTGTACCACACTAAGTGTGTATTTAAATAAGAAACAGAACACTGACTTACCTTGGCCCCTTCCTGTACCTAGAACATAAAAACCCATGCAGCTATTACCCATGCTGTGCTAAAATGTTTCCATTTTTATCCACAGATGAGACATGAATACTTACTATCTTTTTTCCCCTCAATAGAATCCCTGCTCCATGGCCGAATCAAAGTGATGACACATGATTTGGCTTTCACAGGAGGCAGCAACAAAGCTCCTGGAAACGTCGTTCTTGAAAGCTGGATAACCGTTTTATCTGCTTGTTTGGGTGTAGTGCCAAGATTGATGGCCTTTTCTGGTAGATATTCTTATACTGACCTCAGTAACCCCTTGTGATATCACAAGTGGGTATGGGGATATTTCTCTTTTAGGGATGGAGCTGATGCATTTGATTAATCTGCCTAATACGAGTGGGCGCTTTTCTCTCTGCTCTGCATCAGACTATAAAGGCACTGATTGTTTTAAATTAAAGGACAAAAAAAACTAGGGGAGAAAACAGGATTTTCAAGTGTTTGCAGGGAACTAGTGCCTAGTTTGCTTCACAGTATATTAAAAGAACTATTAGGCCAGTTTAGATCTTGTAAACAGAGCATTTAGAAATCCAGAAAATGAATAATATGTATTAGAAGACAATTTTAGAGAGTTCCCATCAAATAGGAAGAGTGAGCTCACAGAGAGCTTGATTTAAAAAACATTCTGGTCTTGGAAATTGATTACCTGTTTTGTCTGTTATCTTGAAGGAAATGTTACCCAGTCAGTTCTTGCTTCCTCCTGTGATCTTTAAAATTATTATACTTCAAAATCCTACATTAAAAGATCATTCAGGTTGCAAAGTCAAATGCTGAAGAGTTAGGAAGTGCCAGTATTAAGGTTGCCTTTATTATTAAATATGTCTGTTGGTACAGCCACATGGCAGAGTTACTGGGCACATCTACACATGCAATTAGGGGTTAGCAATAAACTGCAGAGCTTATTGCTGTGCAGGTTATTGCTCCTGGGAAGCACCTGGGTGCATGGTCTACATATGTGCCTGGAGCGCAGCACGTTGAGCCAGGTCACAGCAGCCCCAGCTGGCAAGGGGTCCAGGGGATCAGCCTGCCAGCCTGGGGCTGCTCCAGTTGGGATCAGTTTGCTGCAAAGGGGCTGGATGGGGCATGAGATTGCTTCAGTGGAGGGCTAGCTGGCAGGCAGCCCCCACATTAAAGCACCCAGCTGCTCTGCACAAAGAAACCTCCACAGCAGGAGGGGAATTGTAAATATAAGTCCTCCCCTGCTGCGGAGTTTCTTAGTTTTGTGTGTCTGAATAGGGGTGCACATGTAGACACTGAGACATTTACTGTTAGGCAACTGCGCATCTCATATAGACTTGCACTGTGGAGTAACTGACTCTGGATTTTACTCCATAGTAAGGAGAGAGGTAGTTAACTCTGTTAGTTTGAAATCGGTAGTATGGACTGTAGAGACTTACTTAAATTGCTGTAAGACAATGAGTTTTTTGTGGCTTATACAGCCGATTTTGAGTGCATTTCACACAGCCCCACCCCTCACCATTAATTGGAGGAGGGACTCTGGTGGCCCCATTCCTTGCTGCTAGTTGGCTAAGAGGTGAAAGCTGCATAATTAAATAGTACATTCCATGGAGGTATCATAAAAATTACCATGTTATTATAAATCTAAGTATTAAATTTAAATCTAAATCTTTGTATTCTGGTAAGCATTTTTGGGAGGTTGATTCCGCAGAAAATCGCAGCCAATGCCATTTTTCACAGTTTCCGCACAAATCGCAAAACTGCAATTAAGTACGTCCCTAACTATAGCAAGGAGTTGACAACACAACCGACTCTCCAAAGCTAGCTTCCTGCAGTCAAAGCTATTGTATAACATCTGGCCACTAGGTGGTGTGGGAACAAATTTGCACTGGCCCAGGATCAAACTGATTTTGGGAGCAACATTGTAGAGTTACTACACATTTCCCAAAGGACACCTTCACCCTGGATTTGAGTGATTTACTGCCAACTAAGGCTGTGCATCATGTGTCTGTTTTATTTTTACTAGGTAGTAAAATGGATTTACTGCACAGCAGATACTACAGTGACAGTGGTAGAAAAGCCCACAAGAAGATGCTGTTTTCTGTATTCTATATGCAGGGTTTGAATAGCATGCAGTAAATAATGGGATGCACCACACAGTGAACGGTAAAGGAAAATGCTAAAAGGAATCACTGAACACCATCCATCTACGCTGAATGCGAGCATCATGTAGGAAAAACGTTTGTGATTAGATACTTAGACTGTACTTACAAAGCACAGGCAACCTTCATTCTGACACTGCCACACTTTTGAGTGTCTGATTTGCAAACCTAATATTCTGTTAAATGTTCAGTTCCTTCATTTTTAAGGGGACCACACTGTCACTGCTGCCAGGTGGAACTTCCCCACCATACCTCTGTTTTTGGGAGATGCCATGTAGGGTCAGACCAGGAGACAGCTGGGGAGCAGAGGGGGACATCTCTGCTGCAGCCTGACCTGACGGCTGGGGGGGAGAGGAGGGCAGCATGAGGCTGCTGCTGAGGATACAGTTAGCCTGCTCCTGCCTCTGTGCTTCCCAGTAGGTAAGGAGCATCCTCTGGGATTCACGCTGCAAGGCAAAGGTGAGAGGGCCCATGCCCATTCTGCAGTGAAATGGAAGGGTTCCCTCTGCCCAAGTCCACAGACGATGCCACTAAATTCAGGGGACCTCAGAGTTGAAAACAGCTAAAAAACACTGGCCTAGATGTTAAAACAAATTTCTGCTTTTATTTCTTCCTTACAAACTTTGCCATAAGGGGTCACTCACTCACTGCAAAAGTTTTAATAGTTCACATTGTAAAACTGAAGTAGACAAGTCAATAAGATAGAATGAAAACACAGTGGCCTGTAGAAACTGTTGGTGGAAAAACCTGCATAGCACAGCCATCCCTTGGTGACAATCATCCTGTGTCAAACTGTGTTCTCAGCAAGAAAAGAATGCTTTAATGACTCGACCAGTGCAAGAACCAGATCCAAATTTGGCAGCTTCACTTTAGAGCATAAAGCAAATCTTTCTGCAAACACATAAGCCCTGCTTGTGCATTCAGTGATGTCACTGAATTTCTTGCACTGTTGATGTGAATATACTAGAACAAATACTGCGGATGACAGCTTTTGAGATTAAAAAAAAACAGGGCATCCGTCACAGCAGGGATGGAGAAAGGATGGTGTTATAGAAGATGGTGTTGGCAGGCAACAGGAAGATTAAAGACCTTGTGTGGAATAGAAAATGTGTTGTCAGGTACCCAGAGGTGGTCCCCAACGGCACGCACAGAATACACGTTTGTTTTCCAATTCACCAGCTCATTAGGATCCTCTCTCCTTCATCTGGACAGTCTGGAGGGCTTTAAAAAACTGTGAGGATCTGGTGTCAGAAAGAAGTTGGACCTTATTAACGTTAGTATTGATCTGCTTCAGATAAAAGTCAGGAAAGCCTAGTTTAGAGGGATGCATGGCCCATTCCACACCAAAGGTACAGTATAAACGAACCCTGGAAATTATGCAATAATTATGTACACAATATCTGCAGTTGCTAAACAGCGTTCATATGAGGTGTGCATTTTGCAACTTCCGTAGCACACTGTTTTCAGTCTCTTTAAGCACTTAAAACCAGATCACTGTCCCCTGATGCTTGGAAAAAAACCCCATGGCATTACTTTCAACCTGCCAGGTTCAAAATATGGAACACAATGTGCAACCTAAATGCAAGAGTACAAAGTATTCAAGCACAAACTTAAATTGCAGCATTCGCTCCCCTGCCACTTAAGTAAGTCTTTGTAGAGCTTTATGGTCGTTTCATAGTGTGTTGTTCTGGTATGAATAATTCATAAAACTGAGGGGATATCAAAGCTGTGTGGAACAGATGGAGATACATGAGCCTCTGAGTCTACAGAAGTCTAGTTTTGGTAAAACCCTCAGAACAGCTCACACCTCCTGTAAATTTGTTTAAAGAGTTGTACTGTGAGGTCAGGTAGAAGTTCTTTTGGGATCCTTAACAGCAGTCCCCCAAAGCAGAAAAGATTGCACCTTTTAATGAGGCAAGTAGCAGAGATCTGAGGGATAAAAAGCCACCCTGCATAGCAGATATCCCCTCCTTCCCCCCACCCAATAATATTAATTTGTAAAGATGAATCTAAAAGTTGTATAAAAGCTAAAGAGGAAAAGTACCAAAGCTAGGCGTATTGAACTGAAGTCCCATTCATGCATACATACATGTTGGGTATATTTTAATCACATTTTGGGCCTATAGGCATCCATCTAATAAACATTTGTTCAAAATGGTCCACAAGAATATGTTCGCTGGCTCCTGTGGCATACCACAGCCACACAACCCCCAATGGAAAAAGAACCGTACAATGCTACAAGACAAGAGAAGAGACAAAGGTAGCAGCAATGCCGTGGCTACTCTAGTGATTGGCTAAAATATGATCAGATGATGCCAGGAAATGGATCATTTCATTGTTAGAGAGAAGACAACAAATGAAGCCTCTGATGGCTCTTGCCAAATCAGAGCCAAGGGATGATTCTAGAGGAGCACCAATACATTGGTCTCATATCAGATTGGCACTGATATAAGGAAAATTGACTGTATCAGCAATCAGCTTTTTTTGGCTGACAGTGCCACTGATAAATGCCCCGTGCAGGCGCAGGCGCAGGTGCAGCACAGCACACAGGTGGCCAGGAGTGCAGCCCAGCAGTGTGGAGAGCACCCAGGTCCAACTGGTAAGTCTGTTGTAAGGGGGGAGGGGAGGGGCAGATCAAGACCCCAGCAGTGAGGGAGGGGCTGGGGCTGGCGCAGGCACTGCACAGCTGGGGCAGAGCCGGAGGGAGGGGTGACTTTTGCTGCTATGTGCATCCCTGGGAGAGGCATAGATTCATAGATTGTTAGGGGCTGGAAGGGACCTCACAGATCACTGGGTCCAGCCTCCCCCCCCCGGCTCTAGGCAGGAAGACAACTGGGGTCAAGTGACCGCAGCAAGGTGGCTGTCCAGTCTGCTCTTGAAAACCTCCAGAGCAGGTGCCTGCACCACCGCAGGAGGGAGTTTATTCCAGTCTGGTCACCCTGACTGTGAAGGTTTTTCCTGGTATTAAGCCTGAAGTGGCCATTCAGGAGTTTGTATTCATTGGTCCTGGTCTTCCTTGGGGGTGCCCTAATGAACAGTTGTTCACTGAGCTCCTGATCCACTCTGATATAGCAGTAAGCTGCTATCTCAACCTTCTCTTCTTTAGGCTAAAGAGGCCCAGATCCCTCAGCCTTTCCTCATATGGGTTGCCTTGCAAGTCCCTGATCATATGGGTGGCTCTTCTCTGGACCTTCTCAAGTATCTCCATGTCCTTACTGAAGTGCAGTGCCCAGAACTGGATGCAGTACTCCAATTGCGGTCTCACCAATGCTGAGTACAGCAGAAATAGCACTTTCTTAGTTTTACACAAGGTGCACTGGTTGATGCATGCCAGCATGTTATTTGCCCTGCTGACCACTGCCTTGCACTGACGGCTCATATTCATGCAATGGTCAGTCATTACCCCTAGGTCCCTTTTGGTCGTGGGGCAAGTCAAGCTGTCACCACCGAACCTGTATGTATGTTGAGGGTTGTTTGGCCACGGATGGAGCACCTTCCACTTGGAAGTGTTAAACTTCATCTGGTTCTGGTCTGCCCTACTCTCTAGCCTGTCCAGGTCTGCCTGTATCTGCAATCTATCTTCTGGTTTGACCACACTGCCCCATAACTTGGTGTCATCCACAAACTTGGCCAGCGAGCTTTTCGCTCCCCCATCCAAATCATTGATATAGATGTTGAAAAGTCCAAGCACGAACCCCTGAGAGACACCACTGGCCACTTTCCGCCAGGATGACACAGATCCATTCATGAGAACTCTCTGGGTCCTACTCTGCAGCCAGTTTCCCACCCACTGAACCACTGAGCAGCTGAGCCCACAATCTTCCAGTTTTCCCACAAGGATATCATGGGGTACTAGATCAAAAGCCTTTTGGAAGTCTAGGTATATAATGTCTACCACGTGTCCCGTGTTCAGGTGGTGAGAGACCTGGTAATAGAAGGAGATGAGATTGGTAAAACAAGACCTACCCACGACAAAGCCATGCTGGCTGTCATTCAGAACCTTACTTTCTGTGAGCGTGTTGCACATAGGTTCTTTAATGAGCTTTTCCAGGATTTTCCCTGGGATGGAGGTTAGGCTGACTGGCCTGTAGTTGCCCAGGTCCTCCTTCTTCCCCTCCTTGAAGATAGGCACAAAGTTGGCCCTCTTCCAATCCTCAGGGACTTCCCCCATGCACCACGAATTCTGAAAGAGTTTTGCGAGGTCCGCGATGACCTCAGCCAGCTCCTTCAGCACTCTTGGATGAAGTCCATCCAATCCTGCTGACTTATAAATGTCTAGCTTTTCTAGTTGGTTTTGCACCCACCCAGCATCCACAGTGGGGAGGCTGCCATTTCCATCATGCCCCCTATAAGTCTTATCTTACTTGTCTTTCCCCTTGAAATACCAAAGCAAAATGGGCATTCATGAGTTCAGTTTTGTTCTGAATGTCAGTTACCAGCTGCCCCAAGGTGTTAAGCAGGGGTCCCACACTTCCATTTGTTTTCCTTCTACTGCCTAAATACCTAAAGAAGGACTTCTTATTGTCCTTGACTCCTATGGCTTACCTAAATTCAGTCACTGCCTTGGCTTTCCTGATCATTTCCCTACAAGTGCTGGCTACTAATGTACCAGCATTTGAGGACTGTCCCTAGCTTCCACTGTGTGTATGCCTGTTTTTTCTTTTTTAAGAGGACCACAACATCTCTATTAAGCCAGGAGGGCTTGCCAGCTCTTCTCCTACCTTTCCTCTTTGCAGGAACAGTTTTCTTTTGTGCTTCGAGGATTGTATCCTTGAGCAACGACCATTCTTCATGCACCCCATTTGCCTTCCCTTCCTGGTCCTGCATCGCCTCCTGTACTAATGCTTCGAGCCTGTCAAAGTCAGCATTTTTGAAGTCCAGAACTTCAGTCCTGCTGGTTGATTTGTTGACCTCACAGTGGACAGTGAATCTGATAATTTCATGGTCACTGTCGCCCAGGTTACCCTCAATGTTCAAGCCACACACCAGATCATCTCCCTTGGCCAAGACGAAGTCTAGGAGAACATTACCTCTGGTTGGATCTTGCACTTCCTGGGTCAGAAAAAGCTCCTTGATCACAGCCAGGAAACTGCATGAACAATCTTACCTAGCCAAGTGTTCCTCCCAATCTGTGTCTGGGTAATTGAAGTCACCCATGACAACCAAGTCCCTTGCATGCGCGGCCTCTGTTAGTTCTCGAGAGAATTTCAGATCCAGCTCCTCCCCTTGGTTTAGTGGCCTGTAGTAAATACCTACAGGCATCTCAGGCTGTGCTCAGGGCAGGCTGTGGCAGCACTGGGAGGGAGGGTTGGGTGGCTACAGTGACTTTTGGGGTGGCTGCTGTCCCTCCCATAGCCGCCATTGCCTGTCCTGAGCGTAGCCTGGCCCAGCCCCCACTGGGAAGAGCTTGGTGCTGCCCTGGCCCCAGCCCACAGTGGCAGCCTGCCTTTGCCCCACACACCTCATACCCTCTCAGGGTGTGTGAAGTGGTGGGAGCCACCTCCCCACCCCGTGCTCCCCAGATGAGCCACTCCCAGCTCCATCCTGTGCTCTGCCTCAGCTGTGCAGTGCCTGCCCCAGCCCCAGCTCCACTACCTCCCTCACCATGGGGGCCTCGATCTACCCTCCTCCACACTGCTTCCCTCCTCCCACAACAGACTTACAAGCTGGATACTGCTCTCCATGCTTCCCAGCTGCATATTGGAATCAGATCGGTATCAGCCAATATGGCTCATTAAAAATTGGTCATCAATATCGGCCCAAAAATTCTCTTTTGGTACACCCCTAGACAATTCCTTCCTGGCCTCAGACATGGCTGATCCCTTCAATCCAGGTTATATGAGCAACACTCAGCAGCCAGGGCACCTGAGGAGTATCCATTACATCACTCATCCATTACATAGCAAAAGACCAGAAGAACTGTGCAGTGTCACCGCCCATTATACCCACATGAAAAACAAGCTTAAAAGGATTTTTGCGCGTAGGAGAGAGACTTAATCCAGCCTAATGCTTCTTACCTTCTGCTTGCTCAGCAAGCAGTGACCTTACCTTGTTTAACCACATCTTGGTAAACAATTGGTCTTTTCTCAAATGGCACTTAGTCACTTGAGCTGCAATGATAAGACAGAAATCTGCACGCTCTGCTCTCTGTAGTCCTCATACAGTGCAACTCACGGATGGGCCAGCACCAGGTCCACTTCAAGAGGCTGTCACCATGACAGGAATCACATTAGCAACCAGACAGTTCTCTGAAGTGAGGTTCATAAATCTAGCTTAGTGCAAGAACAAGCAACTGTTGCAATTTACTGCATTGATCTATAAATTCTCATTAATGACTACAGTACAGGGCTTAATTGGAAAACTCCACTTAATCAAAACGCTTCCCACGGAACCAATTTGCTCCTAATGCATTTGATGGCAAGGACAGCTGCTTAATTGGGATGGTAATTTTGTTTAATTGGGACACCTTCAGGTGACTTAGTGGTACTTAGGCCTGTGTTCACAACATTCTCATGCTGGTTTTGCCTGTTTGCTCCTCCAACAGAAGCGTGTCCTTGCCTCTCAGGGTGCTGTTACAGATAACCTTTAAAACATTTTAAATCTATGGAACGTGATGCCTTCATAAAGTTAGAACAGCTTCAGAGCAGTCACAGGTTAATGCTTAATGCTGTCTCTGACCTGCACAACTGTGACTAGGCGGCCTGGTGAGCAGGAGCATGAAAAAAAGCCAGGACTATAGTCCTCTGTGTGGGGAGAAGGGTATGTAGCTCATAGGTGAAAGAACCACCACGTGGGCTGTGACTTCCACTCCACAGCCATCAGGACCCAGCTGGAGCCATGGGTGGGAAAAGAAAGTCTTAAAAAAAACCCGAACTGTTTGAAGTGAGCAGGCAGAGGGAAGAAGTAAAGAAAAAGTGTGAAAAAAACACTAAAAAGGAAAAAAAAAAAGACTAAAATCTTGCATGTATTTTACTGACTTGGGATTGTGTTGGGAGGAGGGGTTGAGTTAGTACTCACAGCAGGACAGAGATGAGACCCAGCTGAGAATGGTTTCCATTTTCTTCACAGTGGTAGGTAGTAGGAGTGCTGTATGCACAGAGGTGCTAGAGCAAGCAGTAAACTAGTGAGCTGTACTTGGATGCTTAGTGGTTGGGGTGTGCTGGGGTCACAGCCCTTGGGGTAGGGGGGGTGTTGGCTTGGGGTCACCACCAATCCCTAGGCAATAGAATTCAGGAGGGTTGAAAGTTTGCCTATGAAGCAAAAGAGTGGGAAGGGCTGGGAATGATGCACCCTGGGATGCTGCAGGAATGGAAATAGAGCATTTTATTTCCCTGGAGCAGACTAACAATAACCTGGAATGACCTGGATAAAAGGGATCAACGATAACTTTCACCTTAAGTGGCATACTTTTGGAACATCTACAGGTAGTTAGCATGGGTTAACACCTGTTAACATGTTTTAATTACCTTTATAATGGTTTAAAGGTAACTTGTAACAATGCTCTTAAATTGCTCCTTGTATATGGCCCAGATGTAGTGGGTTTCCTCTATGAGCAGCCCGTCATCAGCTATGGAGAATGAGTGGCCTCATTCCTTCATCTCAGTGTCAGTAATGCAGTATCTTAAGCCTCTCAGAAGCCTTAAGAGACTAGTTTTTACTGGATAAGCTAATTACTGCTTTTCTGAAAGTGCCTCTCCTTACTATGTTGTTAACTCTCAAAACACTTGGGGCTTCTTGTAAAGTGCCAGCTTTTAGAGCCGGGTAACCACAGGACACCTGTGTTTACATAATGTTTAGCTTTTATGAATATTGAGAAAAACTTAACACACAAACCCACAAAACCTCTCCAAAATCCATTTTTTAAAGCTGGTCTTTGAAGGCCTGGAATTAGTAAAACTGGGCACATCTACACAATATGTTTTCTGTGACCATTTAGCTGTGCCATAGTCTCAGCATCTACACATGCAGCCCTATTAGGGCACAGGAAACTAGTCAACTCTGCTTAGATTAATACTTGTAAACACAAGTACTATCCTCCGGCAGCATTCTTTAGTGCACAGCAGTGCACTGTAGATGCTGATGGGGCTGGCTAGGGTACAAGGGTGCTTCAGTGTGGGGCTGCCTGCCAGCTAGACCTGCACTGGAGCCCCCTTGTGCCCCAGCCAGCCCGTCTACAGCACACTGAACCGAGTTGGAGCAGCCCTGTGTTGGCAGCCTCACTCCTTGAGTTTTCTGCCAGCTGGGGCTACTCCAACCCAGCTCAACATGCTGCTGACCTGGGTGCATGTTTAAATGCAGTACCTGGGAGCAATAAATACCAGTGT
>NW_017729024.1:68537270-68543941 GCF_001723915.1 Gavialis gangeticus | reverse complement strand
GGAGCAGCCCTGTGTTGGCAGCCTCACTCCTTGAGTTTTCTGCCAGCTGGGGCTACTCCAACCCAGCTCAACATGCTGCTGACCTGGGTGCATGTTTAAATGCAGTACCTGGGAGCAATAAATACCAGTGTGATATGCACTGGAGTTTATTGCATTCCATTAATTGCACATGTGAACACGGCCACAGCTAGTGGCTTTACTTTTAAGTTAGTTAACTGGGGTGATTTGTGTAACCAGGACAAAAAGCATACATCCCAATTAAAACAGTTCTGCTATATCATGACCATAACTGTTGCAAATCATTTAATGCAGCAGTGTTAATATTTTTAGCATCCTAAAATGGGCATGGGGCAAGCCTGTGGGCTGGATTGCTACCCGTGTGCCAGGATTGGGCTCTGCACAGCCTTGGTGTAGCAGAATAGGGTCCTGGGGCCCTGCCCTGCCAACACACTCCAGGCTGCCTTCAACTGGCTCCCTATGGTGGGATGACGCTCTTGGGCGCCACCCCACTGTACCAGGATTGGGCCCCAGAGCCCTATGAGCTGTGCAGGGCCACACTGTCTAGCTTGCAAGGCTCCTCATAAAGCCAGAAATAGCAGCAGGGTAGCTGCTCTGTGCCCATAGGGTGGCAGAGCTGTTGTTTCACCACACCTGTTGAACACAAGCTGTGACAACATGCCAGGTCAGGAAAGCAACAGTGTCTTAAAGAAGAGAGAGGCAGAGCTGTACCATTTCTTGGGCAGCACACACCAGTACTGGTTCTGGCAGAAAACAGCTCGAGTTTTCAAGACATGCTGAAGAGTGCATGGATTATATGTCTTTGTAAATAATGCTGAACAAGTTTATCTTTGCTTACACTTGCATTTAAACCATGTTCAGCTACGGCCACCACCATCAATATGTGATTATTAGTATAGACAGGAACTGAAGGAGATAGGACGACACATGCTCTTCACCACGTAATACATTTGCTTAGGGGTTAAAATTTGGGTTTAAAACCTTTTCTTCCCATACTAATGCTTTATAGGGACCAATAGCAAGTAGGAATCAATTCCCAGGCATTTAGCAAACAAAGCCTGGCCAAAATACTTAGTAGATCTTTAGTTTCTTTTGATATTTTAGTTTTAAGCTCTGTTCTCTTCCTGTATGCTGCCTCAAGCCTTTGTTGGGAAGGGCAGCATATAAATCACATAATAAATAATTAATTACTTGTAGTATTATGCTAGGAAAGGTGGGGTAGAACCTATTGGTATATAACCATCTGTAGATACTACATAGTTTTTATGATTGTCTGTCATATTGTCTCTCTATATTAAAACTTAATGGTGGCTTTCACCAAAAAATTATATATCCCAATCAAATATTAGTTTCTAAGTAAAAACAAACAAGCAAACAAAACTCTGAAAAACCGCAGTGCGGAAAACAATGAAAACATTCGAAAGCTGCTGGGGCTTTTTTCATGCATCTATTTTTCTTTTTATATCTATTTTTCTCTCTCTAATTCTCTCTCTCTCTATTTTTCTTATATATATATATATACCTCTCTCTATATAGAGAAAAAAATATATATAACACCCCAGCAGCTTTCACGTGTTTTTATTGTTCTCCACACTGCAGTTTTCCAGTTGTATTTTTTTAACCTACAAACTAATATTTAGGAATGTATTTCCACACATTGTGGCTTCCAACACTGGCGGCTTATGATCACTATAATATGGACACATATGGTATGGACATATATTTTAGCTGCTTAAAAAGAGGAGGGAGAGCTGTTACCTGAGAGCAGCAGAAGCTGTTGTGATGTGTTGCATACACATGATTTCATACCAACACAAAGTGAGCTAAACCACATTAGCTTTGACCTTGCAGGAGGTTAGAGTCGGAGTGGTTCTGGCACACTTGTAGGCCTACAGAATCATGCATGCATAACTTGCATCGTAGCAGCCTGTATTGGGGTCTTTTAATGTTGATACCATTGTTCTATCTGTCTTTGCCCTTTTAGTTAAATATTAGAGGAATAAGACTGGCTTATCCTAACATATTTTACAAGGGTCTACTAGCTTACAGAAATAATGCACATTTTTCAGTATTTTTCCCAGATTGCCTTCTCATTTTTGTTAACATGCAAGTCTGGGAAGAGATCAAATGGCTAGTGTTTTATTTAAGGAGATACTAACCCTCTTAACCTTTGTTCCAAGCGTGATATGGACACGCTGCAGGAAAACAACAGAACTTTACAACACGAGGGACACTTTGATTAGCTGGAGAAGTGATTTAGAATATGAAATGAATGTAAGCTCCCCTTGCTATGGTCTCAACAGTCCAACGCTTTAAAAAACATTCACTGTGGAAAGTCAGATCACTTTTTTTCTTTTTTTGAGAGGGGGGGAGAGAGGCAGAGAGAGAGAGAGAGAGAACACATGTGTAGTCAAGATAGTCACCCTTTGCTGCAGGAAGAGGGACAAAGTTTAATCTGTCCAGGGAAAACTCCTAGACCCCTTTTCAGTAATAAGATCTATGGTTCCTCAACCATTTCTTTTCAAACAAGGAAGTTCCCCCTTTGGCACAAGCAAAGGCTTGTTTTGTACATGCAATGATAATGATGAAAGCTGGTCCATGAAAAAGAGAGGGGGCCTTGTGAAAATATCTAGCCTCATCTATTTTAATGAGATGCTAGGGCTCACAAATGTAAGCACTAATATTCTGATATGTTTCTTTGCTAGTGGCTATGTTTTACCTGCGCAAAATTTGCATGAAGACGCGTCAAAGGCAGTCGCTTACCAACAATCTGAAAAGCGGAGAATGAAATAAGAACAGTGATCGAGCACCTCCATCAGAAAGGACTGATTCTCAAAGGAAATCTATCGGGACAAGGTAGGAAATGCTGGCAAAGACTGGCTGTTTATATGACAAAGCAAAAATATTGGGCAGCTGACTGAGAATCAACCCTGAGGAGAAGCTACAGTCAGGATGCTTTAGAGAAGCCACTGCACAAGAACAAGTTGGTGCAGTCCACAACCAAGACCGGGGCATGAGAAAGGTGTTAATAAGATGGGCGAGCAGAATGTCAACAGCTGATCAGAGCACACTGGAGACTTGACATTTGCAGGAAACTTAAACAAACAACTCCCCCAACCCCCATGAGTAGACTTGGTGATCAGGTTGAGAGAACGGGTTTTGCACTTTGATCCAGAGACCAAGCAATAGTGCATGCAATGAAAGCACAACAGTCTCTACCTCCAGAGATGTTCAAGAACGTAGCATCAGATGGTAAAGTGGTGGTCAAATTTTTGGGACAGTGGAGAGTACGACTATGACTGAATACCTCTCAACAGATAAGACCACTGTTAGTGTGTAGCATGCTAGTAAACTAATTTGCACTTGCAAAGAAGCTGCTGAGAACAAGTGCTATTTAAAGGCAAGCTGAGGAATGGTGCTTCTCTAGGAAAATGCATTACCTCACACATCCAAAGATGAAGCAACTAGAGCAACCAAATGTGGTTTTGAATTGCTTTTCCATCCACCAGATTTGGCTCTATCTGGCTCCTATATCACTTTTCCCAAGTTGAAAGAAATCTTCTGTACAAAGAGTTTCTGGAGAAAGGTGATTGCAATAATTAAGGACTTTCTAAATCCGCAAGACAATAACTTCTACAAGACAAGCACAGCCAATTTGCAGCTGTCTTGAACCAGTGAGGACAAGAGACATCCATCAAGCCTCTTGATGACTAGATAATCTATATTGAAAAATAAACAATTGAGCACAGATAATGTTTGCTTCGTGGTCAGACTAGAAACTTTCTGAATGCCCTCATAAAAGTTCTTGCTTTTTAGTCTCTGCCCATTAATTCATATTTTAATAGGAGATTAATCCATGCCTGCAATCTTCAAACTCGACTAATAGATCCTGACAATGTCATGCATGTCACCCTTTTGAAAACTCATACATTCAGCAGAATTATCCAGCAGGTTATCAGCAAGTATAACAGTGTGGGTAGTGATACAGCAAAAATGAGGACTATGCTGCATCAATAGTGAGGAAGTTGAGAGAAACAGAGAACATGAGTTCTACAAGTGAATTGCTACTACTTGCCTGTGCTAACTAATTTGCATATGTAATTTGAGACACAGGTTTCCTCTTAGCTCTGATCATGTTTTATTAAAGTAAATACCCTGCAGATTTGATATACAGGCAAAATTCCTTTTTAAAAAGGTTTAAGCTTGACTTTATACACGTACGATAATTCTTAGTTTTGTTTTTTTAAAACCTGCTACATAAGAAAATATCTTCCAACTTCCATACAAAACAGTACTTTTTCTCTGCTGGTAGAAGACATTGATAAAATTTTTAACTGTCAAGTGGTCTGTGTAACCGTTACAAAAGTTGTATACAAAAACGTTCAATGCAAAAATGCCAAAGTACACTCTGACAGCTAATGCTCTGCGAACACTTTATTACACAAATTACATTCAGCTTCTGAAAATAGTGTTCTAACAGTGATACCATCTAAAAATAAGACATCCCAAAAACACATCAAATCAGGAGGAAGGAAAAAAAATTAAATAGACTTTTTTCTTTCCTTCAATGCAATATTAATGTTAGTGATTTTAAAAAAATAGAAGAAGATTTAGCAGCTTTGTTTTCTTGTGGCACTGTATTTTCTCTGTACTGCAATAGGTTAAGGACATTGAAGAGGAAAGGCACAAAAGAAAGAAATTGGCAACTGAAATGTTATGGGGAAAATATTGTCAAAGTAAATAAATGGGACTTATTTACAAGTACAGAAAAGGTCCCAAAACCAAAATGAGAAAATACTACTACTTTAAATCAGTACTGCAATAAAAAGAGGATTGGTTTCTTTATTAAGATGTTCACGTAAAGACAACGGCACTGATATGAAACTTCCATACACTCCTCCACTTAAAAGAACAAAACTAAAACTGAACTAAAACCAAAAACATCCCAGTGTACAGCCCCACGTAGACTAGTACAGTTTACAATTAAATACACAAAATCTTAAACGTGCTAAAGGGAAAGGAATCTGGCATTCTTGGTAGAATTGTTTAATGTAGAAATCAAAGGCTGGTTTCAGGATGATGAAGTCACTGGTGGGGGTGGGGGTGCTGAATACTCTTCTTCTGAGTCAGTGCCATCATCTTCATCTTTTTCTTGATCACTTCCTTCGGTGCTAAGTCGGTCAAACCCTTTTCGACTGTAGCCTTTGCGACTTGCAAAGAAGTTCCCAAGATTAAGGCCCGCTGTACCTTTTCCTGTAGAAATGAAATACCTGACATAAGCTTCTCTTTACTGATTTTGGGAGGAAGATATCCCATCTAACCATTCACCACTTTAATAGCATTTATCCTTTTTTCTAAAACCAATTTCTACCACGCTGTTTTCAAAGGCCAATATACAAGAACTGTCTTGGGAAGGCAGGCACATGGACTGTGGTAGAAGAAGTTCTACCCTTAAAAAAACTGTTAGAGCCATTACTTAGTTAGGATTAAGCTATAATTTTTTGAGCAGGCTCCCTCGTGCTCCCACAGATTTACATATAATTAGCAACCACAGAGGTAGCACTTCACTTCATTCTCTGTGAAAAGGGAAAAGTTAGTATTATAGCAACTGGCTTCCCTGTAGGAATTATAGATCATCTTCAATGGCCAGATGCCAACAAATGAAATGTGGTACAGAGGCAGGCATTTATATAAATGTATAATGAAAAATAGAGCTGAGAAGCCGTGCTTCCATGGCTTTTCGCACTGGGAAAATTCCCCAGGTAGAACTGAAATGCTCTCAGAACTGTTCCTGGACTGATTTTTATTTGAATAAAACCAAAGGTATTGGACTCAAAAGGTCACAAGCGTTTTGCATTTTGCTTACCTCGAAATCTGCCCAAGATTCTGCCTGAACCTGAGTCAAGTTTATGATCAGCATCAGCTGGAAAAAACAAGACACATTTCAAAATAAGCTTCAATAGTTCTGTTATCCAATTAAATACCAGTGTGCATTGTCTGAACCACTCAAATGGATCAGTAAAGTAGGGAAATAAAATTTATAATCACCCAGTTTTCTGGTTAGTATGGAAGTATAACTTGATAAAATAACTGGCATCCAGTAAGTGCTTAGTCTGTGCCACTGTTGCTACGAGTATCCTAGCAGTTAAAAAAAAACTAAACTGTCAGATCTGAGACTCTCTCTCTCAAGTGCTGGCTTATGTTACTGTGAAAGCATTAGGAGGAGAGAAGAACTTTGTCACTGTGCCCGGACAGCTCCATTCCAACACATGGCAAGATGCATCATGACATCTGAAAATGCATGTGGTACAGTATGTTCCTGTTGTATGCTAGACATGTGGTAAATACTAGGGTTGTGCCAAGTTTCGGGTGCTGATTTGATTTGGAAGAGATTCGGCTCAATTCGGTGGCCAAATCCGAATCAAACTGGGAGACCAATAAAAAGCTATGAATCGATTCAAAGCTCTCTGAATCAATTCAGAAAAGATTCAGAGAGCTTTAGAGATTTGGGCAGTCCTCACTTACTGCTGCAGGGAGCTGGAGCCAGACTCTGTGCCGGTGTGTAGGGGGTGGGGGAAGGAGGGCTGCAGGACAGAGGAGGGGATCATGGGGGGACCTCTGCCAGGTCCCATGCCCCTGAGTGCCCCCCAATT
>NW_017729024.1:68501278-68537231 GCF_001723915.1 Gavialis gangeticus | reverse complement strand
CGCCCCGCCCAGCCCCAGCTCTTTAAAAAAAAGCCCTGCATTCACTGGCTTCTGCCAGGCAGGGGAGGTGATCTCTGCTGCCCCCCACTACCCTGTGCTGTGTGGGGGACTCTGCTACAAGCTTCCATCCCCCGCCTGCTCTCCCAGCCATGTCAATGGCTGCCCCGCCTGGCCCCAGCTCCTGGTTCTTTAAAAAAAAAGCCCAGCACTCACCAGCTACTGCAGCGGCTGTCAGGGTTTCTGGGGGCTCATGGCAGAGCCCCCCATGCAGCACAGGGCAGTGGGGGTCAGCAGGGGTTGCTTCTCCACCCCCAGGAGCAGCCAGTGAGTGCAGGGCTTTTTTTTTTTTTTAAAGAGCTGGGACACTGGGGTCGGGCGGGGCAGTCATTGATGGGGCTGGAAGGGTGGCAGGGGATGGGGCCTGTCTGATTTGGAGATTTGTCCAATTGGTGGCAGCTGAATCTTTGAATCAGATTTGGCCAAATTGATTCGGGACAGTGATCCGAATCACCAAATACAATCACTGTCTCCCGAACTGGCTGAATCTGAATCCAAAGCGAATACTAGCTGCTTTGCACAGGCCTAGTAAATACCTCCCTTATCTAAAAATTTCCTGAGCTACCAAAAAAAAAAGACTTGACTTTGCAATCCCAAACCTGAAAAAAAAGAAGCAATCCTAGGGCTAAACTCTCCATTGTATCTCTCTCTCTCTCTCTCTCACACACACACACACACACACACACACACACGTATATTGTGTGTGTGGGTGTGTGTGTGTGTGTGTGTGTGTGTGTGTGTTCTCAAATCAGCATAAAACTTAGAACTCAGTTTGAACTCAATTCAACAGCATAGAACCAAGTTGCTTTCTTTTTCCAGTGGCAAAAATTAAAAAGTTCAGTTTTCTCCATGTGTTTCCAAAAATTAGTTTTCTAAAAAAGGCACTAGAAGGATTAACAGGCAGTAGATGCAGGGAGATTGCTGGAATGATCCAAGAGGTCTTATATCATTTTCCAGCAGCATAACTCTAGAGTGAGGTGACTGGGGCAGCTGCCATGGGTGTTCGCTTATAGGAGGGGTGTTCCACAGAAAAACCCCACTGCTGCTTTGGAATCAACGATCATTTGGAAGCATGATGGCAGCCAGAAGTTGCTGCTGACCCTTCATCTTGTAGCTGCTCCAGGCACCCAGCTGCACTGTTATGCCTCTGGTGCTTTCTATGATGCCTTGGCCTTCTAGGGATTGTTTTATCAAACCACAAAAAAGCCCCTTGCATCTCCCAGGTCTCAGCATATAAAAGGGCCATGATGACAGCTACACTTTCTACTCTTCACACAAAATTCATAGGTCAATTGCAAAGAATTATTAGATTGCTCAAACTATATTCTATTATTTCACATTACTTTCTTAGCTTATAATACTGGAGGAACTTTGAGTTGCATGGTCCCTGTACATTTTATTCCATGTACTTTTAATGAAAACTTGGCAAAGGGATATATCATACAAATAACCTATGGAAAGAACATTTAACTGGCACAGCATTGTAATAGTTTCAAAGAAAGACCATATTACGATAGACAAACACAATATGAACTGAGGGAAAGCTTCACATTGTTAGTGTTATAACTCCTCATTAAAGATGTCACAGCTGGTTTCCCAAGGGAGGATGGCACATAATGCTTGATACAAAATATACTCAAGATGAACAGGAATTTATATGCCCTCAGCCATTTAACTGCTTGCATTTTGCATATACCTTTATCTGTCGCTTACTTAAAAAATAACACTTATTCTGAAGAACAAAAGATTCTAAAAAACTCCCACAGTGAAAAGCAAGCTCTGCATTGAATTTTAAAATAAAGGATGCGACTAAAACAAAATAATAAAATGGTAGAATTATATGTCTGGGCTTTCAGAACCAAGGTTTTATTCAGACTGCAATTACAAGGATGATTTATGGGTTGGATAGATAAAATAAAAGCAGTTAAAGACGCATTCACTTGTGCATGCCAGAATTAGATTGGATGCAGTATCTTGATATCTGTACAGGTGGTTAAATGTAGCCTCTCTGCATACTTTTGTTCCTTGTTCTTTAATGATTTATTTGAATATGAAAATCCTGATCTGGAATTTAAAAATGATGCATAGTTACCTCCATACACCATTGTCTTCCTCCACCGAATAAATACCGCTATTGCCAACAAAACAACAATAGGAATAATTAGAAGAGTTGTAATGAGAACAAAGGAAACTCCAGTGTTAGCCTGTTGGACCAAATGTTGTTTTTCCTGCTTCTTCAGAGCATCTGATGATACAGGGTTGTTTTTCAATCTGGCTTCTACAATTGTCTCTGCTTCTTTAAGAAAAGAAAAGAATCATCATTTGTTATCTAAACATTTCAAGTCACATAGATAAAGTTATTGCTGAATACAGTATGCTACTGCACCTGAAGTTTCCAGTAACAAGCAACCTTAAAAGTATAAGCTGATACTCGCACAACAGTTCTTATTTTTGCTTGTGCCATGTAAGGAGCCATGCAGAGGGCTGATGGTACAAGAGGAATCCTCTCTCCATTTCCATAATGCTTGGGGGACAGAGAATGGAGAAAGGACAACCACCGAGGGAGATTTTCTCCTAAATAATTCTAGTATTTGAATACAGGTAGAATCCTACAGAATTCCACTCTTAGAACAGTAGTTTCTCAGTTACAACCTTTCTTTTCTTGTTATTGCTCCTCTCCAAGTAATGTGATGAATTTGAAAAAAAAAAAACTCTGAATATGGATGGATTTTGTTTTAGTCTGGTCAGGGGGTGCTCACACCTTTTAAGATACTCTTTAATTGTACTGCATGTGCTGTGTTTTGCATTGGTATAATCACCACATGAAGTGATTCCATATGCTCATTTCCATTTTCTTGTACAACCACAGAAAAAGATGAAACAAAAGGAGACAGGTAAAGTTACTGGTAGATTATAGTTACCAAGAAAGGGCATGTCCCAAAATCCTACGCATAACAATACCGTTTCAAAAACAAGGGATTTTAGTTATAAAGTTTATAAAACTAGTAATGTTCTGGATTAACTCCAGTAAAGCACTACACATACACAGTACTTTAAAATTACTATGCTATCTCTTCACGTTTAATGTGGAAATCAGGCAGCCAAGGACTACAAGGTCCTAGCATGAAATACTCCATTCCACTCTGAAGTGAGCAACTAGAACCTATTGGGATTTATTTTCACTTCAATGTTTGGTTAAGTCTTCTACGCTTGAACCAACTCCTCTTGATTTAGCCTACCGCAAGAGGCTAAACAATAATCAGGTGACTGGATTATCAGGAGTCCCCACAGGATTAACTGGCAGCACTAGTATCAGAAACACTCAAAATTCAACCAGCACCTTGTGACAAGATAGCTAGCTTGATTTAAAGAACTTGAGATAGAGATAGATATGCCTGCAAACACATGGCAGAAGTCAGGATAATATTTTATTATACCTCAAGGTAACAGAATAAAGACAGGCCTTTATTTTGCATGGGCCACGCCTCCAAACACACAAAAAAATGTCTGCAGCCATTGCGATTTTATTTCTAAGCAGGTATCCCTTGTCAAGTTCACAGCCAACTGTCTATGGCATGCTCACTTGGATTTAGAGGGCATTTATACATATGCTCTGCGATGCGGGGGTAGGGGGGACCCTAATAGAAGTGCCTGGAGCATCATTTGTATCAGAGTCCCTGTGCTGAAAAATGGGGTGCTTTAATTAAAGGTCACCGAACAAGCTTTAGTTAAAAAGTGCCCCTGCTGCCATTTTTCAGTGCAGGGACGCTGATGCATGTGACGCTGGAGTCTGCTGGAATGTGCTAATTGCCATGCTCCAGTGGACTCAATTAATCAAGTCTGCTCCGGTGTGTCAGAGCAGCCTCAATGCATGTGTATAGGTACCCAGAGTGTTGGGTTTGGGGAAGGCAGTGCAGCAGCCATTTTGACCAGTGGACTGATTTCTAGTTTCTAGCTTAGCACCAAAGTAATCATGATACTTGAAAAATATATTTTATTAGTTCCATTCTTTTCTTATTCCTAATACATTTTGTTTTCATTTGGATTGGTATTTATGTAATTTTTCAGAGAGATATCCCTGTAGAAGACAAAACAGAACTTCAAGGATAGGGGATTAAAAATTTTATAGAATTGATAATTCCTTTCTCTCTTCATGCTCCAGTTTGGCCAAGAAACATGGACAGTGAAGTCTACACGTGGTAAGTCATGCTACATGCCATCAGTTAGAGTCCAGTAAACACACAAAGAAAAAGCCCACAAGAACAAGATGAGAGGAGAGTTGGTAGAAGTGTCTGTTACAGGGAACAGAGTGAAACTATACACACAGTAAAAAAAATATTTTCTGAAACTCATTTCTGCTTAAGTTTAACTAATAGACTCAATTCTCTTAAAATTCTGAATTTCGTAATGTAGTCTTGCAGTAACTATAATTGCTTTGATTGCTTATATTGTTATTTTTATATAATGAAATATTTAGCTATTAAGATGAAGTTAATCTTGTTATGATTTACTTTTTATAATACTTTAATCAGTCATTATTGTTCTGGAATTAACCATCTATTTTAAATTTCCTAGTCCTATTAGCATAAATATATTTGACCTAGTGGTCTTATAATTTTAGATACAGTTGACTTATTGGTCTCATGATTTCAGAACTTAAATTTGATATAAGGAAAATGCTTATGTAAGGTCTGTGGTATGTTTAAAAAGAGGTAAAGAAAGAATGAATGATGTATGTATGTGACAATGTGAAGGAAGACAGTCCTCTTGCAGCAGGTGAAAATAGCCTTCTGTGGTTTAATGGTTAAAGGTTGCAGCGATGTCGAGTCAGCAGTTAAGGATTACCAAATACTAAATCATGCCTTTACCCTGATGGCTGAAGACTGCAAGCAATAACCTCCCTGAAGATTGCAGACTGCAAAGCCAGAAGATCATGTCCTACCAATCCCAGCCTGACAACAGGACAAGGAGGATGGCCTTTGCGTCTGACTCAGTGGAATCCATACGCGTATATGGACAGCTATCACTATACAGAATGAACACAAAGACAAGGCTTTGGCTCTTCCCACCTGCAAGAAGGAGTTTTGGACATGTCTAACAAGACCTGACTCCATCCCTTGTGGTCAGTCCGGCCAGCCACCAGACTGACCCGAGTGACTTTAGAACTTGGTAACACCTTAACCTTTGCAGGACTGTATGCCTCTCTGTGTGCGCGCTTGGTTCTTTTGTATGAATGAATGAATGAATGAGTAAGTCTGTATGGGAATGAGTGAAGCAGATAACCTTACTGTTCTTTATTCTTTTCATGTTGCATGTTTTGTTTTATGTTCCAATAAACGTGGCGTTGTGCCTTATCCCCTGATAAGATTCCTGCTTGTTTTTAATTCACACTGTATGCCCTGCGCAGACAACAGTGACACCCTGAAAAAGCTTACTGTTTTTTTAGTTGCTTCTTTCCTGTAAAATCCGTACGGTGCCCTACAGCATTCACTTTCAAAGGTGCTTAAGTCCCAGTAAAAAACAAGAGACTATAAGCTTCCTAGCCACTTAGGTGCTTTTATCCTAAGATTCTAGGACTGCATCTATTTCGCAAAGGGTCCTAATGAACTTGCATCTTGTTCATGCTCAAAGTTTTGCAAGAATATTTGTATGCCATGTTTTAAATTAGTAAAAACTTTTAACTTCAAAACAAATTACAGCAGCCCGTGAGGTTTTCAATATTTTGTGAAAAACAGCTCTGCTAAAATCACACCTGAAACTATATCAAATTTAATAGCATGTCATAGTATGAACATATACACACACTGCAATATTCTATGCACATTTATGACATTACAATGTGTTTTGTAGAATGTTTTCTTCACGTTTCTTTAACCACTGGGCCTTCATGTTTTAAGTGTGACATGACAGCAAAGAACTATGGGATTTTGTTAGTTCTTTGGTTACTCAGACAGTAGTTATGGCCAACAGCACTGTCTTCCATCTGCCATCTAGCATAATCCTTCTGATGCTGGTAGCAATACATTGTCTTCACTTGCCTAATGTAATAGCAGCTGTATTCTCCACTCTGATACCTCTAACAGGAGCAAGTAGCTAATGCAAAACACATCTGTTCATTTATTATGCAAAGAATGACACAAAGTGCATCACAACACTGGATACTATTCACTTTCAGGTGGAGCTTATATTGTCTGTTTTTACATATGTGGTCCTAAATACTTTAGCAGGTAATTATTTTGAAGACTCCTTTAGTATCCATAAGATGCTGTTGTCTTATTCTAATCTAGACAGTCTTGTTTCATGAACAGTGATGATAAACAGAAAGGAGTTTTCCTAAAGGATTCTCTGCACCATAATGTGTTTCCCAGAATGGTCTGCAAGAGCCCAAAGTAGTTATGCGCAAATGCTATTAAGTCCCTTTTTCTCCCCTTGAAAGCTTTGGGAAAAACTGTTTGACATTGTGGTGATTTTGGTAGCAAGAACTGGAATATCTCATATGAGCAGCATACTTTATTTTAAGATTATATTTAAGTTTTTTGATCTTTTGGCTTACTTCCATATATGTCTACGTGCCTGAAGCCAAGGGCAGTTGCTCTGAATTCAACTGAACAAAAATAAATAAGAACACTGTAGCTACAATCCACTAGGATCACTCAATAACCATGTGCTTTTTTCTGCAAGGGAAATATCATTTCCTCTTTTGTATAAGAGACTTGTAGAATAGAGTATTATAATGTTTTAAAATAAGTCCTTTTCATCTATGTTAAATTATGCTACCTCTTTCAACCTTGTGCTATACACTTCTCCTTATCTGTCTATATTAAAATCCCTATATTCTTCTGATTCTTTTCTCTCACTTTATCCTTATTTTCACTGATCTTTTGGAAAAGGAAAAAGTAAATCTGGGAGAACAACTTTGATCAAATTGAGTTTTTTATACCTTACAGTATACCCAGACTGCCAATATGACTCCTACAAAATAAGAAAATGAAAACAACAGCCATTTTGAATGTCTAACTTTTTCACTAGGTAACTAGGACTCCTGTATACCATAATTATTTCTGCATCTAATGGAATGGACACAGATACTAATCTGTGGCTACCAGAGGGTCATATAGAATAGTCCCCTGGGTGAACCTTCATTTCAATCTCCAGGACACACTTGTCACTGAAACTGAAGTGTTTCCTCTCTCATGGAGCTGAGTCTACCAGATAAAGCTGAGCACAGGCCACCTTCTATCCCTTCCCCCTGCCAGCTCATTGTAACTCTGCGCTGTAGGAAATGACAACCAAACGGAGACTAATTAATATTTTTCCTTTGATATTTTTGGCAAGCACATTTGCAAGGCAAAAAAAAAATTGTCTAGATGAAAACTTTTGTTTTGCCCATTCCCATAAGGAATCAGACTAACCTTTTATTTCCTGAACCTCGATACCAGCCTTTTTAACTGATCGATGTTCCATTTCTGTAACACAAAATTGCTCTTCAGACCAACTGACATTTTAGAAAGCCTTTGATGACATTTTCTTGTTAGCTTTACTTTACAATCCTAAAGTAAATAATCACATTTGCATTTGAGCTTCACCAAGACTGTTTCAGAACAATCCCCTGATCAGAACCCTATGAAACCATGAGCGTGACTCTCAGTTTGCAATGACAACCAAATCCTACACTACAAAGTTGTTTTTGAGGTCCCAATACAAATTCCTGACATTTAGTATTGCTGGAATTACCTAGTAACAACAAAATTGGAGACTGTCAAGGAAGAAAACTTTAGGCACTGGAGAAGTAGTACTGAGGATACAGTAGATATGCTATCATCCATCATGTTAATTCTGCTTTGAGTTAACACTCAAACTTTGTCCCTCCTCCTGCACAGGACATTGTATTCCTAGCAGTGAGGACTTTTAAAAATTTTTTTCCATATGTAATAGATTAGCCAAGGCCCACTTTTCCTGACAGCAGCAGTACTAAAGCTAGCATCCTTCCCAAATTCCAAGATGGGCAATTATATTTTCTCTCACCAAGCGACATCTGCATTTTCAAGTAGGGACATATTTCACATCCTGTCCTGAACTGCAGTGCAGCCTGTTGTACAAAATAAACCTTCTACCTTAGACATAGCTACAGTCACATACCATGGGTCTCTGGCACCCGGGGGCCAGTGCCTGCATTTGCAGCCCCTGCCCCCCCAGGCCTTCCTGTAGCAATACTTAAAGTTACATTGCTCGATAACAACTCTGAAGGGCCCAGCTGGTGCCTGGGGGCTATGGCCCCCTCCTGCCCCCCCGCCCCCGCTGTTGGTCTGCCACTGCATAGCTGTAAATCAATAGTGGGTAAAGGAATTCCTATACATAGTTTGAAATGCACTTTGTAAACTTCTTGAATGAAAAGATACTATACAATGCAAAGGCAAGTCACTAAACAGTAGATGTGTCATCCTATCTAAAAGGCCTATTCTGGGGGGGAGGGGGAAATGGTTTTGACTTTTTTAGTATTCTTTAGAAAAAAAGAACAGAGTCAATAGTTAATGCACTAGCCTGTGACCTTAGACTGGTAAGGGAAGGCCAGTTCAGCAAAACTGTCTTGAGTACGCTCAGAACTAGCTAGCTACTGTCTTTTTATAGTTAACATTTGATATTAAAATACACATCAGAGTCCTCACTTCATAAAACAGCAAAACTGTGAGTGAACTATTTAGTGGTGAGTTTTCATAAACCTTCACTTTGTCATTTTCTTATGAATGAAAGTGTAGAGGCATGTCCTGTTCAGAATATTGGAACAACAGTATCCAATCAGAACAGGGGTGAACCTGGTCTGGTACCTGCTCTGCTTGTAGCAGATGATCAAAGGAAGGTGCATGAAAAACAAACAGCCAACTATGGAATAACTTGCTTAGATAACAAGTTTATTTTAATGGCAGACAGCAGTTGGCTAATGCCCTGAAGCATGAGGTTTCATATTCTTCATGCATTTAATATCCTGCGTAAGGCATATTGTAGATCATATTGTTGTTTCTATAAAATATCTATTTTTTTCCCCCTGAAGCTCACTAAGTTGAATGTCTTGAATATTCAAGCCCCCAAGGCCCGGAATACACTCTCTCCAGAGGTGGTTCAAGCACCTACTTTGGATTCTTTTAAGAAATGTTTGGACATTTATCTTGCTGGGATCCTTTGACCCTATCTGTCTTCCTGCCCCTGGGGCAGGGGGCTGGACTCGATGATCGTCTGAGGTCCCTTCCAGCCCTAATGTCTATGAAATCTATGACATCTTAGATACATCACCTTAAAAACAAGCTGCTTAGTTTGGGGGTTAGAGGAATAGAGTGAACTGGGAAGTTTTCCTAGTTAATAGAAATACAGCAGTAAATTAATTGATCTGGTAAACTGATCGATAAAAGGGACTTTATTTTGGATTATTGCTTTATTTCAGCCACAGATAGTTTCCATGTAACAGCTTCTAAGGAAACAGGACTTTCAGCAAACAACACACTGAAGTATACTTATATATTCAGCTAAATGTACACAAGCAATATAGATCAGTAGTTTTGTAAGAACAACTGAGAACGCAAAGATTTAGCTAGCCAGACAAAACCATTGGCATGTCAACAACAGTCAGTTTGGCTGACACAAAGACCAACCAATTTTTTGCTGCATGTTGCTTACACAAAAGCAGTAGGATGTGAAAGTGGAACCTGAACAAAACAGCCAGAGGATACGTTCACTGAGAATATGGTTATGGAAAGGGTCTTTAAGAGAGCAAATAAAAAAAAGAAACATACTTTCTGAAGATACGAACTTCCATACTGTTCTGGCATGAGCATCTCCAACATATACTGTTTTATCTTCTGAAGCAACAATATCATGTGGCATCTCAAAATTCTGTCAATATAAACAACCACAAATCACAACTGAATGACTATACAAGAAAATGCAGTTAGATCACAAAGGAAAATTAATTTGAGACTCAGTCCTCACATAATGCAAGCTGCAACTGACCCAGTTGCCAGGAGTTAACAAAAGAGAAGGGGTAGGAGCTGAACCTTTTTGAAGTCATTCCTCCAGGGATCGTAGTTATTGTCATCGCTTAGAGAATGCTTAAATTATATATGATACAATGTACAGAGGATTTATTATTTATATTTTGGGGCAGAGTCCATTTTCGTCGGTATTCTAAAGTGAAAGTTTAAGGAACTAAACGTGGCTATTACAGCTCTGCATAGCTAAACGAATAGTCAACTGGTTTCCAGAAATTTACAACAGATGCACAGAGGGGAGGGGTGGAAAAGGGGTAAACAGATGCCTCTCTACCACATACGCAATGTGCAATGAAGCAATCCACAATATGTATAGATAACCTTAACCTACCTTTTCCTACTGCATGACTTACTGAATTAGCAATCAACCATTCGTTGGCACATGTTTTTTGATGTACCATACACATACTGTATCAATATGACTTCTTAGCACCACTGAAAACACCAGCTTTCCTAAAAACCCCTAAAAAAGAGCCCTCAATCCCCCAATGATGGGGGGAAAAGGAACCATAAAAGTGTTCACCATGTATTTGAAAATAAGAATAATGAGAGTAATTTTGTCTACCATATAAAACATCCCTATTATTCATTTAATTATTTGGCAAATAATATTTTAGATGCTTATAGATAATCAGTTGGCACGAGCAACCTTAATTACACATTAATACTTGCAATAGATTGAAAAAGGTCCTATATGCCCATGCTGACAGAGTCCTGACATAAAGTTTCCTGGAATTAAATACTTTACTAGAGCTGTGCTGTCCAACTGGTGTCTAACAAGGGGTTGACTCACAGCTCACTGACTCCTGGTCAAGGTACCCTCATTGCTATCCCGCTGCTGCTGGGCTCTCTAGGCTCCCATTCCCTTCTCCAGCTTCTGCTTTCTACTCTGAACAGTGAGGCCATAGGGCCAATGGAGCCTGTGACCTGGGGACATGTAACACTGCAGCATGATAAAGTGCCCTGCAGTACGGGACAGTAGGGGTGCTTACAGTGACCAGGGAGAGTGGGGAAAAAGCCTACAACCCATGCAGTATGCAACCACTAGTTACTCAGAAGTTGGAAAGCCCTGTAACTGGAGTAGGATTTTGATATAGCAGATTTTCTGCAGGAAAAGCATTGGTAGAAGCATAAAGCAGAAGTAAAAGTCCAAGTATCTAAGGTATAAATTTAAATCAGTTTAGCAGCTTGGTTAGAGACGCAGAAGCAACAGGTCGTATATGGCACAAATTATATTCTCTGCTTAGTAAAACCTGGGGGAAGAAAGAAGTTTGAAGAAATAGTGGAAAAATAATAATAAATGTGGTCATTTGGCCTTTAATCTTCATGGATCAGTCTCCTCTTCTATTTGTCTTTACACTTTAAATTAATTTCTTGGCCTGAACTCTGTTCTTTGTGCCTATAACGTAGTTAAACAAGGGACTTCCACAAGAAGCAATAAACTGCTGTGTGCTGAGTAAACTCTGGAGTAATACCTATGTCTGGTACGATTTAAGATTAGTTTACTTAAAGGAAAATGGAAAGTTACATATTTTTCCCCCCTTTGAAGATAACGGTTTGAAAAAGTTCCCAGTAGGTAACCTGTTTTGTGCTCTGTTTCCACCCCCAGTGTTGCAGCCCTCTAGCATTAACACCTCTTAAGAGCTAGGAGAGTTTCGGAAGTCTTGTACCAAGGAGCTATGGACACCACTGAAAATGGTGCAAGACACCACAAACAGATGTTGTTCTTGCATTTGGCTCTTTTTCCAGGCATTTTTCAAATTAATTTCTATGTCTAGAACAATTAACTTCCCACTGGATAAGGCACACCATTTATCCCACAGACTAACTTGGGGATCCTTCTCTTTCCAACTGGAGTCAGAATTACAAAATCTAAACTCTATGTAGGAGCAGCTTCTTTCTTAGAAACAAAGCATAAGTTGCCTTCTTAAAGCTTTGTTGTTTATGAAGCAGACAGGAGGCCCAAATGAAACAGTGAACTGGGCCCAGGTAGTCCTTCAAGCTTATTTACTTTTTCAGACATGAGCAATACATTTTCAAACACAGGATTACAACAATGGTCTGCTATGCACCGAGAAAAAACAAAGTGAGAGAAAATCACCTGCTGCAGAAGTTATTCTCAACATCCTGAATGGAACAGAGAATGATGCAGAAGGAAAGAAAGTATCATAGAACTGGAATGGACCTTGAGGATCTACTAATTCACAGATACCAGATTTTCTGTTCCTAAAGCATCCTACATAGAGGAAACTCTAGCTTTTTCTTGAACCTCCAGTGAAGATTTCACAGCTTCTCAAGGCAACGTATTCCACTGTCTTACTCTTGTAACATTTCAGAAGTTTTTTTTCTTGAGATTTGATCTAAATCTAGTTTGTTGCAATTTAAATTCTACTGTGCCATGTTCTAAGGCAGAGCAGAATCATCATTTCAATGGCAGCCTTTGAAATATTTGAAAAAATTGCTATCATGCTTCCCCTTAATCAACTTTTCTTCAAACTAAACATACCTACTACCAACAAAAAGGGTCATCATACAGCTTGCTTTCCAGTCTGCTCAGCATCTTTCTATACTTCTAAATATAACTGCAAGTATAACTGCAACTGTTTTCTGAAAGCATTCAAAAATATGAAATTTTCCTCTACTACTCCAATTCTTTTAGATTGTTTGTCCTACTTCAGGGAACAGGATGCTGATAGATTCTTTGCTTACATGCATTCATTTCTAAGAATGCTTTATAGTATTTTTTATGAAGAAATTTGGGGTTGGATCATAAACTAGTCTACCTACTCCTGAAAATATATCCTTACATCTAAGAACCGCATCTTTTTTATTTCACTGCAGAATATTTATGAAAGCTAGGGAGATGCTTTATTGTGCAGACTCAAGAGTCAAATTTTCAGCAACTGCTCTATGGGAGCATGCAAAATTTGCCAGTGTGATTATGAATATTGGCTGAAAACGCTACCATGATTATGTACGTCCACTCAAAAAATAAAAACGCCTCCACAATTGTACACAGTCTTTCTCTAGCTGAGATTATTAGTAAGAAAAAAACCCTTTAAAGAGCTAATGTTGTAGTAATTATTGTGTGACATCCTTATATAAAACTCTGAATGTTGGTTTCAAGCCATGTATTTATTTTTATTTATAGAGTTTTGAATGTGGACACAGCAATTTAAAAACGCCCAGAAAGAAAACATCTTTGTCTGGTGCAGCTTAAAATAGGCTTTCATCAAACAGGATATGGGATACACAGTATGGGGGACTTCTGATGTTCTTTCTTTGATTTAGTACGAGCCAAGAAAACTTCATAGTTGAAATTCATTTTAATTTGTATTATGGAATTTGAACAATATTGAGTAAGCACAGTTTAGTGTTTGCTAAGAAGGCACATTATACTCCTAAGTAGAAGCACTATTTTTATGCTTCAGTATACCATGGTGATATAAAAATCAGAACCTTAGTCCTTCTTTTAAACCAGTGAGTACTAACCTTTTTTGCAGGTGTGCCATAATTAGCTCTGCAACTTCCCAGAGCACCACTCTGATTCCTTTCTCTTACCCGACCTGCTGTGCAGCCTTCTGCTACCTGCCCTGTGCTCCCTGACCAAACTAGTGCTCTACTTTCTGCTCCCTGCCCTATCTGCCACTGTGCTATGTGCCCCCTTTCCAGTCTACTATGTGTCACACAGAGAAGCTGCCCATGCCACTTGTAGCACCCAGGCTGTAGGTTGACCACCTCTGTCTTAAACTAAAGAATTAGACATTTCCTATTTTCCCAAAGGCCTCATTTTCATGGCAACATAAAAAGACTAATGTGCAGAGTCTGTTGGACCTCAGATAACTCCCACCTGGAAATGTCACATATAGTTTCTTTACGTGAGTGGTGACAGGGGAACTATTAAGGAACAAGATGAAAGATTTCAATAGAATACAATATAAAAATCAGCCTCAGCCTCATGATTGTTAGCATTCACTTTAGATATGTGAAGGAGCTCAATATCAGCACATTCAGCTGCTTACAGAGCAATACCCTACCTTTCTGACTGGAACAAAAGTGTCAATAATTTCTCCAGTGGAAAAGTTCATCACAAACCCTTGCACAGGTTCTACGTCTCCAGGGTATGGCTTTCCATTAACTGCAAATAGCAGACCACCTGAAACACAAACAATTCATATTCTTTAACAACTTATAGATGGTAAATTACGTTCCTCTATTTACAACTGAGCTTAATTTTAACAAGATAGACAAGAAATGAGTGCCTCAAAGAGAAAGAATCAGAAGCAGCCATGGAAGAAGACGAGCTCCAGACACACCAAAATATTTATTTAAGTGGTTAGGTGTGGGAGCTGTGTAATCTAATGGAAGAGTGCTCTTGTGGAGCATCTGAAACGGTCAGGCTCAGAATGAATTAGGGCAGGGGTGGCTGACCTGCACTACGGGTTGTCACAAGTGGCGTGGGCAGCCTTTGTCTGGCACACAACAGATCAGGGAGGGGACAGGCAGCACAGCAGCAGATGGAGTAAGATGTGCAAAGTACAGCAAGAGATCAGGCAGGGGCAGAGTTGGGAACAGGAAGCAAAGCAGCAAATCAGGCAAAGGAAGGGGGTCAGAGTGGCACATGGGGACGGTATAGGGCTAATTTGTGGCGTGCCTGTCAAAAAGGCTGGCCACCACTGAATTAGAAGAGCAGGCCAGGAGATATCAAAAGACTACATGAGTTGAAAGAAAATTCAAAACCAGGTCCAAAGTGAGTGGTACTGGTGTCATTTATAAGCAGTTCAATGCAAACAAAACGAGTCTTATTTTCATGTCTTCTACTTCATAATTTTATCATAAAAACCAAGACACAAAACACATGACACTGCTGCCTCAGCAACTGGGCGTGTCTGTCTGGACCATTAAGGATAAGACACAATTCGGTATCCTGTGTGAGGTCGTTTAGCCAACCCCCTGCACAGATGCCGAAATTTATAATGGCTGATCGGCCACTTCAAAGAGTGCTATGCATTTGATGTCCTTGCTTTCTACTGTGTTCAAGAAAAACAAATGGTGCCTCCGCCCTTGTCTAGAACTCTGGCAGTTCTGAATACGAGAACTGCCTCTTCCTGGGCAACACTTTACAAACAGGAAGAACTGCTGTTTTGTAAATGGGGGGTTCCTTCCCCGCATTCTCTCTTTCTTCTGCTTCCCCATTCTGTGTTCTCGCTTTTATTCTTCTCCCTGGTCGCTCCGGATTTTAAAAAAGGAAGGTCTTACTTCCTTCTCAGTTATGTGCCTCTAACTACCATCTTCTCCGTTTCCATCTTATTCCTCCTTCTATTTCTAGATACAACTCTCTCCCCCAGACTGAGATATATCCAGTTTTAAAACTTTAATAAGCTGTTAAAAAAACATAAGAATGTGTTACTTGTGTGTGTTACTCTGGTGAGAACTTCTAAGCAGCAGAATGTGTGTGATACCTATATGACTTCATACAAAAGGGGAAATATTTTCTTTGAGTGACATTCAAGTGCAGCTCCAGTTTGAATATTCCTCAACTCTAGTTCCAGTTCTGAACTTCACCCTGATAATGGCTCTCTCTCTCCCCCTCTTTTTCAGAACCTACTTTTTAAAAACAGAAAAACTGCCAGCTACTATTATATTCTCTGATCTTCTAGGTGTTCATTAAGCAATTTATCATTTATTTCCCTGATTTGGAAACTTTTTTTTCTTTCCTGTTGCCTTCCTAATGAACAATTGCTGGAATGAACAATTTAAAAATTAGTTACCAATGTTTTATAGTTTATAGTTACTTAAGCAGAGCAAAAAGGTTGCTCTAGTTATTGCCCTTGTTGCTGACAAATAATATATTGAAGAACACTAATTTCTTCTTCTTTTCTCAAGAATGGGATGGTATGATAGTTTTGGTTTTTTTTTTTTATAAAACACAATAGTTCTAAGATATTCCACCAAATTAAACCAGGTCTTGAAATGGAACAAATATTTAGCTTGTCATGTGATATACTTCTTCTTAATAAAAGAATAAAGTGCATCCTTATATCAAGCTATTAAGCAGATATATAAAATTGGGAAAAATGAGAAGTCATTACCTGGAACGTATGAAACTGCAAATAATTCTCTTCCAAATGATTTGTGCTTGATTTCTTTTGTGAATTCTCCAGTTTCTAACCTAAAACACTGAATTCTTCCATTTTCTCTGTCTGCTACACACAGCTGAGCGAAGTCTGGTATCAGTGCTAAGCTATGAGGGATAAGGAACTGGCCAGATTTGGGTGTACCTGAAGAAGTCTCTGAAACAGAAAAATATCCAGTAAATTTTAACACAGATATAAATATATGGCTAGAAATAGTTATTTTCCACAATTACATTTGTTATCCTGACAATTCTCATACCAAGGCGGAAACCAGTCACATACATATGACTAGTGGCTTCTTCAAAAAAGTCTGACAAAGAATAGAAGTCCATGTAATAAGAAATTGAATTATTTTTTCCTGGAATTAATGAGACTAAAGTTAAAACCTTAAATCTTTATTTAAGGAAAAAACCTTGTGTTTACAAAAATAGATATTTTATTGAAAAACTATGTTTATTAGTTTGTTTGGAATATACATATACTTTTTTCCTTCTACTTTTTACAAGAACACAAATATAAAATATCTATATGTCAGTGTCTAGAACGCCACATAATGAAATTTAAAAGATAACAATAAGGGCCCAATTCTCTACCAGGATCTGTAAACATGCTTGCAATAGAAATACACAACAGTAACAATCATATCAGTCTTGTATATGCTCTATTTCCTAATCTGTGATGACAGTAATCTCAGCTAAGCAACATGGCTGCAGACAGAAGTGACAATTTTCACCCAAGCTGGCCACAGAAAACAGTTTATAGCTGTGGCCAAACACAAGTGCACAGCTGCAGACAGCTTCAAAAATGGCCAATCTAGTGAAAATCAGACCCCTCATTGCATGAGAGGTCAGATGAAGATGGTTCAAAACAGAGCACCTTCCGTAATTTCTGTCTGTGCTGCTTGCCATCCTGTTGCTGTTTTGAAAACAGGACGGGGGAAAGGGAATGGAGGGAATTTGATCTGGGGAGGGTTTCAGCCCCTGGTGGAGGGTAGAACAGGTGTATTGGAGCCCCCTCTGAAGTAGAGGGGCTCCAGCTGATCCACCCCACTGTCCAGTGCTGACTAGGGAACCCCTAAAATGAGTTCCCTTTCCCCCCCTCCCATTTTGAAAATTTTGCAGCTTTGCAGGGAGCAGGGGCCATTGCTAGGGGAAAACAGGCTGCAGGCATGCAGGTACCAGCTACTTTTCTCCCCCACTGGAACCAACAGTGAACTTTTATTTGTTTCAGGGGGTCCAAAATGTTTCCTGCAAAATGTTCTCAGTTACAGCACTTCTGTCTGTTCCCCAGGGGCATTTATAGATGTGCACTGGGCAGGGTGCGGGGGCCGCTCTAATTAAAGTGCCTGGAGGGTCACACGTATCAGTATCTGCGCACTGAAAAATGGTGGCAGGGGCATTTAACTAAAGCTCATTCAACAAGCTAGTTAAAGCACCCCAGCTGTCATTTTTCATGTCGGGGAGGCTGATACACATGACCCTGGAGAGTCTGTTGGAGTGTGGTAATTACCATGCTTCAGCACACTTGATTAATTGAGTCTGCTCTGACACGTTATAATTACAACGTGTTGAAGCAGCCTCTCTGCACGTGTATAGGTGCCCCAGGAGGGTTAGTCAATACCTTCACCCCACTGCATGATGAACATTCCATTTGGAGAGAACTGAACGATCCGACTGTTGCAGTAGCCGTCAGAAACATAAATGGTGCCAGTGATTGGATCCACAGCCACATCAGTGGGTTGACAGAAGTGATTTTTGTCATTGCCTGGTTGCAAAGCCATTCCCAGAGTCAACAAGGGAGCCTTATCATGTGCTCCCAACTTGAAAACCTTTTAGAGTAATAGAAAAGAGTAAAGTTTCAACTTATAAAATGCAACATGTAATACAAAGATTCATATAACTGTAATTGTATATAGAAAATACATAAACCTGCCTTGTAGAAAAACATATGAAAAAATAGGATTGAAATGCATCAGTCCTATTACGAAATCTCTTATCAAGTTTGTATAGATTTTGACAGTGGAAAATTTCTGCATAAGCTCTAAATCCTCACTTATTGCACCAAAAAAACAGTTGAAATCTTAGGGTTTCATTATACTGGGAAGTTGACCAGGAAAGCTATAAAGTCGCTTCTATTCTGGAATCGAAGCGTCCACATAAATAATTATTTCAGAATAACTCAATCCATTATAGCTATGCTGGTTGCTTTCACAATACAGACAATCTCTCAGGCTGTGTCCAGACACGCGTGGCGATGTGCAGACACACCTGTGGTGCTACACATTGCACATTCACTGTGCTGCAAGGTAGCAGCCTGGGGGAGGTGGGGGGTTAACACCAGGAGATCGCGGGATCAATAAAACCTGTGCAAAAAAAAAAAAGCAGGGGGGTACATGTGGGGACAGTGTGGACTGCCCAAAACTGGATCCTGGCCAGCCGGAGCCATGCTCCACCTGCCAGCCAGTCTCCATGTGTCAGGATCGCCACTGCTGCAGCCCCAGGAGGCTCCCAGGACCATAGGTAAGGCTGCTGGGGCCAGCCCAATGCTGGCTCCAGCCTCCCCTACACCACCCAGGGTAACCTAATGCCCACCAGAGGATGCATGGTGCAGGCGTTCCCCATAGACAAGTAGCAGCAGCACAAGGTGTGCTGCTGCTTCTTGTCCCCAGGGAAACAAACATCCATGTTCATGTGGACATTAGTGTTTATCCTAACTGCCACAGAAAAACTTGGTAATCTTAAGTAAAATGTACAGATTCACGAAAGTTTTAAGATAACAATGTTACTATAATATTTCTAGAAGAGCAATACACATACCTGATGGAGAGCTACATCTGTGACCCAGTAGTAACCATCTTTGTCTATACTCAAGCCATGTGGTAAATAAAATCTGCAACAAATTTAAAAGAACTATATCAAAGATATGAGGTGATCTATGGTTCTGCTATGATATGTCATAGATCTGTTTTCTGCATTGGTGCCTAATTTTCTTCCGAGAATAACTGAAGATTTTGCTCATTATCTATACTAGGGGTGTCAAACATACAGCATGCGGGCTGGATGAGCTCCACTGAGCTGGCTTATCTGGCCCATGGGGTTTCTCACAGACTGGATCACCCATGTCTGTGGGCTGGATATGGCCCATGGGGTGCACTATCATGGCTGTCAGAGCCCCTGTGATGGTGGTGGTTATTTCCACAGTTCCTGAAGCTGCTGTTTCAGCACAGCTGCTGAACCCATGGAGTTAACACGGCTTGCCCCCCTTCCTCCCCACACCTGCCACCAAAATAGGGTCTTTGTCACCCCTGGCAATTAAGATCAGCAACAGAGGAAAAGGGTGGGGAGGGAAGACAGTGGCATTAATTCCCTGAATTCTGGAGTCATACTGAAACAGTGGCTCCAGCAGTCATGGGGATTAACGCTGCTGCTGGCAGGTCATTTGGCTTGTGGAAATGCCTAGAGTCTGGATCCAACCCATGGGTTAAACAGTCAGTTTTCAGGAGGGAGGAAGGTCAAAAATGGCATCCCACAAAGATCTGTGTGCTGGACCTGATTTTATTAAAAATTTTCATAGATAATCTGGAGCGCACAGTGAAACCTCTAACTTTGACTATCTGGAATGATTTAGTATCGTCTGCAAATCCCAGGCTGATAAAAAGGAGCTGCAGAAAGATTTCACAAAGCTAAGTGACTGGGCAAAAAAAAGCAGATGAACCTCAGTGGCAGTAAGGGCAAGGTAATGCACATAGGAAAAAATAACCTCAATTATGCATACTTATTGGTGCGTTCTGAACTACCTGCCACAATTCAGGAAAGAGACCTTAGAGTTACTGCAGAAAGTTCCCTAAAAGCATCAGTTTAATGCACAGCCGTGACCAAAAAAGCCAATAAAATGTTAGGCATTATTAAGAATGGAATTGAAAACAAAATGGAAAACTATCATACAACTATATAAATCCATGGTCTGCCCACATCTTGAATACTGTGTACAGTTTTGGTCCACATTTAAAAAAGGATGCAGAAGAAATAGAAAAACTACAGAGACAGGCAACCAAGATGATCAGGGATATGAAGCATGCAACATAAATCTTTTCTGCCATATCTAAAGAGATTAAAAAGGCTAGGACTCTTCAGTCTGGAAACAAGGACCAGGGAGGATACAACAGAGGTCCCAGAATACTAAAACCACGGGGTAACCACTGAAATAAGCAGGAAACAGGTTTAAAACTAACAAGAGAAAATACTTTTTATAGAGTGCATGGTTAACTTGTGGAACTCACTACCAGGGCTATGCAAAACAGGCTGTATTCGATTCAGATTCAGCCCGAATCGGGGGACATTGATTTGATTCTTTGATTCAGATCACTGTCCCCAATTCGATTCAGCTGAATCCGAATCTGAAGATTCAGTGCCGATTTGGAGAATCAGCAATTTGGCCATAGACACAGCTTTAAATGTTTTTTCTACATACCTCGAGGTACCAGGTGTGGCTCGTGAATGCTGTGATGCTGGAACAGAGGGAGCATCCCACAGGAGTGCAGGGGCCCCCCACGTGCTCGGCAGTGAACCCAGAAGTGGCGCTGCCACGCGTGCTGGGCCCCCCCCCCACTCCCCTGGTTTGGCGATTGGCTGCAGGGGACCCCAGGTGCCCCCCGAGACCCAGGAGGCATGAAGGGGGAGGGGAAGGGCTCAGCATGCTCCGCGGTAGACCCAGGAGTGGACTGGAACTACTTTTGGTCCACTTCCAGGTCTGCTGCCAAGAGGACTGAAGACCAATGCTCCAATGCTCCTGTGGGACGCTCCATCCTCCCCACCATCTCAGCATTCACAAGCTGCCTGGTACCTTGAGGTCTGTAGAAAAAACATTTAAAGCTGTGTCTATGTCTGAATCATCAAATCTTTCTGAATCTCTCCGAATCGATTCAGAGATTAAAGGGTCTCCTGATTTGATTTGGATCTAGAGATTCGGCCACCGAATCAGGCCACATCTCTGCCAAATCAAATCAGTGACCAAAGCTTTGCACAGCTCTACTCACTGCCCACAGGAGGTTGCAGACCTAAAAAGTATAACCAGGTTCAAAAAAGGACTAGACAAATTCATGGACAACAGATCCATTAAAAACTGTTAAACAGAGCAGTCAGGCACACATCTTCTGGCAACTCTAAACCAATGAAGGTGGATGTTAGGGAGGGTAAGACGCAGGTTAGACCACTTGAGATACAGTCTGTTCATGCTCTCTCTCTAAAGCATCTCCCACTGTCAGATGCAGGATACTGGGCTAGATGGACCATCAGTGTGACCCAGGATGGCATTTCCTATATTATTATGTTCCTAAGAAAGCCATGTGGTCAGGAGTCAGCCTGCAGGCCAAAAAAGATTCACATTCCAGATCTACAGAGATTTGAGTGACCTGAATCTATAAGAGATATCTCTATGCCAAACTTCAGCTATTAGCTGACTATCCAGAATTTATATTATGGAGTGAACAGTACAACATTCCTGGTGAAGGGCCTTTAGCTCTTGACTTTGTTTGCTACCTTTATGTCCACAAGAGCCCAATACTGGCAGCCTGTGGGTACCCTGCAGTAAATAAGCCTGTTTTACCTGTTTTTTTGTTTATTTGGGACAACAGATGAAAGGATGTTGATTATTAGACAGTAACAGTTTAGTGGCATCGTTAGTTAGTTACTGGTTGTTGGCAATAATTATTGATTTTTTTTAGATGATCTGACTGAGAAATTGACTGGATGTGACACAAGCCTTTGAAAATGCAGATTAGAAGGGCTCAGACTCCTCAGGAAGAAAATGCAAAAAATATCAATAAAAGTAAATAAAACTTACAAATTTTTCCCTGTAGAATGAAGTACTGCCGCATTACTTGGGTCTATTACAAGAATTGTATTCTGTTCAATTGGTCCAAGTCCTCTTTGTTGATAAACAAATCTACTGTCAAAAGAGCTATGCAAATATATCAAAAGACAAAAGGAATACATTATACATTTCAGTTCACAAGCAAAGTTACATATGATTAATCAGTTTTGTATTCCAATTAAAGTGAAAATGTTGGTTTTGCATATCTCTTACACTACCTACATTTTTTATAATTTTGAATGCCAGTTGTTACCTATATGCTGGGAGAAAAGTCTCTCTCATGATACAACAAGAATGTACAGCTGTTCAAGGGATTTGTTGCGGAAGAAAACTGGTTCTTCCCAAGAGTTAGACTGGACACTTACCAGTAAGATCTTCTTTCTCCAAATCCAAGTTGAATGACTATATACTTCTCTCAGGTATGGAGAACACCCAATATCCCACAGTCCTCTTCTCTGCCTCCCAGGGACAGGAAGGGAATGAAAGGACTGGCTTCCTCTCAGCCACCCGGGTGAGCTATCAGAGAGTTCTACAGGGACCCTGCCCTGAAAAATCTGTACCCTACCTCTGCCAATCACCTCACTGGCAGATGGAGGGCACTCTCCTATGGAAGGAACCCTCCCAACATGGGTTTCTGCTGCAGGAGTATGCCCCTCATTCCCCAACACTCCTATGAAAGACCACAGGGTTTCTATAGGACTGTTGGGGGAAGGGGAAATGCAAAAAGCAGAGGTTGTTCTCTTGCAGCAGGAGGCAGGAAGATTCCCACCAGAGGATAATGACCCCCATACTGCCAATTCTGATTGGCAGGATGTGAAGGGCCTTCTCCTAGGGCTGGACCCTGTGCTGGACTGTCTGTGACAGTTTCTGCTTTTCAACAGCTGCCAACTGCCAATTAACAGCCTGCCCCTTCCCAGGAGAGAGGACAGGTTATCAATTAAATGGACTTCCTTAAGGGCAATGACTCTAAGGGTGAAGGATATTCAGTTATTCGCTTCTTTGAACAAACAAGCAGAGGGTAGCTAAGAAACTGTTTTAAACCTGAATTGTTAAAAAAACAAAACTACATAAATCTCATAAAAGTTTCTATTTATTTATCCAGTACTTAAGCCTATATTTTACATTGCTTTTCAGCAAATGTTGGGCAGAAAAGTATGACATACATGTCCTTATCTCTCCACCACTAAACCACACACCACTGTAAATGCATACAAAATGCATTTGAAAACAATTTAATTCTACTATCAAGTTGAAACTCAGGATTTTGAAAACTAAGATTTATTGAATTAATACACTTGCATATGCTTAACCAAGGGCAAAAATTACTTTAGCAGTTTCTCTACATATTCTGAAGTAGCCCTTGTATTATTTTGTAACCTCCTATGACGTTCACTAGCACACTTCACCCTTTCTGGTCATTTGAGTGCAGCTGTCTCCTTTTGGGTCAACAGCCTGTCTTCCAGTCAGATACCTTGAAAGGTCCCCAGGGATTCTTTCCTGCCATGTCTTGTTGGTACTGGTTATTGTTGCGAAGATGTTTTTAAATCCTGCCTCCCCTGCCTCCCTCCTTCAGCACTGTAGCCTGGACTCCTGTTTCGGGGCTCCGCCTCCCCTACACCCCGCCTTGTGCCAACCAGAGATGTTGCTCCTTGGCCACAGCTGAGACAAAGTCTGCTCACCACAGTAAGGGCCTTAGCCCTTATATAGTCACAGTCCAGTTTGGACAGCATACCATCCTGTTTCAGGCCTTACATCAACCTGGTTTGTCCTCCTATTTGCCCCTGGATACCTTACTCCCAGGTGTGCTCCCTTTGTTCCCAGTATTGACTCATAGCATCTGACTGTTTTTTTCCTCTTTCTCTCTCTTCCCAGGCTCACCACTGTTCCACTCCACATTGGCTGCATCCAGTATCCATGGTCTTGTCCCAGGTAAGAGTTCAGGCTCTGCCAAGCCAGCTTTGTTCGGGCATTCCTCCTCCTGGGGTTGCCACCACTTGCCCCTGTCAGGGCAGTTATATGATTCCAGATGCTCTGGGACTTCTGAAGGACCCACTTCTGGTCCTCCCTGAATACTGGCTGGTAGGGTTTTTACTCCCCACTCCAAGGGCCGGCCAGCGAACCAGGGTCAGCACGCCGCCATAAAGTGTGTAGCCACTTCAGTTTTTCTCCCTCTGGTCTCGGTGCAACTCGTCGTCCTGAGGCAGCCTCTCTCCCTCCGCACCTTTGATCCTCAGCGATGTCTCATCGGCTTCGTGCCTCTCTTTGCTCCTGGCCACAAGGTAAGTCTTGGTTTGTGGTGGCGTCCCTGCCACACATTCCAACTTTTTATAATAAGTGCTTGGCATTCAAAGGAAACCAGACACTAACGAAATGCATGTAAGCAGAAGTCTTTCAAACAAAACTTTAATTAAGTGCAGAAAATGTAATTTCATTTTCAACTAAAATGTCTGAACACATGATACACTTGAATTCTCCCATTTTCTTCCTTTTTTTTTTTTTTTGCTTTTTTTTTTTTTTTGCTTTTTTTTTTTTTTTTTTTTTAAAGACGCTTTAGTGTCTTTGAGATCAATCCAATTATGATCAAGGAATGTTGGTAAATACGGACATGCTTTACAGAAAAAGACATGGCTGTGAATAAAGCTAGAAATACTTTATACAATACAGTAGTAGCAGCACAACTGCTTTATAACATTAAATATTTTATAGACTTAGAATTTTTGATTTGGGTAAGTGATAGACTACTTAAGTTTGTTCCATTTCCATTGATTACTTAGTTAATTTGTTTATTAAGTTTATGACAAACCACAAATAGAAAACCTTTAAGATTATATTCTCCTGACATTAAAATATGCATCATGTGATTCATATTACCATCATATAGGTTTTATTTTTTGAAACATATAAATAATTCCTTCCTGCTCTTCTGAACAATGATGGGCAAAGTGGCAGATCCTAGGACATTTATCTACTCTGTTATGTGCTTCAATGACTACTTCTAACAGTTTCACTTTGAATAGCAAGTACTTCATACAACAGAAAAAAGCTCTTTATAATAACTGTACAGAGGAGCACTAACAGGAATTTGATCCTTTGATGGAAAAAAAATACTAAAAGTTATCTTATTCGCAGCAGAAGGAACATGGGAGCAATTCATAAACTGAAACTAAGTTACAGTGTTTGCACTGTAGAACTACATTAAGCTGCCTAGGTTTAATGTTCTAAAGCAGACTGGGCTTGCATTATAAGCAGCACAGACCTTTCACTAAGTTGCATTGCGTTGTATAAGAATCCTACTTTTTTATGGCATATATTAATAAAACATGAAGACATTTTGTGCATTGGTTCTTTTTACAGTAGAGCACTCATTTGGAACCCCCCCCCTGAAATGACCAAGTCCCAGAATTCATCAAAATTTACGGTTTTTTGGAGGATGGTAAATTCAATTACTGACTTTGCATATTTCTATCTAATCATATTAGCTTCCATCTATACATATTAGCTTAGGTAAGGCTAATATCAGTTTTACTTTGCTGCAACCAAGAACAGTGAAACAGGAAAGAAATCCAAACAAATTTCCATTGTTGGACTGATTAAAAATTTAAAGATATTTATATCTCCACTACCTCCTAACACAGTGATCTTAGTGATGAAAGTCTGTAAAAGGCACTCTCCACTATCTGTCTACTTCAGGGATGGGCAAAATACTGTCCATGGGCTGGATCCAGCCCATGGAGGGTTCCTACCCAGCCCAGGTGCAGGGGCAGCCCAAGCCGCAGTGCTTGCCCAGGCACACAACCGGGCTGGGGCAGCACAGCTGCCAAACTCCATTTCCCAGAAGCCCAGGCAGCAATGGTGGCTTCTTCTGGCTGCCTTTGCCACCAGACCCACCCTGCTGCCCGGGCACTCCAGCCCATCTGCCCCACACCCACTGCCAGAGGCAGGATCTGTGCAGGCAGGGAGATCAGCCAGATGGCTGGAATGGGGCTGCGGGCTGTCAGGGAGCAGTGTTTGGGAGCAGAATGGTTAGGAGGGGCCAGGGAAACCCCAGGATCTTGGTGTGGTGGCAGTTCAAGGCCAAGGCAGAGCCACAATGCACTGGTACAAATCCTGCAGAACTGGGGCTCTGCCATGGCCTTGGCTCCATACTGTCACTGTCCCAAGATCCCGTGGTCTTCACGGAAACTGGCAAAGCACCACATGGGCAGTACACTCCTCTGGGTAGACACAATTGGGGCACCCTGCCCACACAGCTCCCAGCCAGTCTCTACGGAGACTCCAGGAACTTGGGGAGGGGCCACAGCGTGGGGCCAAGCCGTGGCCGAGCTGCAATCTGTTCCCTGCATGCCCCTGCCCATGGAACCCGCACCTGTCACAGGGACGTGTAGGCAGCAGATTGTGGCCCTGCGCTGTAACCACCTTGCAACCCTACCTTTGCCTGCCCCTCCTGCTCCTGAACACCACTCCTAGCCCACCTGTGGCCCCATCCCACATACGGAGTTTTGGGGAGTTGTTGTGTGGAGGGGAGCAGTGCTCCCCTGGCCTGTGACACTTTAACACAACTGTTTATGTCACCCGCAGGCCCAAATAATTGTCCACTCCTGGTCTACATAGTGGGGCTGAAGGGGAAGACGAAGAATCATAGGACAAAGTGTTCACAGACTGACCTGTATCTTTTTCCATGTCACAACATGTGGAAGAAAGCAGTGAAATCAAACTGGCCACAGGAAAAACAAGCGAGAGAATCCAACCATCCCCCATACTATAGAAATGGGCAGCCCATCAGCTCTTGAAGCTCTAGAAGTGGGTATGTAAAAAGCTTCTCTAGTTCTGGGTTGTAGTGGTGGTTGAATTTTAGTTTCCCCATTCCACATCCCACAGGTTTTCTAAAAACTGAAGGCCAAATTTAATTTGGTACCATAGGCACCATAGATACCTGGGATGCACAGCTGCAAGCAACCCCTGTGAATTCTCACTGCTGTGCCCCAATCCAGGGCATGTGTCTGCAAATGGGGGAAACCCCAATGATACTAACCTCAACAGCTTGTAGCTATTGTGCTGCAGGATTACACCCCTGAAGCCCCAGGAGAGGCAGGGCTTTGCCAATGAAGTGGATCAGCTGTTCCAGGACTCAAAGATGATGACTTATTATACCGTAAGAACCCTGACAGCAGGTACTGGAACTGCAGTTGGGCAAAAGGTATACATAGCCCCCATCCATTTTGGGATGGCTCTCCTTACACATACTTGGAGCATGCTTAGGATTCAGTGCTTCTCTAAGAACTTAGAGTTTAGCTGTCTCCCAGTACTAATATTATTTGCAATAGAATTTAAGGCAACAAATAAGTACCTAGGTGCTCCAAACTGGGCACCTAGGTACTAGGCAACAAATAAGTACCTAGGTGCTCCAAGCTCAAGAAGCCCAGTGTAGAGAACACTGAAGTCCAACATGCAAGTTTCTTATGACATTAGAGGCTGATTATATAATGTGGTAGATTCAGAGGAATCTCCCTTCAGAGGAATTCTTGTGGCACACCATAAGCAAACAGTGGTACTCTCATTTAAAGTGTCAAATTGTGACTATTTGGTTGCATCAATATTTTTGGGCATCTGGAGCACGACAACAGCTTGGACATCTGTTTGCTCATACCTTGTGCTGTCATAACAATTTTTATGGCGGTCCAAGGGCAACATCTGTTTCCATCCTTATTGCACTTTATAATAAAGAGAGCAAACCACAGCAAACTGAACACCAGGACTACCCTCACCTACCAGACTTCCCTACCCACTAGACTGCAGAAGCATGCTCCCTCTTCCCTGCTATCCTTCTAACACCATTGGGTGCCCAACTTCAGCAAGAGGAGAGGAAATGTTTTACCGGCTTATCCTATAGCCTGGTCATTCGGGCACCATTGGAAAAATCACTGATCTAGATTTAAATCTCCTCAGAGTAAACAGACTTAAAACCCAGGTAAATTGCTCTAACCATTAAAATACCGAGCAAAGGGCTTGCAGCACCATCTCGATTATGTACCTATTGTCAGAAGTGGGACTAGGTGTTAAGTATTCTGTATTTCATGTGACATCATTGTTGGATGCCTATTCACTAGGGAAGTGCCCAAGTTTTAGGCCTTTCGATGCCTAAGGGCAGACACCAATGGAGCCAGTTTGAATCTAGCTTTGAATGCATTTAAAGACATTACTGTTCTGGGCTGATGCTAACAATCAGCTGATTGTTGGCATCTACTGAGTCAGCCCCTGGTCTGGAGAGACATGCTACCTATTCAATTAAGGTCCCCTACAAACCGGCAGCAATGACATTTATGGCACCATAAACTGGCTGAACATGTGGCATGCTGCAATTCGTGGTGTGATTAACACATTAATCGTACCATACATGTAACATCTGCCAGGACTCACAATGGAGGACATATAACCAACATCAAGTTTCTGTATATAACTACCATGTGTCAGGTATCCAGGTTGTAGCCGTATTGGTCTAGAGGCAAAAGGAATCAAAACTCATGGTAGAGGTGATAGCTTTTTTTAGACCAACTAGATTTCTGCAAAAACATTTTTTCCTTTAATTGCAAGCTTTCAGGCACAAACCCCCTTCATCAGGCATAGGAGAAAAGATTGTAAAAGTTCTCCTAGGTAGAAATGAAAGTTCATATTTCATAGGAGAGTTAAAGGTTGCAACTAAAGAAATTAAAAAAGCTTGAAATTAAAGAATTATTTTTTTAAAGTTTTTTTTTGCAAAAATCCAGTTGGTCTAATAGAATCTATCACCTCTGATTCCTTTTACCTCTAGCCCAATATGGCTACAACCTGGATATCTGACACATGGAAGATATCAAATTTTAGCTGTTTTTTTAAATGAAATTTTCATAATTTTACAAGAAGGGAGCAAGCTTTACCACCTGAAAACTGAGGCCCTGCACCTGCTTTTATTCAAGGTAATGTGCATCATCACAGAGCTCAAAGTTACCTCACTACATAAGAAATTCCTGCCCAGAAGAGCATTCCATCTTTTTACTCTTCTGTGAAATATGAAACACCATAGCCAGAAGGAAGTATGACTACATCCTGCTTGCCACCAAACAACTTCAAGGTAAACAGGCTATTCCAACTTTTCTCTGAGCCTAACCTACATAAAATGAACTGTTCTAAACAGATTTTACCACACCTTTAACTCTCCTATGAAAAATGAACTTTGATTTCTACCTAAGAGAACTTTTACAATCTTTTCTCCTATGCTTGATGAAGTGTGTTTGTGCCCGAAAGCTTGCAATTAAAGAAAAAATGTTTTTGCAAAAATCTAGTTTCTCTAATAAAAGATATCACCTCTACCACGAGTAATGAATATAGCTACCACTCTTTTAAACCTGTACTGTGGTTCTGAGACTGAATGGTCTTCACAGCAGAATGTGCTGTGTGAAAAAAGATACCTTCTTTTCCTAACAAAAAAGATGTATTGAAAAGCTTGTGCTATCACTTACTTTGGGGTTCTTTTTTAAACTATACTTTTCTCGACCATGTTTAGTAATCACATCTCTTTACTCTGCCCATTTCCTTTCACATTCCCACTTAAATGGGGAAGAGCAAATATAATCAAGTGTATGCTGCCTACACTGACAATTATTTATCCACAAAACCATGTCTTCAAATGTTAGGAAGGCATTTGACAACTGATCTGTCGTTATACCAGATGCTCTTAACCTTAGCTGCTGTTGTGTCTTTGGACTCTGGGTGGATGTATCATAATTGGCAGATTTTCAAACCACAAGTTTTGGAAGTGAAATGAAGAAGTGAGTCACACCAATACCAAATCTGTCGGTCTATTCTGAAATGTTTTTGATTCAATTCTTTCTTCAGTGACACAAAGAATAGGATTTTATCCATGTGTGGGAGGAGAAATAAAAATACTCAGATCAATAAAAGCTCTCAGTGGGAGCCTGAACAACACAACCTATAGCATGTACCACTTTTTCAAATAAAATGGTCTATAGATAAACATGGTTGGTTAAGACAGAAAGATCACTTTGAAATAATACAAGAAGTTTACAATTTCCTTTTTATCCATCAGGTTATCTGGTTAAAACATACTGGTTTTCATAAAAAAATATACAAAAAGATTGCTCTTTTTGTGCAGAGGACAGGGAACAGCTGTTTCAAGCATTGTTGCCTGTAAAATAATCTATAAAATACAACCTTTTAGAGACTGTTGTGATGAACTAAAATTCCCAACAGATGAAACAGATACTCTTAACCATCATGTTTATGTGCATGGAAAACAGATCCTTTGTAAGATATGTTCAATAAACCATATTTTATAGATGTACTGCATTTCCTTTCTGCTCCCTGATTGCTTTAGAGTTTATGCCAATAGCTTTCAAAAGTAAAATAAAAATAGAAGACAAAATCAAGACAGTACACCAGCACATGGTCCTTCTATGCTGTTTGACAATATCTTTTTGAAGTAAGAATGCAACAATGTCTTCCCAATTTAGTCTTTTAAAGTTACCTGACTCATTACTGACTAATTACTCCCCCTAATATTTGCAAGAATTTAGTTTATGCACCAGTATCAGTTTTAGTATAACCCCCTACAGATAAAATTCTGCTCTAAGGTAGACAATGAGGCCAAAATCAATTTAATTCACGCATGCTCAGCAAAAGATAAGAGTTTGGTGCTAAGGAAGAAGGGTAGAATATTCAAAAAGAACATAAATAATTAATCAATGCTAGTCCAATTGAAAGTCAAAACCACTTAGGTGCTTTTGAAAACCCCAGTCAATGTATTAACAAGCCAGTAACTGAATACATGCCGAGATGTATTGTCCACATGCACACTCTTACTAAGGAGTTTCTCTCTCATCCTGAGTTTCAGCTGAAGACTTTTTTTTAGCCTCAGCAGTACCTGGAGGGTATGCTCTAGTCCCACCCCTTCGCATGCCCCCACAGCCAGGTGGATAAAGGACAGTATGCATTTCCTGCTTCTGAGTTTCCTCTCAACTACAGAGGCCAAGGGTACACTACCTTCTTTCTCCTTGGTATAGGGGCAGGGCTAGAGAATGAGATCACACTTAAGGTACTGCTATGGCAAAAATGTCTCCAGTCAAAATTCAGGATGAGACCCACCTACTAGTGAGAATGTGTATTTGGACAATCACTTGAAGGAAAAGTACTTGTTACAACATATCAGATGGAAATCTCTCTCTATAAAAAGTTCTTATTTTGGAACTTCATTCTCTCTCCCTCTCAAACACTAAATAGTGCAAAAGTGGTAATTGTAAGAGTTTGAAGTTTTATGGGACAATATTGAAAGATATTTACATTTTATCAAATTAGAAGATCAAAATTTGTTTACAGAAAGTACCATGTTATGCACTAATTTTGTTTTATTGTAAAAATCTAGTAATTTCAGAGTCTCATATCTGCTATTAACCAGCTACCTCCTCCTCTGCAAGCAAATCTAAGCCTAGGTCAATTTGCTTTAGCCTCTAAAAACAAAAAGTGGCTAAATTCTTTATGATCATACAAAAATAGGGCTGCTGAAGTCACCTAGTCCACCCCTCTACTCAAGGTAGGATCCCTGACAAATATCCATGTAACCTGCTTTTCAAAATTTCCAGGGATGGAGATTCCACAACTTTTCTAGGTAGCTTTGTCCAATGTTTGGCCACCCCCATAATCAGAGTCAATACCCTGTCTAAAAGAAAATACATTCAGCACACAGCATAAGATAATTATCCACTTACTTTTCATCCCATACATGATCACCCCTATGGAAGATAACTAGGTTATATTCAGGGTCCAGGGCCAGTCCAGAAACCTGGCCTAGTTTAATGTTTATTCCAGGCCAGTCTACCGCCTCTTCCATGTGGAAATCTAAAAAATAATAAAAATAATCATGAAGTATATTTATGTGAAAACATGAAACCAGGAGAAAATTCACAATGTTATGATACAAGAATTAGCAGAGATTTTATGTTTATTTATTTACATGCAGTATTTCCATAAAACATGTTCCAATTTGACTGCAAGCAGTAATTTTCTAATGAAAAAATATAATTCATGCATAAGCATTGGCATCTTGATCTACATAGGATGACAGAAAATATGTGAACCTACCTTGGACTTTATTCTTTTCTCCATCTCAATATGCTACATATGCACAGAATATGAATTTATCACCAACTGTGTAAGCACACACTATATTCTATGGTTTAAGAGACTGAATTAAATACATATAATCAGCAAAGTGAGTATCTATTATTAACATATCAGTCATTTTATTAAAATTTAAAAAAAAATTGTCAATTTGATTCTGACTGGCTTGGTATCAAAGATGGCTGATCCAAAACAATCACAGTCAAAATCCATGTTTTTCAAAGAGCAACAAAAACAGATGAAGAGCAAAACCTGTTTTCCTCAATGCACAAGGAAGAAACCTGAACAAACTATTAATACCATGCATGTTGCCTCTGTGTACTTTCAGAGGGTAAAAACCTCCCGTTATCCTGTGTAATATTTGTATCTCAAGTTAGCATATTACATTGTCTGAAGTAATTTATATACCAAAGAGCAAGTAGCTAAAAGGAAGGACAAGCGGAAGGGCAGTGAAGAAAGGAATATCTGTCAACTCACTTAATTTCTTTATTTCTGAGAACAGAAATTCCTGCTAATTTTTGGATAACCCAAAACCTGATTTTCACACAATGAATCAAAAGCATTGTATTTAGCAAGAGAGTAACTCTGAAAATTGGAATCAGTCTCTTTGTGAAGTCATTTCTCATCCTGCTGCTATATAAAAAGATTATTAAATAATTATAGTATTATGTCTAAGTTTGTTTATGATTCACAAATGTTTGCTTTTTACCTCAATTCGTTCATAGTAGCATATAGTGTTTGTTCTACCCTAAGGATTTTAATTTTGGGGGGAAAAGATGTTATCAGTAGTGGTCAATGAGTGATGCCAAAAATGTTTATGGTTTGAACAGAAGAAAATAGTTCAGAAATCTTCCCAAAATCCTTGTACCCCCACCTACCCATTTAAACACTCTTTGTTGTTTACATTGCTCATCCCCATTCAGGATGGAGTTACAGTGTACTACACTAATGCTAGTGACTATTAATTTAATTTGTTATTTGGCTTGCCTTCTCTGCAGTATTAGCTCAAGATGCAACTCAACTACTGGCCTTAACCGGTCTACTGTACACACACACAACCATTCTGCTCAAGATAAGTTGTACCTAAAACTCCAGCTATATTGAACATAAGAACAGCCATTCACTGGGTCATACCATAGCTCCGTCTTGCCCAGTATCCTGTATCACACAGTGGCAGATAGTGAATGCTGAAAGGGAGTCAGCAAGGTATGACTTTTCCCCCCTGTTCCTCTCCCACTTAGCCTCCAGCTTTTAAGGTCTAGGAATTTTTTAACCACAGGCTGTGAATCAGGTCATGTAGTAATGAAGGGCGTCTTGATTACTCTAAGCTGCTAATTCAAAAGCTCTTCAGAAACGGACTGTCACTCATGAAGTGCTGACTTGCTAACTTGTGAAGAATTAATATGAGAATTAATATGAGTACAGAATTAATATGAGTACAGATAACTCAAGCTACTAATTCAGAGGAGACAAGCCCATCGTGATTCATTGTCTTCCAGTGACATTAAACCATTATAGCTGTGCTTTTTTAAATCCCCTGATATGTTTTTAATTTGTAATGTAACTATGTGCATCATTATACATCTTGCAATAGGTTGCAGTTGTTTTGTCACCTACCTCAGGGCTGAGTCCCTGAAGTAAGGCAATGAAGCTTTCTCTGTGCAGACCCTGCTGCTCTGGCTTCCAGAGGTAAGAGAGTAGGATCAAGAATGCTTTTGTTCTTGCAGTGGTGTTGGAGAGAGATTGTAGCTGTGATGGTCTAGGAAATATGTGAAACGTATGCACTTGGATGCTCAGTATTGATTATTCTAATTCTTGCATGTTGCAGCCAATATAATGTATTAAGAAACCCATTAAAGAAATATGATTTCTATATATGAACAGCTAGCTTTGGAAAAACTTGAATTTTTTTAAATGTATATTGTAGTGAAGAATGGAGTAGGAGATCTTTAAAGTGTATTCATTCTAGAGCTTCTAAAGAAGAAACATCATGAGGTGTTGATACAAGAGGAAATTTGCAAGGTCATTTGTTTGCACTGGTTACTTTTTATTTGCAGTAATGCAATGCTAAACCAGAAAAAATCATCGTATCAATACTTTTAAAACATTAGTTCCATGGGTATTTAAACAGTTCCATGTTTAGTTTTGAAGTGAAAATCATTATATCACAAAAAAACTTAAAATCCAGGTTCTTCTCTCCATGGAAGTGTTACATATTCTATTTCTTTTGTAACAAAACAGCAAATTTCATACGTTTGTATTTTATTTAATAAAAATGGTTTAATGACAATTATCCAGGAAGCAACATCATGGTGTACTGGAAGTTTCTGTATTCATAGATTTCTAAGGGCTGGAAGGGATCTCACAGATCATCAGGTCCAGCCCCCCCCACTCTAGACAGAAAGACAACTGGGGTTAGGTGACCCCAGCAAGGTGACTCTCTAGTTCCCTCCTGAAAACCTCCAGAGCAGCTGCCCGCACCACCTCTGGAGGGAGTTTATTCCAAAGGCTGGGCACCTTGACTGTGAAGGAGTTTTTCCTGGTATTAAGCCTGAAGCAGCCTTCCAGGAGTTTGTATCCATTGGTCCTGGTCTTCCCCGGGGGTGCCAAAATGAACAGTTGTTCACCAAGCTCCTGATGCACTCCTGTGATATAGTAGTAAGTCACTATCAAGTCCCCTCTCAACCTTCTCTTCTTTAGGCTAAAGAAGCTCAGGTCCCTCAGCCCTTCCTTGTATGGTTTGCCAAAAAGTCCCTGATCTGTATGCATCTGGGCAAATACATTTGTCACCTGTTTTCAGCCTGTTAAGAGTTTTTCTTCCTAATAACTATTCTTGGTAGGGAATTGGTGAGGGCAAAGGAGTCAAAGCAATGAGTCCCTCTTTTCTTGGAATGCATGACTTAATTCCTCCCCCTTCCATTTCTGCTCAGCCTCAGAAAAATTAATCAGAGATTCCTTTGATAGCAAGATTTGTTTAGTAATACAGTTTATTGGACTAACTATATACTTGAGAGAGATGTTAGACAAGATTTCAGGTAAAAACACTGTTCCTCAATTCTGGGAAAGCAGTAGAGACAGCCCTTGTTAAATACTAGGTATAATAATGACTTTTAACTCCGTTGTGCAAATGAAAACAGTCCCTTAAAGAAGAGGTAGAGCTGTGGAGGGAAGATAAGGACAGTACTATTTTCAGGGCAGAATGAGGTGTCCAACTAATCTCCTATGCCATCTTTTTTCCTTCTCCTCGCACTGATTTTTCACTGATTTGATCTTTAGGCTCAGACTGAGGAAACCCTAGGCCCAGGTGGCTGGGTCCAGTCAATGCTCCGCTGGTACAATGCCTGATCGGTCTTGTTTAAACATACTCCATTTCATAGCTCATGGGACACTGAGTTCTCCACAAGATTCTTATAGACACATTTTTGGGAAAAAGATAAATTTAAAATGCAGGAAAAAAGTTAAAATCTGCCCTGGGTCCTAGACTTGTTACTGAATAAAAAACATGTTTCTCTTTGGAAAGTTTTATTCTTTTAATTCAATACAGATTAATCAAAACTACAAAAAAATTAGCACAGGAGAAGAAAATAAAATGATAAGAGCTTGGTTAGCTAGTGAGGACAGAATCAAATCATGTTATAACTGAATTTTAACTTAATCTATTAGCTTCTAGGTCTGTTC
>NW_017729024.1:68488785-68496278 GCF_001723915.1 Gavialis gangeticus | reverse complement strand
TTGGTTAGCTAGTGAGGACAGAATCAAATCATGTTATAACTGAATTTTAACTTAATCTATTTGCTTCTAGGTCTGTTCTGCATGAGTATAATCTTTATAACTTGTATGTATGTAAGTGAACTACTGATGAAAGGTCTGGGTAGATAAGGCCAGAAACTGTTAAAAATCCAGAGTGCTGAGAAAGAAAAATGATCATAGCCTGAGTTTTACAAACAGATCTCTTGCTCAGTTCAGGTTTTGGCATGGTGCTTTCATTACAGAATAAATGGAATAACTTCTGTAAGGATCAACAATTTAGAGCCAGAGGCAAATGTCACTAGGTCTGCTGAAAGATGTCTTTGTCTTCCACTTGCTAGGAGACTCCTCAGCTCTTTACCTCAGTGGAGAATCTAAATCAGAGCAGTTCCTGAATCTGTCACTTGTCGAATGGCTTATAGCAATTCACCATGCCCAAGGCTGAAGATGGAAACAACGACAATTCTAGAGCTTGTGCAAAACATGACATCCTGGCTTGTTGAACTGGAAAAAATAATTGTGAGCACATCATCCTATACTCTGCATCCTGAAATAGTCCTTTCCAAAACTACTGATGTGAAGCTTGTTACAATCTTAAGACTATCATTAGGCCAAGACCCAGCTGCGTCAACATATTCAAATCTATTTTTTATGCCAAGCTGCACTTTAAAACAAAGCAGATCCCAAAATTTAGGACATCAAGACTGAAGAAAAAGCATTTGCAGTTCAGTGAAATTAGACATGAAGTAATATTCCAAAACAGATTATACAAAAGCCAAAAGCTGACCACATCTAAGGCACCTTTAAAAGGCCAACTATTCTGATTGTATTTTCCCGTCACCATGACTTGGAATGGGGAGATGTCAAAAAGGGTGAGATGACATAAAAGATTAACCATAGGAGAACAACCTAAGAAGGAAAAAATGGAAAATATTTCTGAGCCCAACATCCAGAAGCACTTGAGTCTGGGTTTCTTTCTTTCTTTCTTTTTTTTTTTTGTAACCTGAGTATTGTTCAGATGCAACAGTCATGTGTGTTTTAGAAAACCATGACTCAGAGAAAGACATGCATATGAACACTAGATAATCAACACTAATTAATCTAAAAATACAGTTTTAGAAGTCTAAAACAAAAAATCATCATTGAAATAATGGTAAGCTTGATTTAACAAAACTCCACAGCTGCAGGGAAAATTATTAGTGGTCCATGATACAACTTACATTATCTCTATCTGTGGCCTGACAGAGAATGAAGGACACAATTTTGGACACATGCATAAACAACACAATTTTCTCATATAAACAAAAATAGATATCTTGTGAACTTATCCTACACAAAATTTGTTTTAGATGGGTCTATGAAATAAGGTGTCTCATACTATCAGAAAGCTTTTGCACTTACAAGAAACCTGAATTTTGGGTTCTCAAGCTTCATTTCCTCTGTGAGGTTAGATATAAGTATATATTGTGAAAAAATCCCTAACAGTTCCACTTATATACCGAACAAGGGAAAAATTCCTTAATGATCAACAACAGTTACCAGTCAAAATGCTGTGAAACCCTTCCTGGGATTTTTGTGATAATCTTCTATTTAGCTGGCATTATCTATTAATTTGATCACATTTTCAACATCTTCAATAGTATATTATTTTTATCTTTTTATCCGTTGTAGGTTTTCAATAAGATAACCATATTCTACTGCACAGCTATAATTTGAGAGAATACTGTAATACTACTCATTTAATTCCATGCTAAAACTGGCTGTTACAATACCCAAATAGCTCATTCAATCTTCAAACCTGGAATGAAGATGAAGAACTGGTATTCAATGCATCTGAGACTATTTCTTTATTTAGCCAATGGCAAATCTATTGTAAATATTGAGCTTTATACATTTCTAACAGGGGGCTGTTTTCCAGTGTTGTAACACGGTGGAGTCTCATTGATTATAATCAAACTGCATAGAATACCAATGAGTAAATCTTGTAGTAACCTATACACTCAATTATTAGGAGTGGTAGTACTTGCAGTTAACAGTATGGTAGTATCAAACTCTTTTCATGTTTGGTCACACTGACTATGGTAGGGATGAGCAAAATCTGGTCTGCAGGCTGAATCCAGTCCAGCAACTAATTGGACCTGGTCTGCAGCTGCCCCTGTGGCACTCCACATGGTGCCAAATCCCACCTGCTTCCACCTGGGGCAGCTCATGCTGCACTCCTACCTGCAACCACCAATGGAACCAGCCAGCGTGCACTACTTCCGTGCAGGGCTGCTCCTCCTCCTCCTGTCCCTGCTGCACCACTTGGGCAGCAGGTAGCTTGGGGAAGGGAAGAAGCAGCGGGGACATGTTCTGGGCACCACATGCCCAGCCAGGTCAGGGGGCGGGAACTGCAGCAGGGCAGCTCCTGCACCAGCACACAGGGCTCCAACTTCAGGCTGCCTTTCACCCACTTGACCCACCTAGTGCAATGAGCAACCACCTGTGGGCGGCTGAATGGGTGAAAAGTGGTTGGGAGTTGGAGCTACAGACCCATAGGCTGCAGCTTTCCTCTCAGCTGGCTGGGTGTGTGGTGGTGCCTGACATGCGTCCCCACAGCCGCTGCCCTTCTGCACACTATGCGCTGCCCAGAGTGGCACAGCAGGGGCAGGAAAAGGAGAAGGACCTACTGGAGGTGGGAAGAGTCAAGCAGTACCTGGGTGGCTACAGCCACACTGGGAGCAGCCCCACTGGGGAGTTGAGTGCGCTGGCCAAGGTGGGCATGGGCTGGAGCATAGTGTGGGCTGCCTCTGGTGGGAACACGCAAGGCTCAGCCCCAAGCAAAGCACCACCCACAGGGGTAGCTGCAAACTTGATGGTGGGTGAGGCGGGGGGAGACCATAATACCCCGGTGAGCTCTGCTGCATGTGCCCCCTCTGCCCTCCCTCCTTCCTCCCACCCCTGGCTGGCTCCTAGGACCTAGCCCACAGGCAGCCCTACCCACACACAAGCACACCCACCCCCCCCATCTCCCCCACACAATATACAAGAGTAAGATTTTATTTGAAGCTTTTATGCAATTGCCTTTATATACACTGCTCAAAAACACATAATCAGGACAACATTTTTTAAAATAAAATTAAAATATGTTACAGTAGATGCTTGAATTTTAGTATATGATTTTTATCTATAATTTGTTAAAATATGTTCTGAAAGATTTTGCATGTACAGCCCTTGTGACAACTCACCAAAACTCGTTAAATGTCCCGCCAGCCAAAATAATTGACCACTGCTGGACTATGGCCTACTTGTGAAGTAAGATACTACTTAACTAACTATGGGTGATAGAACAAGGTTTTAGATAACTTGTCTAAAAACAAGCCATTTCTACTTTAATAAATATGTTGGTTAATTACCATTTCAGGCAAATTAGGTAGATACAAAAAAAATCAAATACTACTGACATTAAAATACCATATTTATTCAAATAGAAGATGACTGATTATAAGATGACCTCCCAATAATTACATCCTATATATGGAAAATTTATAAATTTGTTACAATTTTTCAGGTATAGAATCTAATTATTGGAGGTTTGTCTTTGATTTGTCCCACTGCCACAGGAGGGAAAATAAGCCAGGGGATCAAGTACCCCTTTGTTTTGTACTTCCCCACAACTTTTATCTTTGGCAGCCTCTTTCACCTCTCCTTACAGTCAAGACCCCAAGCATGTAAAAGTGAAGAGCAAGTCTGAAAACAATAACCTTGAAATTAAACATGACTAATGCTCTTTATATATAGTACCCAAAGACTTCATTCATCCTGCTAGGTAGGTACGCATAAGTTGTAAAGCATGCATGATATTGATTTAAAGCTAAAAGACTCATGATTTACTATGTACTTCATTGAGGTGGGCCCCACCAAAGTCAAAAGAGTTTCAAGTCATGGTGAGCCATGACTCCAAACCCGGAATCCCTCTGTTGCACCCTCTCTCAGCCCGGTGCATATTATTAACGTCGCCCCATGCTCCTCAGCGATCCCATAGCTCACTGCTCAGTATGTCCACCACAAAGGATCCACATGCTAATTAGCCCCCAGCCATGACTGAAACCAGGTGCTCTTGTCACAAGTCCTAGGATGCTCCAAAAAATTTATGTGCAGATGAGGCACTGGGCAACCTGGCAGTTTCACCTCATGGAGGGTGGGGCCATACTAATCACATGCACCAGGCTTAATGTGGGCTATGTGTTTTATAATAGTGTTTCCTGTTGACTGCATTTAATTAACTTCACAGTTGGTTTTCATTGTTAAGCACATAGGCTGCTTGCAGATGTGAAAAAAAAAAAAAAAAAAACAACCCCAAAAAACAAAAGAGCACACTTTACTGGAAGAAGCAGCACATTACTTCGACTCAGCTCCACAGCATCTATACAGATCAGGTGTTTCAGCAGGGCTTTTTGGTGCTCTTAGCTAAAGCTGATTAAATCAGCTATTAGATAAAAGCACTAAAAACCCGCACTAAAACACCCAATCTGTACAGACGTTGGTCAAGCCAGGTCCAAATGATAATACCCTGCCTCCTCTGGGCATGAACTGGGTTTAGTGTGGGAGTGTGTGGAATTTAAAATAAAGTGCCACTTTTGGGGGTTTTTTTAAACATCTGCAAGCCGCCATACTACTTTTCGCAGCAGTTTAATGATAATGTATTTAGTGATATTTCTTTGTATGCAATTATGAGGAAATCTTTTCCCCATGCCAATTGGGGGAAAACACCTTTTCTTGGAATCAAGTAAATATGATAGTTAAAACTTCAGAAATTTAACTAACACTGGGTGCATTTACATATATACCTAACTGTGCACTACACTTGTTTGCTGCAGTGTAAAGCATCACATTCTGCATGTGCAATGCTACTGGACCACAGGAAACTAATTTTTGCCAGGGACAGTACCATCTTAGGACAGACAAAATAACTGCACCTAAACATGTACATGCTGACCTTAGCAGCATCTGCATGTGCACCATGAACCACAGCAGTTTGAGCATCTACGCATGCCATTAAGGTGCTGTAATAAACTCAAGCACAAGCCGTGCTGGATTTTATCATGTTGCCTTAATGGCATGTGTAGATACCCGCACTATGAACTAACAAACCTGGACTAGTACTAGGAACCCATACTCAAGAATATAGTCACCTTCTCGAAGACAGAAACTATTTACCACTATGTAATTTTGGTGCAACTAGGTTTTAGTTTTGCAACACTTGTATATACAACCACAGCAAAGGATGTACAACACTTTTTTAAATCTACAAAAAAAAAATCAAATCCATTTAAAAAAAAATAAATTAGAACCCCTTTTCCATAATTTTGCTTCAAATTAAATTATGTTACTGAGAACAAATCAATGTTTCATCTTTCCCTTCAAAATCATGATTCAAATTTCACATTACTATAATGATAATCATTCTTTTGCCAAAAGGTGGCGCTGACAGCTTTATCATTCAAAATTTTTGTACGTGTAAGTTACATAGTTCTTTATTGATTAAAAAGGGGAAATAAACTTTAAATAAAATATTTTAAAGAAGTGTCTGTTGCGTTTCTCTCTTATTCTCTCACTTCAAATATCCAAGCAAGAGACCTGTCATAAAAATCCAACAATCTACTTTTCCAATCAAAACACAGGCTCTGCAGTAAGCACTGTAAACAAGCTGCTAGTTTTCTGTCTAATCAGGACTCATATCGCTTAATCAATATTCACTCTTCTTAACCAAATTAAAATAAAAGGGATATTCTTTAATAATATTCTCCCTCTAAAATGTCCCACCTTTCTAATTTGGACCTAAAAAACAGATTTTGCAAAACCGTGCATTTCTTGAACATGGGGCCTGATTTTCCATGCACTTGTGTTGCTGTAACCGTGTCCTTAATCGAGTTATTCCTGAATTACTTGGCACAAAAAGGAAAAATCAGGTTTATTGTAGATGTTCTCCATCATTTTCTTAACATTTTTCTTGCAAAAAACTTTGGCTGGATTTCATTAAAACAAGTACAAGAATGTACTACTAGAGGTCATCACCTATGGTCTGCAATTACATACCAAACACAATATTTGGCAGTTAATACACTGTATTTGAATGTCATGCAAGCAGGATGTGTTACATGCTAATAGTATAAACTGAAATAGAAATCAAATAGATGATGAATAATTTATATTTGTAGGCAACAATGTATTTGGGAACATCAAGCTGGATTTTTACAACATAAAAGCAAGCGTGAGCTGCTATGGCTCACACACACACTGATGGCTGCCATGCATACATATCATTTACTTTTATGAGACACTCTTCACATGCTGCATTATCTGTCTTTCCACATTAGCAAGTAAGACTAATCACAATCAATACCACACAGAGACCACAACACAAATAAAACAATATGATGGTTCTATGGTTTTTGCTGTCATAGAAACCTGAAGGGAACGAGTTATAAACCAGCTAGTTAGAATAGCTAATCTTGGTTTGAAATAAACAGGGGAAAATGCCTAATAAATATTGACTTTCCACACAGTTCTTCAGAAACCACTTACTATTCTTCCTGATTTAGAGAGAAATTGATAATGGAACTACAAAAAATTCAATTTTTAAAGCATTATAATCTGATAATTAGCATGAAAAATAAAATGGGTAGAGCTCCCCTTCATTAAATACTTTATGAAAGCCAGTTGCATAAAAAATAAAACACCTGAAATCACTGTTATATCCATTTTTGCTTATATCAGTTTAGAAGAATTAATGCTAAATTGATCACAATTTGTTTAATCATCAAGGCTGCTAGCTGAGATTCAAACAATAAACTATTTTTCCCAGGAGACTATAATCTCCCTTTGAAATGAAGGGAAAAAATGTATTAGCTAGGTAATCACTGAGACTTTATATATATAAAAATGCAAAAGAAGTCTCCATAATCAGGAAGACTTTTTGCAAAATAGTTTCAAGCATCAATTGATATTCCCTTCAGATTTTGCTAATGTGGATCACAGCTCCTACCTTGAATTTCATTATTTAAAATGAACCCCTAACCCACCTCCTGTATGTTCTTTTTCCCAGCTTCCCTCATCATGTTTAGGTTGCTGTAAAGAGAAAGGTCTGTTCTCTGGTGGCCTCAAGGTAGATTCTAGTCTGTGAAATTTGTGAATTCTGTCTCTGACAAGAACAGTATTGTCCCTCTCATCACGATTTGTAACCTCTCTTGCATCAGACCAGCCAAGATCCTTCTTTTGGACTACATTAGCAATCTCAGCTACAAGATCTGATTCTGCCTTTTCTGTAGGGTTATACTTATGGACATGAACAACATCTTCCCTTTCTCCTAGCAGCTTGGAAATGAGTGAATAGAAATCACCTGTACAGAAAAGAGAAAAGATAAAAGGAAAGGGGGAAGATTATAACAGATTGTAAAATTTTGTAGTTTTTTTTTTTTTTTTTTTTTTTTTTAATT
>NW_017729024.1:68477853-68488732 GCF_001723915.1 Gavialis gangeticus | reverse complement strand
TTTTTTTTTTTTTTTTTTTTTTTTTAACTGAAGTACAATAATCAAATTATTCATATGGTCGTCATAGCTAGTGTAGGGGGGAAGTCTTTTCAGTCTCACAAATTTGAATGAAGAAAGCCTGTGGTAGGAAGAGATAATATTAAAATTTCATGATCTTTAATTTACATAATAATGTCCACTTATACCTGACATTTTAGAATAAAAAAAGCATATCACCTCCATATTGATATTCATGAGAACAAAAGAAAGTCTACATAATTAAAAAAAGTTTACAATGAATTCCATTAGATTTAAAAGTCAGAGCATTGAAGACTTTTTATATTGTTTATATATTATACAGAATTGCAAAAATTCTTCAACCCTGTCAATTTCTCATTTGCAAAATTAGTCAGTTGCTATGTTCTTAAACAATATTTCCTTGTAAATTTTACTGATTGAGAAGAAAACCTAATGTGCAACAGTTTCCATATAACATTGTGTAAAAAGGCAGAATTACTAGTTAACAAGGTAACTTGTATGCGATCATGGTCTATAAAGGTATTTAAACTAGATACAATACACATTGGTAAAAAGAAATTAAAAAAAATCCTTCCAATCCTTCCTCAAAATCTCTCCTAAGCAAAAAGAAACAATTACCTCTACAGTTACATGATAAACTGGCAAGCCTTCTAAAACGATGATGCTAAAACAAAGACAAATAAAAATGTATTCCAAGTGCAAAATACTTATGTTCTCACCAAAAATTGTTTGAAATGGTTTTAATTCAATTCATTTATGTTTGATGTGGTAGAGACACAAAATAGCAGCAAAAAAAGGTTCTCTCTAGGGATTCTATTCCCAACTAGTAAATACTTCACTAGCTTACAGTTGCCCATAGTTACTGAACATTTTGTTGCCCTGGGCCATTGCCTACTGCATGCATTAGACACAGCTAAAGCCACTATTTTTTTTTGGAAGAGACACTGAACTAATAATTTTTGCCTTTGATGTGAATCAGTATGTAGGGATCTGTTCTTTATTAGGTGTACTTAAAATGAATTCTCTTAATTAAGGATTTGCATTGCTTAATTTTTAAGATACCTTGTATCAGATAATGCAAAACCTTCACTTTTTTTTAAGAATAGGAAGTCAAAATGATAACTGGCTAAGATTCAATTCTTTTACAGAAAATTCATCATAAAAATTGCGGTATGGGGGAAATTAAGTCTTTCTAAAGTCACCTTAAAAGATTCTGTCATATTTATAAACAGTCCTGGTTCAATGATTTCAACTAGGCTTCCAATCGCTGCCCTTGGAAGAGAAATATCCCAGGTGAAAACTTCTGTCAGAAAATAATTACTGAAGTAATAGGGCCAATGTCAGTAAAATGAACAAAGCAAATTAGACCTGAACAAAATGTGTTAAGCCATATAAGCCAGTATGCCTCATAAAACCTACTCTAAATGACAGCCTCCTGCCAATCAATTAACTTGTCCAAATGCTGATTCAGAAGAACAAAACCAGATGTTTGAACACTCAGTTGTATAAACAGTTTGGGATTCAACTGGGCCAGAGGTCTGAATGCCAATGGCTGCATCCTTCACAATAACTGCAAATGTCCTCTAAAACTGTAAGTCTAAGCGTGCTTGCATATGCAATGGGGAAACCCACTGTTTCAGTTTAGGGAGAACTAAACCCCCGTAGCATGTACAAAGATCAGGGGCCCAATGCTCAGGGGCTGTGTGACCTGGTGACAGCTTATGCAGGCAGGCTCAACTGAAGGTGGGGGGAAGTAGTGAGGAGCCTGATCTTTTTTATTTTTTCCTCCTGGAGCCTGGCTGCTTGCCTGGGCTGTGTGAGCCCTGGTGCTTTCCTCCGCAGTGCTGGTGCCCCACAGGACTGCCTGGGCTGGGTGCCAGTTGGGAGTGCCATCTGGGGGGTACCGCCACTGGAGGGAAGCACCGGGGTCCTCCACAGCTCAGGGACTGCTTGGCCCGTTTGCAGCTTGCCCCCCTTCCCTGCACCATCCTCGCCACCTTCCCACCACCTGGGACTGCCTGGGAACGGCTGGCTTGCCCTTTGGGCAGAGTGGCAAGGTGGCAGGAGGGTGGCTGGGTGTGCTGGCAGTGGGAGAAGGCAGCCAGTATGGTGCACAGAGCACTGGAAGCCCACCAAGCTCAAGCTTCCCCAAGCATGTCGGCTTCCAGCGCCCCGTGCACTGTTGCACTTTGTTAGGGAGCAAACTAAAATACCTTGGATGGGTTTTACTTTGTTACGTTACAAAGTCATTTAAAGCAGAATATGCTGCCGATCATGTAAGTAGCAACACCATTAGAGTGGTGCAAAAGGGCAATTAGGCTGCTTTAAAGGCCAATTTTGTTGCATGTACAAAGGGCCTAACTCTTACTGACATTATACATTCTTAAAAGTGCTCTAGTAGTCTTCTACCAGTTAAGACTTTTTATAAATTTCACACTGGTTACCATTTCCAGATACTAACACTTGTAATTATTGCTCTCTGAACATTAAAAAATTTACAAATTACCATGCTTCAGGTCCATGTTCCCAACACACAAGCTATTCCTTTAAAATCCAAATCATCACTGCCCCTGCAAGAGGTACTGTGCACCACCTTGATGGTAAAGATGCCATCATGAAACACATCATGGAACAGTTACTTCCTTACTTCTAGAACTAGGCAATTAAAACAAACCAAACCATGCTCCTTTTTACATATGTATATAAATATCAAACAGGAGAACTGAGGTGCACAGTGATGTGAACTTATCTGACCGCACAGAGTTAAGGAAGATATGGAACAAACAGGAAATGTAAAACTGGTACTGATAAAGTACAGTTAGAAAGAATACTAATGATCCAAAAGAAAACACCGGACAGCATCCCCACCTGGCTTCAAACTAACTGCTGAGATTTCCCCTTTTCAAACCTAAGACTAAAAATCAACGGAGTTTGTCAAGCCTGAAAAAAATGCTGGCCTAGGAATGAATGGGATTGGAGCAGGTTATCAGCAATGGCTAGAGATAAATCTGTGATGGAAAATAAGTGACTGCAGCAAGGGCTGTCTCCCAATCCATGTACTGAAGGTAACAGAGCTGAATGAAACTTACCACACCTTACGAGAAAAGATTAAAGCTTAAGTAACGGGAAATGTGTTTAGGGCTTTTTTAGCTTTATTTCTTTGCTCTGGTTGTAATGTACCTTTCCGGTGCATGAATAAATAAATGATGATTTTTTTGAAGAAACTGTTTCCAGTCACTTTAATCACCAGCTGCCTCAGGCTCCCAAAGGAAAAAGGGTTACAATTGGGCCTACTGGGTTAATACAGTTGGCAAGTAAAGTTGCTGCCATCCAGATAGTCAAGTGTGATAGAATCATGCAGTTCCAATAGGGGTGAGTGAAGGCAGATAAGCCTTTCATCCAAAGGCATACTGTATAAAAAGGGCTCAGAAATGTACCATTTCTTAACCTTAGGACACACAGTGTAAAGCAACTGGTTCTTCAAGATGCCACACCAAGTACTGATCCTAAAGTGCGTGTGCCTGCATCTCATGTGTGCAAGATCAGGTATTTGTAATAGTGTCCATCAGATATGCAGAGATGGTGTGCATCCTTCTGGTTGACCAAGGTAGTATTTGATCAATGTCACTGGTTTCTATTATAGCTAACTTACAGATTTTTTTCATATTAGAATACTCCTGAAACAGGAAGAAAAACTGGTTGTTCTGTGAAAGAGTAAATCTTGATGTTCAGTCGGAGGAGTACATCAACTGTTTGGTAACACAGTAAGACACAATGTGCTGTTCATTTGTGGCATCATCTATGAGGAGATGGCCTTGAACACTGGATTATAGCTAGGAAGAGAAGGAAGGCATTCAAAACAGCTCAGTCCTGTGGACATAATTGAGAAAAATCCTGGGTATGTCAAATGTGCATAATTTCTTGTTTCCTGGTAGTTCAGAAAAAAGATAGGCAGAAGACAGAAAAGAAGATATTCTGGTTTAAATTCTAAGACATTAGCAATGAACTTTGAATGAGGGCTTAATACTACCTTACTCTTACTGACTGTCATATGATGGCTCTTTTGGTAAGTGCCTGATGATCTTTTGCAGCCAACATGATAGCTGCTAAACCAATCTTTGAAGTGAGGTGAAACAGGGGAGACTTGTGAAAAAAAATTCAAATGGAGGCTCCATGAGTTTCAGGAGCACTATAGTGAAGCCCCAGGTAGGAATACGTTTTCTAATCTGTGGGTAGAGTACATGAACAGTTACTTGAGAAACAGCTGTTCTCTGATGTAGAAGAAAAAAAAAAAAAAAAAAACCCACACAAAGGGATGGCAAATTGAAATTGCAAGATGGACCTTAAATGGATCCAAACAAAAGGTTTTCTGGTTTAAGTAGAATTAATTACAAAGGAAGTTGGATATTGAAAGTTGGACAGGTCAAAACTGTGTTGGACTACCCATATGAAGAAAATTTTCTATTAAAAAAAAAAATCATCTTTGCCTATCTTTTTTCTTTTTCTTTTCAAAACTGTTGGGCTACCCATATGAAGAAACTTTTCCATTAAAAAAATCATTTTCCTCAGATTCAGAAGAGCATGTTTGTCTGCTCTCTATCAGGATTGCCTAGATCAGGCAGGAAGCAGTCCCTGTCAATGCTACTCAGAGAACTCCTTAACTGGGCTTGACTTGCTTATGCTACAGCGTGGTATACTGGCTGCCTATACACGTGCTCAGGGATGGTGCACTACTTAAAATGCCTCACTGTCATGTGTATTAAGCCCCCACATGTTCAAAAATGACTGCAGGATGCTTTATTTAAAGCTCATTTGATGATGTTTAGATGAAGTGCCCCAGCAGCTATTTTTAAATGTATGGGGGCTTACAAACATGACAGTGAGGCCATGGTCAAGCATGCTAATTAGAATGCGAACCAGCACATGTACAGGCAGCCACCAGTTTTTCATTCTACAGGTCGCGATTTCCTAAGATGTGCGGTTGATGTTAAGAAACTGCTCCTCGGTGACAGACGGTTTACAGGACACAGAGAACAAAACAACTACATGGAAAAGACAAATTAACAGCTTTTGACAGTCTCTGTGTTTTTAGCCATGTTGTTTAATCTCTACATCAGCAGACTTTCACTTATTCATTAATTCATTAATGAAAAATGACATCTGTTTCAGTATCTAAGCTCAGGCATTTTCTGACCCTGATGCCACTCCGAATGTCATAATATGGGCAATCTGGACCAGTACTATAGCAGCACCCACCTTCAAACAATGGACAAATGTATTCCACTTTTAATGCATTTCTTACTCTAGATCTGAATACATCATCCAATAGACAGCACCTGAAACATAAACAGCCCTTAACTGCATCTTGGGTATGATATTGGCATGCTAACCTTTCATAAATTCTAACGAAAAGAGATGCCAAATCAGCACATGCAATTACCCTGGAAGCTGGTTGCTTTAACAGATCAGGGCAATGCACATATCTTTCAAATGTCTGCACCTGCTATTTAACTGCAGAATATTGCACTCCAATCTGCTACCACTCAATGCATGCAAAGCTAACTGACAGCCAACTACATTCAACTGTGTATATTTTACCAAAACCCTTGTGACCTCACAAAGAGAGAAGAATACTATAGCTGTATAGCACTCACTATATATTCACTGTGATCCTACAACAGTCAAACTGATGGAAAAAAATCTATATTAACACTACATTACCATTTTATATAGATCTCTTCATCCCACCTGCAGTTTTTACACAATTAAGATGCTCTTTGAAGTCTGATGCACCACCCCAGGACATATTAGTATAATCACCAGTACACAGCAAAAGCAATGATCTTCATCAGTAATAACAAATAGGATCTTGCCAACCCTAAAATTTATCTCGACTTCGACCTATGAGCTTTATGGATAGGTTTAGCAGTGACCACAGTTGCTGTGCAGCTATACTTCATAAACATCATAAACATCAAGAAAACCAATACACAGATAAACAAACATTGGTGCAGAATGCCCCATGTCCAGATGGGATGATGGTTTAAGTCAACAAAAGCTTCCGGTGATTCGTTGTTCTGTCTCAGCAAGATATGCATTCATAGGCTGTTTGTACACGCCACGGGGGTTTAATCTGATTTAGTTCTCCCTAAATTGAAACGGTGGGTTTTTAAAAACACTGCTTCAATTTAGGCAGAATTAAACTGAACTAAACCCCTGTGCCGTGTACACAAGGGTGGGAGCCCTATCTTTACCTGCCTGTTTGTTGGCAGGGTGGGGGCATGAGCTTCCAGTGGGCTGAGCAATCCCTGAGCTGAGTGGGGGCCCCTCAGATGGCACCTGTCCACTTGTACTCAGCCTGGGCAGTCCCGGGGGGTGTTCCAGGTGTGGAGGGAAGTACCAGCCCCCCATAGCCACGGAGGGAAGCACTGGGCCCCTGCACAGCTCAGGCAGGCAGGGAGGCTCTGAAGAGAAAAGAAAAAAAAAAAGATCAGGCTCGCCGCTTTTTTTTTTTCCTTCAGTGCAGCCCCCCTGCATGGGCTGCCACTGGGTCCCACAGCCTCTGAGCTCCTCAGGGCCTGCCAAGCCCTGAGCACGTCAGCTGCCAGCGCCCTGTGCACTGTTGCGCTTTGTTATGTAGCAAACTAAAACACCTCAGAGGTGTTTTATCTTGCTATGTACCAAAGTCATTTAAAGCAGAATATGCTGCCGAGCGTGCAAAAATCAACTCCACTAAAGTGGTGCACAAAGGGCATTTAAGCTGTTTTAAAGGCCAATTTTGTGGTGTTTATAAAGGCCCACAGGTCTTAAATGGCAAGGTGGGTGGAAGTGTGTGTGTGTGTGTGTGTGTGTGTGTGTGTGAGAGAGAGAGAGAGAGTGTGTGTGAGAGAGAGAGAGAGTCACTCAACAGCCATACCAGAAGTCTGATGACATACATCTAGATGGAGGATCTGACAACAGTGCTACAGGATCATGTCCATGAGCTAGACAAGAGGTTAAATGAAATTATAATACATCTGACAGCAAAGACTGCCTTAGCCAATGCAGACTTCCAAAAACAACTGTGGTTCTGTCTTTTCAATTTGGAAATCACCCTTGAAATGGGTGGAAAATCATAGAAATCTGTTTCACTGCAGAAGGAAAGTGTTCAGCAAGGATACAGACCCATCTGGAAAAAAAGGTCTGATAGTTGTCACTTCCCTTGGTGACAAGCAAATTTATTCTGGGCTATGCTATCCCCAGTGACAGAGTATAATTCCTGTAACAAGTCTGTGCAAAGATGGTTTGTAACTAGTCAACAATTTCCTGCTCAGCAAGTCTGGTAGGTCACTGCTGAGGTAGAGGGCCATTAGGATTACTCCATTCTGATGACACACCATGTGCAAAATACTCCAGCCTTCAGGTAGGCTGAGCAGGGTGAGGAGTGGATGTTCTCTGATTTCATTATGTAATGTCTGCTGTTGTGTTGCATACAAAGACTTGCATTACTAATTTTGCAGGAACATTAGGCAGACCAACTTGAAGTTTGAAGCTTCAAAACAACAACCTGTTGTTCCCACTTTCTAGTCTGGGAAAAAAAAATTCTTTGAATCTGGAGGGGTCCAAAAGCACTTGCCAACCTGTCCTTGTGCCATCTATAATTAATATTTTTGTCAGGGATGATACTGAAATGGGCAACCCTATCCAAGTTTTAGTGTTACAACCATTAAGCAAATACTGCACAGTTACCCTGCTGCAGTGCCAAGAGCTTCCTGTTAGGCCTGTACGAATAGGGAAGTATTTGATTCAGATTCGATGGACAGTGATTTGATTCGAATCACTGTCCCCATTCAATTCAGCTGACTCCAAATCTGAGATACAGTGCTGATTCAGAGATTTGGACCGGCCGGGGAGAGGAAGGCACAGCCAAGCAGCTGTAGGTTCTCCCGTCGCTCCTTTGGCTGTGCCTACCTCTGCCCCATGGCTGCCCTGCCCCATATCCCATCTGGCCCCAGCCTTCTGGTACTTTAAAGAAAAAAAAAAAAGAAGCACTGCACTCACCCGGTGCAACAATGGGGATCAGGGCATCTGAGGGCTCATGCCAGCAGCGCGGAGCAGCAGGGATTGCCCTACCCCACAGCCTGGCACCCATGCGGCAGCTGCCCCATGGTACAGGTGCAGTGCGGCTCGGCAGGGCGCCGTCTGGGAGCTGGGGCCACTGGGGCTGAGCAGTGCCGGGTTCCGGCTGACAGGTGGAGCCATCCCAGCAACCAGACACCCTTCTGAGCCACGCTGCACCTGTTCCAGAAATCTTTTTTTTCCCCCCCCAAGGAAATTCATAAGATTATGCAGCCTTTGCTTCACGAAACTGGTTTCTACATAAAACTCTTTCCAGTTTACCTTTCTGTTCCATTCTTTCTGTTTGCTAAAATATATATCCACAGTAATTCACTTTACTTAGCATAAAGCCACTGTTGAATTATTCTGTTTCACAGAAGGGGTTTGAAGACCTTTAACTACCAGAGGTCACTCGTTTCCCTTCTACAAATTGTATTTTTGTCATATCCTCTGTGTCTTGGGAACATAGTAGCTTGTGTTAACCTTTGAGCAGAAAGATTGATTATACTGTGCCACAAAGACTTCAGCAGGGACGGTTTTGAACAAACGGAATGAAACGCATTAAGGCCTTTTTCACAAGGGGAGAAGAAATGCCTAATAACCACTATGGTGAATGTTATGAACAGATAATATTCTCAGTGCTACATCTGTTGTATTCAATTTATCCAAGCTTCTATCGATGAAAAATCTAAATAATAATTATTTGCTTTGAGTTTCCCCTGCAATGACAGAGGCATGGTAATAGCTGTGCTTTTGTAGTCTTAGAAGGCATTCAAATCTCCTGGCATGTCTAAGTCAGAGCATCATGTACATTATATTTACATAAAAGCATCATATTGACATGAACAAAATTCCTTCCAGCCACCCTTCACCCTGTATTAGTACTACTGTTCCAGGACTGATATAATGAGGACAGTTTCGCTGAGCTAAATTTTGTTTAAAATATCTTTATTTTCGATATTAAGAATCTAGTTATCTATTCTTACTCATGCTGAGTGGTAGCCCCCACTGAGTGATAAGCCACAGCTACTCCAATGGCTTTACCTGCAAAGTAAGGTCCTATTCATCAGGAGAAACATGGCCGAATTGAGTCTTACATTTGTTTCTAGTTTTTCCAAATAGTTTTATTATAATGGAAAAACAACTTGAATTACTCCCCAGTTCTAAGGTCAAGTTACTTGGAAAAAGCTTCTATTGTCTAAACAGGAATTTTAAAGCACCCCTGTTGCTTTGTCATTTTTGTTTCACTTTAGTTTTGTACTAACCATTTTTCCCTGAAGGCAACCACCATCATGAAACATAGTCGCAGCATGAAAGCATAGAATACAGAATCCCTACTAGGAACATGCAACAACACATCTTAAACTAAATCCCTGTCCCCCTTTCCTTGTATATCCTCACCTTCACCAAACAACAGGCTCCTAGTGGCTCAAAGGAACAAGAATTTTAAATGCTGGAATCAAGGGCATCCATATCACTGACATGATAAAAGTAGTTTTATTTCCTGGAGGCTCCAATGCAGACCAAGCTGCAGTACCTGGTCAGGATGAACAACATGGTACTCTTTTTCCTGGCTACCTCTCTTAAAATTGTTCTGGACACAGACAGAATTTAATATGTGGGAATATTCAACTTTGGAAACCTTGTGTTGTGATACGACTGTGTTTATTCAATAGCAACTGTTCCTGATTTGTCTCGCTGACACTCCCTGGAGCTGCACATATTTTCTGGCCATTATTTAATAATATCTCCTTCTGAGAGACTGCTTTGGTATATACTCCTAATATCAGTGAGTATGCAAAAGGATTAAATTAATAGATCAGGAAATGGAATAGTTAAAAACACAGTAAGCCTCTTTGGGCACATCTAGACAAGCCTACACATGCCTCTGGCTGCATCTCAAAGCAGTTTGAAATGTGGCAAGAGGCATGCTGGGAACAAAAAAACATTCCCCGCACTGCATATTTGCAGCAGGGGCCAGGTATCCAAAGAAAAAAAAAAAAACCCCAGCAGAAAAAAAGTGGGACAGGGCACAGTCCACGACCGTAACCTGAGGCAACTGGAGGTTCGGGTCCTCCAAAGAGATGCTCTGGTAGACAGCCAGAGTGTCTCTATGGCTGTCCCTTGCCCAAGTGCTGAAGCATGATGCCTCCATATGCAGGGTAGCCTGGACCAGTGCAGGCTGTGTGGACCCCAGCTCCATTGGAAGTAAGTAAAGGACTGTGGGTGGGGGTCACTGCAGCAGGGGGGTTGCGGGGGTGCAGGGGACTGTGGGGAGGCTGTTAGGGAGGGGCGGGTCCCCCACCTGCACCCGGCATGGCCCTGCATGTGCCAGTGCCCTGCCCCGTCCTTGCCCCTTCCTCTTAACCCACAGCCTGCCCCCAGTCCCAGTCCCCTTGCTGCTGACGCAAAGGCCAGGTATCTAAGCGGCATAGGGTCCCAGGTGACAGCCCAAGTTGCCTGGAGCTGCCTGGAAATGTATGGTGCTGTGCCGAACTGGGTAGGGCCCGCATGATGTGGCACAGGCAGCACTGGGTGCCAGGACGCCGGGGCTGAGCTGAGCTGCCCCACGCTTTCCTGTGCTGCACGGGGGGGAGGAGGGGGAGGCTGTGTAAGGAGTTGCCAAGTGCCCTGATGGCCGCTGCTGCTGTGGGTGAGCTGTGGGCTGTGCGGGGTGGCTGGGGCCTTGTGTGGGGGCATATGAGTCCTATAGGGGGAGGGCTTTGGCCCCTGCGGGGGAGCTCTGGGCCCTGCGTGGGGGGGG
>NW_017729024.1:68469859-68477015 GCF_001723915.1 Gavialis gangeticus | reverse complement strand
CTGTGTGGGGGGGGGCACTACACCCGGTGTGGGGCAGGGGACCCATCACTCCTGAGCAGCCTCTCCCACATGGCCCCCCCACACCCACAGTCCCCCCACAATCCACCCACAAACCCCATGCCCCCAAGCTACCCACACAAACCCCTCACCCAGATACTTGGCTTTGTGGGTCAAGAGCGAGAAGACTGGGACTGGGGGCAGGCTGTAGGTTGAGAGTTAGAGGCTAGGACAGGGGCAGGGCACTAGCATATCAGTGCTGCTCAGCGCTGCACATCCTGGTGAGCAAAGCGGGTAGAGGCAGCTCTGATTTTTCTATGACAAAAAAGCCAAAAGTGAATGCCAGATATTTAGAATTTATTTTATTATGATGACAGAGACATTGGTAGGCTTCCAAATTGCTTTAAACTGGTAAATATATTGATAAACCACTGCCCAACTGATCTCTCTAGAAATAGACACTGTTTTGGGTGTTTTAAGGAGTGAATTTGGGTTTTCCATCAGAGAATTTGCAATTTTTAAACAGGGCACACAGGGATCTCTGCTGGTGAGACAAGTGGTGAGACCTGGGCAGAGAAACCTGTACAGGGCCAGCACTGGCAACCCAGCTAGAGGGCAGATGAGGTGGCTGGCCTGTTGGACATTTGGGGCCAAGATGACACGCTTGGACAGCTCAAAGCGGCCCACCACAATGAGTACATCATCAGGGTGATAGCTCCCCAGATGGCAGAGTGGGGGCATCCCATCCGAATCTGGCAGGTGTGTAGCCATGGGGCAGGTCCAAGGGGGCGGATGCTGTTGCAGGTGGCAGCAGGTCACAGCCAGAGTGCTGCAGTGGGTAGAGTGTACAGGGGCCACTCCAGGTCAGGGCTCCTTCAGCAGTTCAGCTGGCACAAGGGGCTAGTGTCCCCAGATACCAACTGGCTCAGCCTCAGAAGCCCCTGAGGTTAAGCAGCCATGCTCACCAGGACAGGTTTTTAAACTGTTGGGGCCAGCACAGGTGCTGGCCCCAGCCTCTAGATCTCCCTGGCTGCAGATCCGGGAGGAGCTGGGCAGAGTCAGTTTGCCCCAAGAACTTGCCCCACATCAAAGTGCATGTTCAGGCATGTGTTTCTGAGGCAAAAATCCCCGGCTCCAATTTGTGCTGCTCCTATTTGAGCTGCTGCACGTGCACATGCCTGCATATGTGGACGCACCCTTTTTGTCTATCTGCTTGTTTTTAATACTCCAATAAACAGCATAAAAAATTATCACTAAAATACTAGTCTCTGAATAAAATCTAAGGGATGAATTTAAATACGAAAGAAATGCATGCAATTTTTACAAGCCGAATTAGACATCTTCAAGACTCTGATATCTCCATGTACCTTACTAGCTTTAGTGAGTCATTTGGGAATACTTGCTAATATGCTTGTGTGGCTACAGAACACTTTTGTACTGTGTGGTTTGCAAACAAGAACTGTATCTCTCTGTCTCTTTCTCTCGCTACCCTCCTGCTTTAGTCCAGATATAATCTCTCAATGATTGTATTACTGTATTGCTTCCTTAGAAACATGAACAAAGAAACAAAGTAGTAATGATAATTCTAAATGGCCAAAACAAAAGCATAAATCCCGAAGACAAAGTAACAACAGTGGCTCTGATTTTTCCTTCACTACACCTGTGTAAACTAATAATTCAACTGAAGCAAAAGGAACTACAATGGTGTAAAATTTGTGTAAACAAGAAGAGAACGTGGCTCAATATAAGGTTTAAGAACACAAAAAAATTCTCCCGATTGATTCTTCCTCAGTTTTGATGTGTTACATCACCAACACAACCAACTTCAAATGGACAACACAGCCAAGCCCCAGTTACCATAGAAACATGTTCGATGAGGATATATACACTAAGTCACCATCTCACAGCAAACAAGACTGCATTGCAGATACTAGTCTTTGAAACATATTTCAAAGACAACTAGAAATGTTTAAACCTCATCTTTAACTGTACCGAACATTACAAATGTAGTTAAACGAACAACAGTATTTCATTCTAAATAAGCAGCTGTGATCAGGGTGCAGTACCTTGTCAGAGTAAATACTGCGAGATGCTTATATTGCTGGTTATTTTGCATCTGAAGGAAATGTAACGTAAAAACATAGAAGACTAATGTATATATTGTTTCCCAAAAATAAATCCATGTCTTGAATAGACTAAGATATGTTTTAAACTAAAACGGGAAAAAATAGTCTCTGAAACTTCAAAGTACTTTTTAATTGCTGCTCCAGCAGTTAGGTTATGAACATCATTTTAAAAATACGATTGTAACTTTTAAATTTAGCTAGTTTTGGAAAGTGAAAATGTATGAAATACAATTAAATAGGTTAGGGCAGAGTAGAATATTCAAATGCTCTTGGCACTGACATACTTCCGCTCCTACTGAAGGCAAAGGCAATTTTATCACTGAAATTAATAACTTCTGAGTAAGAATAATACTGAGTGCTTTTGAAATGTGTGCCCATATTTTTTTTACTCAGTCTATTCTATATCTGCCTTCTTAACTCACTGTAATAACCTAACAATTTCAATTATTTCTTACTGTGTACTTACCAAAGACCTGGTAGTCCAGCAATGGATACCAAATTTCTACTTCAGAGCATCGCCTTATAAAAAAAAAAAAAATCTACTGCCAAATCAATATCCCTGATAATTGTACTGATATTACAGCTGGTCCAAAAGAGCCACAGATATGGCAAAATTATGACATACCTTTCCATGTATGAACACCTATTTGATGCAGTATCTTCTGAGGAGCATCTCAAAAGAACAAGATTCATAGCAGTTGCTTTGCCATCACGTAAAATATACAATCACACAAAATTTATGCATTAATCAATTGACATACAACAAGAAATGTGCAGAATTAACAACATCACACCATGCTTTACTACTTACATGTTGCATCAATATTAAGATACAAGCACTTGGTATTCCTTAATACATATGTGGATGATCTCCCTACATTGTTCCATGCTTGTAAATCAGTGCTATGCCATTTTTTAATTCAATCTTTATTTCCTTTGCTTTAAGTGCTTTTCTAATAGTAGATCATATAAAGAATATTGTAGTTCAAAACATACATAACATTAAAGTAATAAAAATCTAATATAATGGCTACTGAATTCTGATCCTGTAGAGCAGCTATTCCAGTGTGCCCATTTTAGCACTGCATGGGCAGATAAATTAAAATGGTCTTAAGTAAATCAAACCAGGAACAAATCTAATAATATTAAATTGCTCTAATGAATTTTACCTACAAGGCTGGGGACTGGTAATTGACCAATTTTTCCTGAATAATTCATTATATAAGACACTATAATATAGCTTTGCTTTGTAGTTGTAAAAGGAAAGAGATATAAAACTATAAGATTAATTCATAATATAGTAGGGATATGGTTTAATGTTTTAAGTGAATGAAACTCTTATCAGATATAGTAATGAAATAAACATTGTACATACCCTGATCCAAAACCTCCTCCTCTTCTCTTTTTGGCTGCTGCAGTAAAGAACTTTTAGCTGCATTCTTGTTTTCTAAAAAGGATTAAGAATATACTAATACATATGTGAATTGAATATAACATTACCCAAGGGTGGAGGGGAGGGACTTCTGAAATCAGAGGGTTTTTTAGACCATTTTGAAGACTTTAAGAATCAAAACTAAATCTATCTATGGGATTTATTAAAACAAGTTAAGTAACTGACCAATAATCTCTCTAAACCTTTTAAAACTATAGCAGAAAGGAACAGTATAGCAATATATTACCTTTATATAATAGGATAAAAGTTACTTCATATGAACAAATTGCTTTTTGAACATTCAGTTTTATAATTCTTTTAAGAGAGATGTACCTATTTGTACAACTGAGGTAATGCAAATCAAGGGGGGTTAAATGACTTCCCCTAGGGCCACAAAAACTAATGAAAGACTCTTAGAGACTTCAACAGGGTCTCTGAGTTGCACCTACAATAAATCAGTGATAGGTAATGGAACCTCGGAGTCTTAGTTAATGTTCTAATTAACAGGTAGTAAACCCTCACTGGAAAATGCTGATAATGTATAGATGTGTTAATATCTGATGCATCTTTGGGATTTGCTGAGTCAAGTTGGAAGGGTCTAAACCAGTGGTTCTCAACTGGGGTGCCATGAGACACTTTTAAGGGTGTTGGTATGTGGATCCCACCACCATAGTTGCTGCAAGACAAGAACATAGCTCTTGGTATCCGCTGCTAGACGGAACAGCTCTGCCAGCTTCCTGTGAAGCCACACTGGGAAGCAGATGCAGCAGGAGTGGGTGCCCCTGGCTTTATTAGGTTTATCCGAAAGGCAGTTGCTCCTGCCACAGCTGCTTCCAAATCTGGCTCTGCAAGAGATATGCAGGGTAGTCCTATGTGGCAGCAGTGGAAACAGCACGATGGTTGAGAATCACTGAGGGAAGCTAAGGCAATACAACAGCGATTCTTAACTCAGGTGTCCTAAATTTAGAAAAATTATGGAGGACTGAAGATTGAGAATCCCTGATCTAAAAGGACCATGGAAAGGATGTGATCCTTTCCTTTCATCACATGGAAAGGATGTGATGCAGGAGATGGGATATGGAAGATTTACCATTAACACTTACCATCTTATGTTGGCCATTTTCTAATGGGCAACATAAGATGAAACATGTCTGAGAGGCACTCACACACTGGACGCCTATTTTATATAAAGGGGATGGGTAAAATGGCTGATCCCATTAGTGGCCACACTCCATTTCCCAGCAGCCACTGCCCACATCGCTGCGGCTGGTTTTCATGGAGAACCCAGGATGGCCAGGCCATGACAGTGCAGGGCCGGGGTTTCCATGGAGACCAGCCCAAGCAGCACTGGCTGGCGCACAGCTGAGCAGGGAGCTGCTCCAGAGCTGGGGCTGGGATTTTGCAGCAGTGATAGTGTGATCTCGAGTTGGGGCTGAGTTGCAATCTGCTGCCTGCATGCCCCTGCCCATAAATATAAACACAATTTCATACATTCTGAAATCAAGAATATACAATAACACAATTTTTAAAAAAATATCTTATACTGTATATAAATGGCATAACTAAACATGGCAAGCAATGCATTAAAGCCACACAATAAAACTGACTTCAGATCCAAAAATTATGTTTTACCTTCATGATGTCCACGTGTCATCATGATCATATCAGGCTTGACTGAGATAGGTATATTTGCTTCCTGTGGTATGTTTATGAACATCTCTGGGTTTACATTCTGTGTACAGGTCATGTATGAAACAGCATGTTTGGCTTCCATGTAATACATAATATAGAAGTTGCACATTTCATCACTGGCTGTGCCCCTATGGGAACACAAGGTAGAATATACTTTTAAGAGTCTAAGAACAAAATGTCAGCTGTGCATATATATGTTATCAAATGCAGCTTTTAAGTCTGCCAGCAATTGCTAAAAAGGTTGTACTGAAGTGCTTTAGCAGCCCACATTAAAACACTTCACAGCCTCAACATAAAAGCCCCATTATCTCTAGCTTCTTCCTGTTTATATTGTATCATGCCAGTTTGCAGAAACTCCCTAAGCATCTCAGTAACACTTAATAATGATTTATGGTTTGAAACAACAGAAAATGGCATAGAAAAAGTTATTTCTGTGTTCAAATTGGCCTTCCTTCTTTTTTCTCCACTGTCCCTTGCATCTTAGTGTACACATTTATCTGAAAGGGAGTATATCAATAGTAAACATTATTCTATTATTTATAATATTCCCTGTTGCAATCTCCTTCATCCTATCTTAAGCCATATTTACAAATCATTACAAATAATCCCACTGCTTAATTTTAATATTTCCTGTTTGTGCTGCTCTGCTTTTCACATTCCAATTCCTTCATTTACTGACCAACTACATGAGTTATAATACAGTGGCATAGGAAGTTTCAGGACTTATTAAGCAACATAAGCATTTCCCAGAGGGCGATGATACTTCAGTCTCTAGGAAAACTTAATCACAAACCTGAGCCTCTGTAACGAAAGAGTCTGTGTTACAGAGATGAAAAGAAAAAAATTCATTACTAACTGCTAGAAATGGGCTTGAAGCAAAGTTGGACTATTCTGTTGTGCTACATAACTCTACCTTTGAGATAAAGCCACTTAATACAACAAGGAATTTTTTTCAGAAAAATACTTTATGGCTTAAAAAATAGCATATTGTTACACAATGCTGTTCCCCACCACCTCCTTCACGCTATATAGGTTGGTATATCTTTTATTTATAAGATGCAACCTTTAATAAATCTGACAATTCAGCAGACAACCTTTTTAGTGAAAGGTTTACAAAATAAAGGGACTTATATAGAGGGTTTTTTTAAAATTAGCTCTCTCAGTTAGCCAGCCAGCCCACACTCATAGAAAGGAACGGGGGTGGACTATTAGTTGTTTGCAAAAGACGTCAATGCTGACTTTTCTAGCAGCATCATGCAGTATTCATTTATTCACCATAGCAACAATAATGACACCAGTCAGGTGGGAAAAAAGAGATGGTTCCAAAAGGGGAATTGGTTTCTCCATGCTTTGAAAATTTAGTGCCCCTTGGAGACCACAAAAATCAGCCTCTACCTTTGGAAGCTCTGGTTAAGCATTTAAAAATCATTTACTTCTTCACTGTCTGACTCCCAATAACAGTCAGTATAATTGTCTCCTCTTTACAACTTAAGTAAAATGGTGATGTGCAACTTAAAAATGAACGTAAAAACATTCAAAGAAGTACATTTTAATATTTGACACAATTTACTAAAAACAGGTTTGCAAACATATGAAAATCCTAAACTCTTTGGAAAGATCCCTTCCATCACATATTCATGCCACTTATAACTATCCAGTTCCCTGAATGAAAAAGCTTTTAATGAATAGAAGCACACATACAAAAATTATAAAGCTATGCCCAAGGCAGCTTAGATGGCAAAAATAGGGTTTTTTATGCCTATTAATCACTTTATATTTGTCTAAACAAAACTTAAGTGAGCAATATACACTAAATAGGGCAATCATCCTTTCTGGTAGATGTGAGCAATTTTATCAATAGGATTATAAAATAATAAACTTAGTGTTGCAAGTGCAGAATTAAGAGCAT
>NW_017729024.1:68453628-68464859 GCF_001723915.1 Gavialis gangeticus | reverse complement strand
TCATCCAGCACATTGATTAGGAAAGTGTTTAGAAGTGGTAGAAAAATCATTAAAGCTATCACTCAGTTGAACAGCAGCAGTTAAAAAAAAAAATCAAAGAAGATACCAGGGTGTATTACAAAAGGGGCAGAATACTAAGTAAGGGTTGATACTGAAGAATACATTTGTTGGATGCCAAATGGAATATGGTGTTCAGAAACAAAGACTAAGAGAAAAGGGACTTTGCTGCCTTTCAAATAGTGCAGTATAAGAAAAAAAAAAAGCAAATACCAGATATGAAGAAAATGATTATGAGTACAGTTTAAGGGAAGTGGATAAGAGTACCCAATAAAAGATTTTCAATGGAGCAAATTAAATGTCTATCAAGCAGAAGTTTCAAGGTAGTTGAGAAATTAAAAATCTAGGGAATACAGTCTGATATTCAGGGGAATGAGTAAACTCCTATTTATTGAGTTAAACAAGTATAATAAATAACATACTCACTACATTTTCTTTATAGTCCAGGAAGTGACAACTGCTATTAAAGACTGGATAAAAACATTTTTCATTACAATACCTTGTTTTCAGCCACTTTGTTTTCAAAAATTGTAGGTGGGATGAAGAAACTAACGGAGGAAGTTCTAAACCCTGCATGATGCAGGCAGTCATACTAAATGACCATGATGGCTCCTCCAGGCCTCAAAGAGTCTACTACTAACACTGCATAACTAAAACAAACAATCACGCATGTCTAATGACAAATTCTGAACTCTAATTTCTCCGCTTCATGTACTTTGTTCAATGATGTTAAAACTCAGTAGCGACATACCTCAACTCAAGATACTACTAATCTATGTATTTTCAATAATGTTCCATGTTAGGTCTTGCATTGAGCAATGGCTTCAAGTCTTATTAAAACAGTTCTGAGGTCTATTTTCAGTTTCACAGGGTTTTATTTGTTTTTCAGTAAGATACATGCATGAATCCTTTATATATGTTTAGCTGTATTAGTAATATCTTCCCAGACAAATGCTGAATATCAGCTATGGACCTAATGGTATACCTTTCATCTATGTTTATTAATATTTCATATTATGATGATAATTTCTTCCCATTATGGTTGCTTTGTATACGTTCATATAATGTTTCAGCCTCCTGTGTAACAGTTTAAACATATGCCTATACCATTCATTGTTTCATGAATATCAGACACAAATCATAATAAAAATGTAAATGTTTTATATTTAAACGTTTAACATTAGTGTCAAGGCACAGCTGTTCCTAATACTTATTTCCAGCTTTTATGACCAAGACATATTCAAATATTAAGTTGGTTAAACAGGGTAATTTTTCAATTTATCAGTTTAATTTCCATATGCATTTGGAAGAGGGACATTTGAACACAAGAACTTCTACAGGACTGCTATATCAAGTTTACTACACCTACATGGAAAGAGATAATTCCAGTGCCTAAAATTACAGGAATTAGCAGAAATTTTCATGAAGCATATACTACTCTTAACTGTTACAGGCTTATAACAATATTAAAAAAAATCTACCCCATACAAAACCTTCTTCTCTTCTCTTTAAAACCTAATCCTGTTCAACAGATATCTTTTCAGTCTATACTATAATGAAGTACATTGTAGAACTTCTACAGTATTTTACAATAGTGTTTCAGTCTGTATCTTAACTCCAGTTACGCTTATGTTTTGTTTATTTTATACTTTAACCAGTTTTCAAATACATTCATCTTTACTTCAGTTGCTGCTATCCTATCATCGCAAGTATTTCAATTTCTTTCTGTAAGAAGTGTGGAGCACAAAATCAAAATACGGATACTTTGGTCATTTATACGCATACATTTTTCCAGTAATATGCCAGAGACCTGCTGCTTCAGAGCAGAACTGATTAACTGAGTCTGCTCCGCCTGCAAACTGAGGCGAACTGCACTCCGCTGCATGCAGTTGTGTAAGTGGCAAAATGCATGTCAGCGCACACAAAATGGCAGTGGTGTGCTTTCAAACTAAAGCACCTCTGAGGTGTTTTAGTTCAAAAGTGCACCACTGTCATTTTCTCAGTGATGCGCATTTTGCTGCTTATACAACTGCATACATCGCAATGCCAGGCATTTTCCAACGTACCCAGTGCTGTGACGCATGTATGTGTGAAAATGCCATTTAATACTAGGCCACTACATCTCTTTTTACAATCTATACTTAAGTAAAACACACCTTTTAAAGCCCTGATATTATTTCCTACTGAATACCATCATGAAAAGTAATAACAGGATGAATAATGAAAACTTTACTTTTCTCTCAAAAACAAAGCAAATGCTTTATCCAATAATATTATTTTTTCCTTTTCTGATAGCTTATGTTTATATTTCAAAATATACCATGAACTATAAACCAAGGTAATGTCTATCCGAGAAAGAAAATAAAGGATTTTGAGAGACAGAGTTACATCTGTATTTTGTTATCTGTAACACATTTTGACCATCAACACAAAATGACAGAAAACATTGTGTATTTTTGAAGCTTTGAAATATATATTATTTGTAGACTGGCCCAGCTGGCATATTTGTGGAGTCGCTGGAAGGTACGTGTCTGGAAGGGTTCATTTGAAAAATGTGGTAAATGTTACTAGCTAAAGTATAAGCAAAATATAGTAGAGGCAGACTGGTCTTTCCTTGTCCCTCAAATTTATATTCTTAACATTTTTTAGAAAAAGCTAGACAGTTCCAAAAGAATGAAGCAGCAAGCTAGGATTATTTTAGAGGGAATGAAAAGTATGAACCAAGTATATAACCAAGACAACAGTAAAAAAGTTATCTGAATAAATTATACGTAGAAAACATACCCTATGTGTGTCTCGGTCATTCTACCTTCACCACTGAAAACACACCTAGCAGCTAATATATCGCCAAAACTAACATCTACAGGTTGCTCTACAGGGTAGAAAGCCTGAAAGAGAAACAAAAAAGATTAGTACCTTAGATTTAGTGAAAATTTCAAGTTATTTCCTGTCTATACTTATGTGATTTTTATCTTTATGTGATTTTTAATATATAGAAAGACATTACATATGTCAAAACAAAAGCACAAAATAATAGTGATTAACCTGAAAATTGATTAAAGAGTCCTAAAGACTGTGCAAAAATGTTATCATTGCTTAGCAGTCTGTTAATAACTTGCACATAGGCAACAAAGCCTCTACAAATCTGAAAACTCCTGTAAGCACTTTAACATCTCTGCTCTACTGGCTCTCACTAGATGCAGTGTCCCAACACAACCTATGCTAGTGACATTATGACATTAATTTCCTTTGAACCTGCTGAACACCCTGAATGCTGACTTATAGCAGAAATAAATACCTGCTGGCTTTGTTTGTTTTAGTTTGGAAGACAGCTTTGCAAAGTTCTTGAAAGGGTAAAATATGTCAAGGGTATAAAACAATGAATTATGAATCTTGTTCATAAGTTTTCCTCCCTGCAGCACTGAGAAATCAGGCTGACAGTATAGCAGATGCTCTCCTCTGTGTGGAAGGGAGGTGGGAAAGGGAAGACAGAAGTTAAAATCCACTCTTCACCTTCCAAGCAACAAAATAAGTGAAAGGTAATGAGGTAAAAATAGAAGAAAGTTGGCCATTTCATACTTCCTTTCCTTTCAGCTACTAGGAGGCGCCAAAAAAGGATGGCACAAATATAAGAATAGTAAGCCTATGCGAAACACCATTGTTTTGTTTTGCCGTTTTGAAGAGACAGTGTTTCATTTTGTTGTTTTCTTTCATTTTGTCGTTTTCTTTCATTTCAAAGCACTGTCCCATTTTGTTTAGTCGAAACTGTTTCACTGTTTCATCCATAGGTTATAATGGGGAATCATGAAAATGCCTAAAACTTTCTCATTTCTTGCCTGATTTGGATGACAATTGCAGGGATGGTAGCCCCTTCTGAGGGCATGAAGCCTGCTAAGTTTCATGGAGACAGGTACAGCGGTTTCTGGGAACCTGCACCTCAAACTCTTCAACACACAACTCCTGACACTTGCTGGCAGCGGCATCCTCCTTTCATCTGGTGCACAGATCCGGGGGCCTGTACCCCCGGGAGGGTTGCAGGGCTGTGCTGGACTCTTCCCAGGGGTGTGGACCCTTGGATCTGTGCACTGGATGAGAAGAGGCTGCCGCTGCTGCCTGGGACCAGCGTTGGCTGCAGTCCGCACCCAGCAGTGGAGAAGATTGCTGCCGCTACCTGGGACTCCTTTCATCTGGCACACAGATCCAGGGGCTCACACCCCTGGGAGGAGTCCAGCACAAGCTGGCAGCCCTCCCGGGGGTGTGAGCCCCCAGATCTGTGCCCTGGATTCGAGAAGGCTGTCTCTTCCACCTGGGACTGGCATTTGTTACGGCCTGCGCCCAGCGCTGAAGAAGATTGCTGTTGTCACCTCTCCCAGCCTAAGCCTGCCTCCTGTCATCCAATGTGCAGATCGTGGGGCTCACAGCCCCGGGAGGAGTCAGCCTCCTCCCATCCAAGGTGTAGATCTGGGGACTCACACCCCCAGGAGAGCTGCTGGGCTGTGCTGAACTCCTCCCAGGGGTGCAAGCTTTGGGTCAGGCAGCAATCTTCTCTGGTGTTGGGTGCAGCCTGTGCCCAGCACCGGTCCCAGGTGGAAGAGGCAGCCTCCTCTCATCCAGGGTGCAGATTCAGGGACTTGCACACCCGGGAGGGCTGCCAGGCTGTGCCGGACTCCTCCCAGGGGTGCAAGCCCCCAGATCTGTGTGCTGGATGAGAGGAGGCTGGCTCTGCTGCCTGGGATCAGTGCTGAAGTCAAGTAAGCTTGGCTTCGAAACTTGAAGTGCCCTTGTTTCATTTAAAAGCTGTTTCAAAGCCTTTTGTTTCATTTTGATTTCACTGTTTTGAGCTTGAAACGTGTTGAAATAGCTTTGAAACAAAACATCCAGCAAAACTTCACACAGCCCTACAAAATAGCCAGTGCACACACATCAGAGTCAGTGCTAATTAGTCCACCTGTGGCACCTCATGGATGCTGCTGCACTGCTTCCTGGTATTCCACGACATCACACGCAGAGAAGCAGTGTGCCAGAAGATGAAGCTGCCTTGCATAATATGTCTGCAATCTTTATGTGCAATTCTTATAGCAGAATACTGCAATACTGCATGGCAGGGGTTGGTAACCTATGGCCTGTGGGTTGGATCTGGCCCAAGAAGGTCCAATCCAGCATGGAGGAAACTTGGTGGCACAAAGCTGCACAGTGCCAGCCATCCTCTTCACAGATATCCCCTTCACTGTGGAACTTGCTGCTATGCTATGTCTGCATTTCTCTTACTGCAGAGGGGGCAGGAATCTGCAGTGACAGGGAATGCAGGTAGCTGGCTGCTCTGGGGGCTGAAGACTTTTGGTGCACAGAATTACAACCAGGTTGCAAGTTCTGGCATTGATGTAAACATTGTAAGTATGTAACATAGAACACTATAATGATTTTGTGGGGTTCTAACATTTTTTATCAAATAGAATTGATTTCTTGTTCTAGTCAGGATCGAATTACCTAAGCAGTTGTAAAACAGGAATAAGCACAGTAACAAAGCAGAAATACATTCAACAGGTTTCAGTCTAGCTGCTTAAGACCATAATTAAAATTGAATTAAAAAAAAGCAAAAGCAAACCAACCTGTGGTAGCTGAGGGCTCTGCCTGCCAATCAATGTCCACTGACCATCTCTCACTCTGTACCCGCTTACTACCTTACCTACAACAAAGAATTAACCAATTCATGAATATCAGTTGTAACGATTTAGAAGGGAGAAGAAAAAAAACAAACAAAAAAGAACAGACATTGTAGATAAAGTTTGATGGTCTAATACAGTGCTAAAACCTCAACACAGGTAATAAAACTCTTACCTAATCGGTGTGTGTGGACTCTGTAGGCAAAGAGGTGCATTGGATACCTTTTATAATGGCAGGCAATATCAGCATCAACCACTGTTATGATATAAATAGGGATATAACATTTTAAAGATGTTACTTATTGAGCCAAAAGAGTAACTTTTTTTAGTATTTCACTGAAACATACCAATAAGGAAATTGTATAAAAAACCGGGATCTTTATCAAAAGACAAAGAAACATTTCTGAAAACACAATGGCTAGTAGTATCTTAAATTTCTATAGGGGCTTCCATGCTAATTGATCGAAGGATTTTTACAAAGAAACTTGTGTGCATATGTATACAGGTCACTTCAAGAATCACTTGATATTCATCTCCCTCTCAACTGAACCTCAGCAACTGTTTTACAGTCTATGCTGCCATAGTTCAATGTGCTAGTACTATAAATTTGCTTTTATGTTATGGTGCTGAGCACTGCATGAAAACAGTAGACAGGAGAGACAAATGAGATTATCTATGTTCCTCTTACTTGGTAAATTAAGAGTAATTTAAAGAAGATAGCACTGAAGATTATATTTTAAAAGATCATCTAATCATACAGCAGTTTTCAAGAGCTAAAGCCAGATTCAAGAGTAGACAAAGGCACCCTCCAGATGTCACAATTGTAGGATACATGCACACTTCCTGCTACAAATTGTAGTATGCAAGACGTTAATAGGATTCATCCTTGGAAAATAATGGCTGATCTGCGACAAAAGTGGCAGCTCCTTGACAAAGAAGTTGTTCATGGGCCCAGAACTTTAAAGGGTGTGCTAACAGCCCAGCATCAGGGAGCAGCTTTCCCAGTGGTGGGGTGCCCAGGAAAAAGAAGGTTTCCTTGATTGGCAGCCCATCACAAAACTCTCTCAGGGGCATCCTGCAGCTAACCTCCTCTTCCTATATTAGTCTGCTGCACAGGTTGGAGTTATAACAGTTTTTAAGAAAAGACTAGTGGTGCACCGATAGAGATTTTGGGGGGCTGATACCGACAGCCGATTTTTAAGAAGGCATATTGGCCAATACCAATCCAATTTCTGATACAGCTTCAGCTGCATGCAAAGTCCGTTGTGGTGGAAGGGGAGGGAGGAGGGAAGGGGAGTGGGTAGGCAGATCAATGCCCCCCCATGGTGAGGGAGGGGGCAGGACGTGGGATGGAGCCGCAACTCATTGTGGGGGGGTTGGTGGCTCCCACCGCTGCTCGCACCCATTCCTTCCTGCTCCCCCTTCTCTCCTGCTGCTTGGGGTCTGCCCTCCCCCCCCCGCAACTCCCTGGAGGTGGCGGCAACAGAGCGGACAGAAGATAACGTGGGGGGAGGGGAGAAGTGGGCCCAGACCCCAAGCAGCAGGAGGGAAGGGGGAATGGGCCTGGACTGGGGGGAGAGGAGCCCGGGGCTCCATCTCCATACCCATCCACTCCCCCCCAGTCATTCTTGATGGGCAGTTGGCTAATATATATATAAATGTTTGTGATAGATCTAGATAGATCTAGATCTATCACAAACATTTTTTCCTTACATATATAAGAACATATAGGCATAGGGTTTTTTCTCTCTCTCTCTACTTTTTTAAACAAGTAGTGGGCCATTTTGGCAAGAGATGTTATATATTTCTTTAAGGGAAAGGATGAATTGAATTATAAATTAAAAGTCTTTCAGAGTTGCCTCCTGCTTATTCATCTTTAAAACAAATCAAATCTAAGACAACTTTCAGCTTCTATTACATTGATGATAATTTCTCTCCAATATTGCTAAGCTCTCTGAAGTTAGTCTGCTAGAAATTTACTACAAATTTAAATGTAGTCATTTATATCATATTTGTTTCAGATAAACTCCTGTACCTGTACTTTTTTTTTTTTTAAATAATTCAAAGATTCTTTAAATTATCTTCTACAATAAACACCCAAACACATGAAGGTGAAAATATAGTCATTCTTTTAGAGTTTTTACTCACCTTTTTCTCCTGGTGGTATAACAGTATTCACAGACATCATAAGATACATGCCAGCAATCAAAGGCTGCCTGAAAAATAACAACTACATTTACTTCAAAAGCCCTACACAACAATTCATTTGTAAAATAGCCCTCTGCAGGCTATATGATCCATTATTCTTTTGAAAGGTCCCTTGGGGTACCAATTTTAAAGTGTTGAATTATTATTATAAATTGGTTTCCATTTGGAGAAACAAGATGTTAGAGTCTCTCTCCCATTTTTAAGGCAAATTTTGATAAAGGCCTACACAATAAGACAAAAACAGAGTTATTTAATGTTTGCGTTTTTCTAAACTTCTAACACTATTCTGTGCCTACAAAAGAATATTATAATAGTCAATATTATGATGAATGAAGCTGGACGCAACATGTTTTCACTGGGAAAATGAACATTTACATCAGTGTGAAAAAAGTAGACATACAACCTAGAAATGTACAAACATAACTGGACTCAAACTTGGTGGAGAGTTATCTTGGGGAAAACATGGTAAAAATAGATAGGTGTAAGTTACACCACAGCAGGTATTCTGCATTATTCCAGGGTATTAACCTTTTGCTTAATGTAGGTTATTATCTGCTCCCCTGCAACCTTATAATGACATGTTATACTAAAGCCTACTATAGCATTTACCTTGAGATAACCAGTCTCCTATATGCTTTGGGTCTCAGTGTAATTTACACCAGTGTTCTACATCAATGTAACATGTAACATTTATATATCAAGTACCCAGACCCTATATGAAGCATGATATATGAAAGTTTCATAATGTAAAAACATTTTTATTGACAGGCAAGTCTTTGGTGCATTTCATTTTAAAACTGAAAAGCTATTCAAAACTTGTGTTTAAGTGTTCACCTACTTCCCTATGATTTCAGGTCCTCTGAAAAAACAAAGACTTCTTCGAACTAGAATCTGTAAGAACACTCAACAGATACAGGTCCCTAGATCAAACTTGGATAAACTCCAAGAAACATCAGACATACTTACTTCTGATGCGTCAGATGTAAAGTTACGCCAGAACAATCCTTGTGGTTATCTGAACAAAACATGAAAGAGCATTTTATCTGTTAATAATTGAAAGTGGAGGAATTGTGATTTGAACAACAATTCAGTAAGCGGATGAAAAAAAGCTGTTAAAAATAATACGTTTTTGATAGGAATATTACACTTAGTCTTATGGTTTAAACTTGATGAAATTACATTTACATCATGGCCCTATACACTGTAAAAATATAATATTTATTGTTCAGAGAGGCAGAAACTCAAAAAATATATTGTTCACCTTAACTTTTAAAGCAAAAATATAGCTAAATTCTGCTGAGTAAACACTGTCAATGGTACCATTTATGTTTTGGCAGAGATTAAAAAATATAGAAATTCTGTTTGAGGAGAACACATTTTTGACTAATTTATGACATAAATCAGTGAAAATAAATACATTTACAGAAGAGAAATGTCAACTTTTTATCCACTGGCAGTGCATTTACTGACAGAAATGGTTGGATTCCCTCATCATAAAATCAGCATTTGCATTCAGATATTGTACTTGAGGAAAGTAGTTGTGTACAAGAAGTGCGTAACCACTCTCATTTTAGTTTGTCCAGCTACCCAATAAAACTTAACATTTTACCAACAAAGCTGCTTGCTTGATATCTAGTCAATTTCAAACCTTAAAAGTAGATCTAGATATTTTACCTGCTGATTAATTTTATTTAAATAAAATTCAGGTAAACCATAAAGTGGACAATAGTGATAGGTGGACAATGAATCAGCATGAGTTTCATCATAACATTACTTTTCTGGAAAACTGCATAGCCACAAAAAAGAAATGCTAGATGAGTGAAGAAATTGGCTAAAATATTCTTGGGTGGGTTTTCATATCTTGCTCACCACAGTATCTGAATATTTTTTATGTCTTGAAATTACTTTTGGTGGAACCTGTATTTCTGAAGCAAACACATGAAATAGAAAATAATTGGCACTGCATCTTTAAAAACAACAACAAAACAACTAAAAAACCCCTCTCCTTGATAAGCATAAGAGAAACAACAACTGGAGAGAGAGCTTCCTCATCTTATTTGCTGATAGGCATGATCAAAACTACATATTTACTGTAGGTGCATCAAGTGTGCAGAAAGCAGCATCTAATAAGGCTTAGAAGTAAGAAATGCGATGAAGCAGAAACAAAAGCAGTACAGTACTCAGATAACGACCCACAAAGAAAGGCAGTTCTTTTCAATGTAAATGAAATTCTCGCTCTACTACCCTGAAGAATAAGGCCTCAAGTAGAAAGGATTCTGCAACTCACTGCAGTTCCCTTACAGTGGGTTAGGCATGGTTTCAGAAGAGCCTCCTAAACTCAGACGTCCACTTGAATTCAAATATATTTGCAGGTCTCCAAAACATACACAAATGAAATCTACAAAACTGATATACCTGTCACCTTTAGCCCTTATTAGAAAACAGCCAAATGTGTGCTTTACAATGAAAATGAAGACTTCATCACACTGACACAGACAGACAGACAGGCACGCACACACATGCATATGCACACACACACAACTATTGATTTGGCACTTAACTTATCAAAGAAAAACTTTATTTAAGAAACATAATGTCTGTTGAGGATGGACGAAACAAATCTGTTTCCAATGACAGTGTAAAATATATATTATTTATAATGAAACATATTACATAAAACATTTTAGTTGCATTTTATTTGGACAGAAATACAAAATCATGAATGAAAGCAAATCTTGTGTGTGCACTTTAAAGAATAATCTCACAAATACATTTTGAACTATTACATTTTTCAAAAAATTAGATGTTCAGTACCATGCCTGTTGGCACTGGATCTATGACCCAGATGCCTTGTTGTGGGGGACCCAAAACCCTCAGATCAACTGTGACTTTCCCAAATTTATTGATACACAGTGATAACAGAAAAGAATAATACAAGCAATTCTATAGCTACCAATCCTAGGGCTGTCATCAGAGTCAAGATACACCTGGCCAGGATGCAACCTTCACTGTGAGGTTCTCTCTTGAATGTCAGAGGTTAGTAGCCTGGAGGTCAGAGGTCGAGGTCATCTCATCCATCCCACTGGAGGTCACCCAGTGGGATGGATGAGATGGGCTGGTGGTATGCCCTCTGGCCATGGTGCCTTGGGTTCCTCTCTCAGGGACCCCTCTTGGGGATGGAGGGACCCTTAGTTGCTCCAAAGCAAGGGTTTTCAACTTCTGGCAGAGCAGGGGGTGGCAGTGGTGGCAGTTGGGGGGGGGGGCTGACACGGGGGGGCAGGGTAGGGGGGGGGATGGGGGGGG
>NW_017729024.1:68436097-68453618 GCF_001723915.1 Gavialis gangeticus | reverse complement strand
CTGACACGTGGCGGCAGTGTAGGGTGGTGGATGGTGGTGGTGGCCACTGTATGCGAGCTCCCCACCTCCCCAGCTGACTGGGTGGTGCCTGTGCAGTACACGGAAGGGAGCCGCTGCCCCCACCAGCCCTGCTTCTGGGAGGCAGCAGCACAGGGTGGTGGGTGGTGGCACTCCTTCCCTGCCTGCCTGTGTGTACCCCCTAGCTCCTTTCCAAGTACCACCAGGTTTACATGTACCCCTGGTTGACAACCCCTACTCTGCTTTTGTATTCTTTTCCCCTCCTGATGACTCTTCATCTGTGGTTATCGCCAATTGGTCTCTGTGGTTCTCATACTGTCCATATTCTGTCCTGTCAGCATATTCCTTTGTTCCACAAGTTCATCACACACATACATACTGATTTGGGCTTTTTGGACCTTCAGCTAATTTGGTCTGTTCCCCCACAACCAGAAAACTCAAGGTCTCACTTCTGGGCCTTGTCAGTTGGTGCCACTTTATCTCATGTTATGGAACAGTGTGATATACGCCCATAATTTCCCAGGTTATGTGTATATCCATTGGCCTCGTTGTGTTAGACACCCTGTCTGTCTTAAACTCTATGAAAACTGTGTGACTGGGTGGCCAGGACTTTAGAAATCAATTAACCCTTGCTGCCATCCTAGACTATTGCTCCAATGCATATCTTTATTATCTATAAGCCAGTTCCAAAAAGGAAACCTCTAAATACCATGTTCTAGCCATCAATGCCTACCTAAAACACCTTTTGCTTTAATGCCATGTATTTTTATTTTTTGAAGTTTAGAATTCCCAGTAGACAGATACTACTCAGTTCAAAGGCACTAAAACCCAGTATGTTGCACTTTGATAACATTTAATCTTGAAAAAAAAAAAAAAGCTCTTGCCCATAGCCAACTGAGAAGAGGGCAAGTTCTGAATGACTGTGTAGGAAACATTCCAATCAATGAGTTATTTTCAATACTGTAAATAGGGAAACTCTATGGAAAAAATAATTGTATATCCTTCAAAATTATGAGGACAGATCGCTTCATCACGTAAGTCTTTTTATTTACTCATTTTCTTCAATAATAAATTCCAACTGTTTTTCTCTGAAGATTTTAATAGCTTAAAATGTTTGAAACTCCATGGAAGGAAAGATTTGTTGTCAGTTCTCAAAGATCTCGGTTCACTTTAAATATTTAATGTTAGTGTGGGAAAAAGAGTGGGGGGAGGAAAGGGAGAGGGAAACTGAAAACTAGTGTAAATGAGTTAACAATAATAGACAAACAGAAATACAAGTAACACTGGCTAGAGAAGAGGGCAGGAAAGAAAACAAGAAAGAAAAGTGATGAAGATATTTCATGCTAAAAACAGTGTTATACATTAATCAAAGATAACCAATGCTGTTTCCTAAAGGAAGTCAGGGATCAGAAAGCATGATAGACCAGATCCCTGGACAAAAGCAGCAGAACTAAAGAAAAACAGGTACAGAAAATATAGAAAGATCACTTCACTTTCTAAGGCACTTCTGGATTGAATATATTTTTCCTCTAAGCCTCATTCTCTTCAAAAACTGCAAGTTCACTCACTATTCAATCAATTCTTTTGCCTTTTTAAAGATTCAGATATTTGAGGTTGGAGTGGGCAGAAAGGGGGTAACTTGTCTATTTCCTTCTCCTTGTTTCAATTTATGCTAGGGAGACATTTTGAAGTTGTACAACACTAACTGCACTATCACAAACGTTGGCTTGTATAAGCAAGATTGAAAACATTTGCTTTCATAAAGGATGCTTTGGATGTGGTTTTATAGTTATGGACAGTTTTCAAATGTGATTAGCAACAGTGTGGCTAATAATGTATTTTTAATCTTAATCTTTAATTTTAAAATTGTCTTTCCAGTTTGTCACTCTGGTTACTCCTGCACTCTGGCTAGCTTTGCTCCTTTCATCTTATACTTCAACACTATAGCAAATCCACATTGCTCTAGGACAAATACATTATCAGCTTCCACTTGCCCTGTGGCAGAGAAAGAAAATGCAGTCATCCACTTCAGAAACAGGTTTCTTTCAAAGTTAATTCTCTATGCAAAGTTTCCAACAGAGATCAAACAAGAAGACTGTTCTAATCATTATGTTTCAACAGTGCTTTTGGAATGCAGTATGTGGATAAGGAAATCTACTGCTATATTTTTTGCTGTTGTTGATCTCTTCTGTCCAGGCAAAAAATGGCGCATTTTAAGATGCAACACAGGCTTTGAATTTAAACATATTTGTTTTGTAATTTAAAGTGCTGATAATGTTGAACCTAAGGCCTTGAACATTTCTAGTGGAGGAAATTTTTGAGAAATATCTACCACTAGAAATCTTTCTAAGGGGAAGGATCAGTACAGGAATTCAACCTGCAGCTGCTCCCTTTCCCTGGCTCTCCACACTCTCCTCACATGGGTGATCAGTTTGGGGAAGGCAAGGGGAGCAGCAGTTGTTCCAATCCTCTGAGCCCCAGTGGAACTGGAGTAGAAGGGCAAAGCCCCTTGCTTGGTTTCCTGAACAGGCCCCCCCAGTCTAGGGACCCGGTGGGGAGTGGCTGGTCCTCCATGGCAGGGTAAAGCAAAGAAAAGCAAAGCAGTGGGGCAGAAGGCATGCAGTTTAAAAAGCCACACAGGAGAAGAATCACCCCTCCCTCACCATGCAGAACATTCAGGCTAGGGACAGACATTCAAAAAGCTTGAGTCTGAATTGACTCAATCTTTGCAGGTTAATCTAACCAGCTTAGGTTGAACTAGTTTTGACTGCACAGACATCCCCTCTAAACTAAAGAAATGAAGGCACATGCTTACAGTGCCTCAGGCTACAAGCCAGGGGGTGCTAAAGCAGCCCTCCCTTCCCTTCTACAGTGCTAAGCAGAGGGCTGGGGGTGGCATGGCATGGCTAGGCCCCAGCAGGACCCTCTGATTAGGGAGGGCGGTAAACTCCCAACCTGCCTGCATTGTCCCAGGCTTTGCTCTGCTTGCTGCTCAAGGGGTGGGAGTGTTGCCAGACACCAGAACCCGCCTAACACTCTGATTCAAAGGGGTGTGTGTGTGCAGTGCATGCATCTGTTGATGATACTGAGCTTTTCAATGTTCCTCTCCCTGCTTCTTCATACTGTCTGCATCAAACCTGGGAGGCAAGGGAGCCACCAGAGAGCTGATAACAGCATTTAGCACCCCATCAAGAAAACAAAAGCCTCTCTCATTAGTTCAATTTCTTCTTAAAGCTCTTCTTAAACAGCTTTTTCCAAGGAAGAAAAGAAGGAGGGACATTACCAGCTGACCTGTTAATTAGCTCCAAAAAGCCCTAAGTGGACACTGTTCTGTCTGCCTTGGTTCTGTCTCCTTTTGTCCCAGTGAAATTGGAGACACATACACACACCTCTCAGCATTAGCTAGCATACCACATGCCAGCTGGGGTCCATGCTGTAGGAGATGGGAGGGAGGGAGGGGGGATCCTTGCTTGACCAGCAAGCAGCAAGGAGCGGGTGGGGAAGGGGGAAGCCAGGCAGACCCTTCTGTGCCTGCAGTCTCTGCCAGAGGAGAATACAGGTGTGGGGCCAGCCCTGCTTTCTGGAGCCAACAGCACAGCTCAGGGATGTAAAGCATCTGGGATGTTAGGGGACTCAGGTTTAACCTAAACCAGGAAGGGGTCTGGGACAGACACTACACTACATAAACTGATTTGACCCAAATCAGTTACATTTGATACTACATTCTACCAGGTTTATAATAAATCAGTTTCAGCCATTTTGAAACTGGTTTATGTGCACTGAACTTATGTTTTGTTACAGGTTTAAACCAGTTTCTGATCACTTAAACTGGTTTATGTGTAATGTCCATCTTTAGCCTCAAAGACAAAGCCTGCAGCAAGAGGAACAGTGAGGCAAAGCCCCTGGCCCATTCCCCAAACCAGGCAGTCCCTGGTCTGGGGAAGAGGCAAAGGGCATTGCTCTACTGCTCCCCTTCCCTCCCAGACCAGACTGGGAGAGAAGCATGGAAGTATTCATTCTTGCAAGAGAGTTTCTTTCCAGACAAATTGATTATGTTTATTCCCAGAGAAACTGATTGAATGCTTGGTCACTACTAAGTTTCTACCAGGAGTGTGGCAATTCTCTTGGTAGAAACATAATGACTCCATGTGGCCTAAGTCCTGTACCCAACATGTGCTCAATTGGGTAAAGACAGCTTTTGCGTGCTGCGTTTTATAGTTCACCCCAGATTTTCAGGAGAAACTTACTACTAAGTACTAGAGAAGGTGAGAAATTTTCAAATAGAAGGTGCAGCCTTCAGAAAATGTCAGTTCACTGAAACTAAAACAATCCATGATTATGTGTTTTGACAAAATTTCCAGTGAAACCTGCCTGGTCTCCTGCCAGCTGATCTGCAAGCTGCCTTCCTGAGAGCTCAGCTCTGCAGAAGCTTGCTCTAAGAGGCTACCTTAGAGCAAGGGCTTCCAAGTTCCCCAAAAGCTTGCCTGGAAAACTACCATGGAACAGGGGACCTCTGCCCTAGATATTATCTCTGGTATGCTGCCTACAAGTTACGGGCTTGCAAGCTGTTGGTGTCCCAAACCCTGAGCTGCTATAGGGCAGGCAATTTTTATAGGGTCCAAGCTCTGAAAAGGAATGTTTCACTTTGAAAAACACCAAAATATTTCCCTTGTTGGATTACTTTAGTGTTGGCACCTTGGGAAGCACATCAGCTGATGCTGGACATGATACTAGGAGTCGCAGAAATTGGGGTCTTGCTGTTCTAATTTGCTTCAATGTTATTCATAACAGGATCTCTGTTTCCATTTTTAGATATTTTAAGTCTCATTTACACTAGGTGCTACATTAATGAAAGACTAACTTAGGAAATAAGAGTCTTTGCCTTGCATCTGGAACACAGTAAGCACAAATCCTTTAGGATTTGTATTTTTGATCAAATGCTTTATATCCATTTCCTCTGTATCACATCAATGAATTTTTTTTTAGCCAAATAGTTATACTCTGAACAAAAATGAGAATGCATACAAGGTACCTTCCTGCTCAACAGATCTCATCCCTCCATGAATTCAAAGCAGCGTGTTTTATACATAAAATTGCAATCCTGTTTTTATTATTTAAATTCCTCTTAGGTGTGCTGACTCAATATGGGTATGAAAATGTTAATTGGATTTTATTTCTTCATGTGAATTAACAGAAATGTCTACTTATTTCTAAATCAGTTACATCTACCCTAAGCAGCTTTGATAGTGAATGTGCATAGCTATTGACAAGAGAGTAATATGGGTTGCAGAACATTTTAAGTCATGGTGACATGTGGAAAGGAAAACTTGGACTGACTCTAGCCTGCAGACTGTTTTCAAGGTTGACAGTTAAAAACCAATTGTTTTTTCCACTGGAACTGGAACAGACTTCACGTAGAAACCACTGATATGCAAAGTATGGAATTTCATGATGAACGTGACGTTACAATCACTTCCAAGTAGGATCACACTAAATCTTTACCATCAAAAACACATGACTGCATGTTTTGAGAACTCAGAGATGTGTGGAAAGTCTGCAAAAGTAATGAAAGTTTCAACAAGTCAATCATTACTGTGATGTGTCATGTGTGCATATCTTTGTATGAAGCTGGGAATTTCTCTCATTCAACTTCTATCAAAAACCACACACAGGAAACAGTCAAATATAACTTCTATAGTTTACATGTTTTTAAGGGAAAAATATCAGAAGACTCACAATTCACAGGCCCACTAACAAAACACATCTGTCCATGGTATTTATAAGGCTTCTACAATGCTGAGTACACAAATTCCAACAACCTCTCACCCACCCCACTATTAACAATCGAGATAAAGCAATGTTACAACAAATAAATTCACACATTATGGAGAACATAAAATATGTTGGAAGTGAAGGTATGGACAGCTGCAAAAAAGGAGGAATGTTGGATCTTCAACTCCATGCAGCCAAATACTCCAAAGGATCTCACCTCCAAAGCCATGGATCTTGGCATAGTCATAGGGAGCATCAGCCCATCATGCCTTACCCAATGCCCTCATACCAAACTGTCTGGTTAGTATTACTTCAGCTACTCTGTATACAGCCACGAAAGGGCATTACGTTGGCTGAGCAGCATGACACTTTACTATACCTCTCCAGACACTTTTGACTTGGAAAAAATGTCAGTGATCCTTAATTGTATCTTTCATACACATAGGTCCTTTTCCTTAAAATATGCATATGAGGCAAAATATATTTTGACAAATGGGGGAAGAGAAGTGGAGGCCATGTCATGCATATGTTCTTATCCTTCTGCAACAACAGAAGGAAGCAGATGATAACAAGACCTTAATCTACTGAGTAAGGGGCTGATATGCAAAGGCACAAGTCAAATGGCAGTCAGGTGGTTGCGTTTTGTGTCTTTGAAATATTTTCCCAAAAGAGTCCGACTGAATTTGCACTTAAGTTTTCAGGCTTTTCAGACAATGGAACATGTAAAACATAAGGTGGAGGAGGGAACTTTTCATGCAGAAGAAAAATAAATATATTACATATAAAAATAACAGCTCTAAAGATGCATAACCCAACTCACTATAAAAATTAGCTATTTAAATGATTTAACACCCCATAATTAGCTAACGAGGTATATCTACAGCCATAGTTTCCACATATGCATAGTTTAATGAACTCTAGAAAGACATTAAAATTGCTCCTAGTTACACCCTGTTTCTCTAGCTGGTATCAGTTATGTTTTCAGTCCCTCTCAAGCCCAGAAAGCTCATGATTTGTGAAGCTGGTTCCTAGCAGAGCCTCTCACAATAAGATCTCAGGTGGTGGCAGCTTTCTGCTGTGGCATCACAGCAGGAGCCTGCTGGGAGCAGAGTACAAATTTAATTCCCTTAGTATCTAGCACACGGGGGTAGCATGCCAATGTCCATGACTGCCTCCCAAACAGAGGCATAACTATACAGCTCTGCGCCATAGACAGCTGTGCAACACCTGAGGCAGAGCCAGCTGCCATGATGCTGATCACCCACCATTAGGGTTGCAGGTATTTTTGTGTTCCCACAGCAGTGGCGCAGAGGGCTGCTGTCCCAGTTGCCTCTCCTTAGTTATGTTAATGCTCCCAAGTCCTCATTCTTTTTCTCCTTTTCCCTCATATTCCTTACACTACAAATCTCACCCCTTCCAGAGTGCTCTTCTTTCCCATTTTATACTCTTAAGCACCCCCAAAATATTAGCACCAACTGACAACTCTCCAATTTCACATAAATGTTGCGTCTCTCTGCTTCATCCTTCATTATTTTTAACTGATTTAGCTTCTTTGAGGAGGATTAAAGAACAGACGTTACAGGTTTCCAAATCTGCCCTTTAAGGGAAAAAACAAAACAGGGAAGCAGAGGAACTAGTTTTATCTAATTTATTTTCATCAGATGAAGCTAGTTTCATCCCTTCCAAGGCCACACTGGGTGCATCTACATGAGATGCTTTACTGCGCAGTAGCATAGTTTACTGTGCAGTAGGCATGCATGTCTACACGCGAGCACACTTACTGTGCAGTAAGTGACACTACTTGCAAGTAGTTACTGCACAGTAATGCACGTGTAGACACAAACTGGGTGCAGATTTGTTGCCTGTCAGGCCTGCCACTAGAGGCCAACCTGAGGTTAGCCTCAGGGCTCAGGGCTGGGAGCCTCTCCTAGCATCCTGTCCTACTGAGTTCACCAGCTGCAGCTTCCACCAGCAGCTCAGGGAGCCTGGGCCAGTGCCCATCCCAACAGCTTTACAACCTCAGCCCCAGCAATGAGATGGAACCAGTCATGTCACCACCAGCTGCCAACAGTGCCTGCTCCTTCCCAGGAGGGGCCCCTGGCTGGGCACCCGCATACCACACCTCACCACACGAGGACACAGCCTGGAGCCTGAGGTGTAAGCTGTCTGGGCCAGCTGACTTGAAGGTATCCAGCCTCTCAAGGTATTCCCTCACCCAAGCTCCCCGTGGGTGCAAAACTGGAGCTGCCTGCAGCAAGGCCAGGACAGCACTTGGACACCAGCTGCCAGAGGGAGAGCTGCCCATGCTGAGGGACCACTGGACTCCTTCGCCCCTGGGTGAGCCCCCCGCCTGCTGGTCTTGCTGCAGTGTGCGCACCTGTAGGGGAACAGCCAGAGGCCAGGGTGCTAGCCACCTGTCCCCAGGCTCTGCCCCCTAGGTACCTCCATGCCATGGCCCTCCACACCAGGATAGTACACACAGCACTTTGTAAATAGTTTGCACAGGGAAGAGAGTGTTTTATTGTTGGTGGATGGGGTGGTTGGGGGCTCTGTTGTTGATGGGAGAAAGGGAGAGCTCTGTTTTTTGGGGAGGGAGGAAGAGGGGGGTCTGTTTGATGCAAGGGGAATAAAAACTGTTTGATGTGAGGGGGCTACTGTGGGGGGTGCAGGAGGAGGTGGTCAGCCAGCACCTCTTGCACCCAGTGCCCTGGCCCTGCGTGCTGGGTGTATGGATCACCTAGCACCTTGGCAGGGGGGCCCAGGTGGTGTCGCCACAGGTAGTGCTCCTGCTGCCAGGTGTCCTTTGTCCACCGCACCTCCTCCTCCCAGGCCTTGTGCAAAAGCTTCTCCTGAGCCTCATAGATGTTATGCAGCAAGCAGGATGTGACCCGGGGGAGCTGACCTCAGTGAATGAGGCAGGCAGTGACGGTGCATCAGTGGCCTCTGAGGTGGCTGAAGGCACACTGCACCATGGTGCGGGTCTAGCCCAGGCCCCGGTTGAAATGACCTGGCAGGTGTCCAACTGATTAGTCTAGGGCCCCATGAGCCAGGAAAGAAGCAGGTAGGCAGGGTCCCCAGTGAGGAGGGACGGGACCACCATAGTACCCAGCACCCCCACCGTAAAGTGGCCGCTCTGCACCAGGGCTGGCAGGGTGGAATTGCAGAACATGTGGGCATCCTGTGCACGAAGGCCCCACAATGGCCTGGAGAACCATGAAGTAAAAGCCCCTCCAGCTATAGTAGGGCTGGCTGCCATCAGGTGGGCAGGTGTCAGAGATGTGGGTCCCATCCACAGCCCTGATGCACTCAGGGAAACCCAGGGCACAGAACCCTGCCACCACCACTACAGGGTTGCGCACATGGAACATGGAGAGCACCACAGGCCTCCAGGATGGCTTCCCTGGCAGCGGCCCTGCCCATGCCCAAGAGATGGCCTACATAGCAAAGGTTGGCATGTGTGGCCAGACTGAGCAGGGGGAAGGTCAGCCAAGTATTCATGAGGAAAGGTGGCCACATGGCGGTGCCCTGCCACTCTAGGTGTGGCCGGAGCTGCTCCAGGAGGACCCGGAAAGTGGCCCGGGTCCTCTGAAACACCCACAGCCACTTCTGGTTGCCCCAGGTGTGCTGGACACCAGTCCTGGCTAACCCAGCTAGCTGAGAGGCAGCAGGGCTACAGCCCCAGAAGGGCAAGGGCAGCCCCAGTGGTGGCATCTGGCACCATTTTATCAGCATCTCTGCCCAGATCTGGATCTGGCCAGCCAGATGGGGTCCAGGTAACAGCTGAGTGGTGGTGGCCCTGGGATGGCACGCTGTGGCCAGACAGGCAGTCGCTGAATGTTGGGGAGGCAGGAGGGCCCAGGTGGCTGAGAGCCAGCTGGTGGTCAGCACGGAGGGCCAGCAGGGCCACCACGTAGCCAACAGGAGCTTGGGGTACTGGTTGTCACTGCCAGGGGCAAGGCCTGGAGCAGCCACAGCATGGGGAGGCAGAGGTGGTGAAGAGAGAGCTGCTGCATGATACCCCTGTGCTGTGCATGCTGCTCCTGCCCAGGAAGGGGTCTAGCCAGGGAGCAGAGAGTAGGGCTGGCTTTTCAAGAGGGATGTCGGCTGTTGACAGCTGGAGTGGGAGCCTGGAGCTCCCCCCGGTGGTGGCAGGGATCCACTGCAGGGCCACAGGAAGTGGCAGCAGTTTGGTGCTAGGAGCAGCAGATCTGCTGCCATGTCCCTGAATACGTCGATGCCTGCCTGGGAGCATTTACTCACACGTAGTTTTCTTGCAAGTAAACTGATTTTGGATCAAATGCATGTGTAGATGCTCTCACTGAAAGGCAAATGCAACAGCCAGGTTATTAAATGCATATATATATATAGACAGTCCAAAGGTAAAGTTGTTTGGGTACCTTAATTTTGTTTTTTATATTTGAATACGTTTCATAGTCTTTTATGTTGAACTTCAATACTGAGTTGCCTGGGTTTTTATATAATAACCTTGTGATTTTCTTTCACCTGTGTATTAACCTTCCAAACTTAACTCCATCTTACCAGATTTTTTTTTGTTTGGGAACGTAAGCAGTTAAAAAAAAAAAATTAAAATTGGTAATCCTTTTCTAACATGGGGGTTGGTTTGGGATTTTTTTTTGGGAGAGGGGTATATACAGATCTTAATTTATAGAGAATACTTGCTTTTTCCCGCTGGGTTTTAATTTTTAAGAGCTATGGCACTGGTACAGCATTCTGTAACTTAGTCCTGGGCAAAAAATTTCTACGTACATATGAATGCAATCTAGTATGTAATATATTTGAAGGGGAAAGCCATAATCAGCTTATGGTACTTTTATATACTTTGGGGGAATAAAATGGTGAAAACAAATAGCTACCACATACTAATAATTACCATGTGCATAGATTAGAGATGTAAAATTTTTGGAAATTTTGAAGCCATGGAAAAAAACTGTGTTTTGGGAAAAACTGACATTTTGGGAAAAACTGAAATATATGCAATACTTATTTTCTTAGCACCCTTTACAGAACTAAATTCACTTTGCTACTTTAAGAACATAAAATGTATTATGTATAACTTGGTTTGCTCATAAAAGTATCATGTTTGGTATATTTATTTAATTTAAAAGCATAGTTTATTCAGACAATAATTACAAATTTACTAATTGTATTTACTTTAAAATGTTTTTAATTTTTGTTACAAACGGAGCTTCAAGCTGCCGAATTCTAAGGAACCTAGCATCTCTTTAGTTTTTGCCAGTTTATGAAGGCGAACACTAAAGTTGAAAATAAAAGAAACTGTCAACACTACAATAAAAAAAAGAAAGTTATTATGTATTCTAGACTTAGTCTCTTCCAATGTCAAGCAAATATAGAAAGCACTCATTTTTAGTAAAAGAGCTGGAAAAAAGGGAAAAAAAACAAGACTCACTGAATACAAATTTCACTACATGAAGCTTTGTCTAATCAGTCTCATTTTCTGAGCTATCAATATCAGCAGTTTTTGCTTCTTCTGATCCTTCATTTTTATCATCTTCATGGACTTCTGAAAACTGAAGGTTTGCCCGGTTTGGGACAAGCTTCTCTATTCTTTCACACGTTAGTTTATTTCTTGATTTGGTATGAGTATTTCCAAACATAGACCAGTTCCTTTACCGCTGCAGAAGATGGAGGAATCTGAAGCAGGCAAGAAGCAAGAGGAGTTAGAGGCTTTTGTCCTGCAAAGGTCAACTTGCCACAGTGTTGCAGAAGGTATATGCTTGGCAGAGTCCCAGACTGCACTCCTGGATCAAATATCTGAAGATGTTCTGTATTCTGCAACATTTGAAAGTACCTTTCCAACATCAAGTCCTAAATTTGTCGCTTGTTTTGTAATCCAGTCAAATGCTATCATCACTAACTTTTCTGCCTCTGAATCTTGGATCCAAAAGATTTGCAGCCACATCAATTGATTGGCAACAAAATTCTTCCTGTCTGTTAATAAAATGTTTCACTTTTCTTTTTTTCTGTACTTGTAAGTTGAAATACATTTAGATTCTCAAAAACAGTTGACTTTATCCGGTCCATCTGGTAAGGAATGTTTGACAAAAGTGTGCTGATCAGCTGCAGTGACTGCTGAAGAAATTGAGTTCTGTAGCTGGACCCAAAAGACATCCTCATCAAGTACAGTGTTCCTTACACTTCTGGGTGCTTTAATATCCTCAGTTATTAGTTTCTTGAAGAGATTGTCTTTTAGTAAACTTTCAAATGAGATCACCACTCCACCCCATTTAGTTTTACTACAGAGTTTGAGTGTCACTATTTTATTCTTTACACTCTTTTCTTCCTGCTTCTTAAAGATTGCAGATACAATATGAGTAACTTTTGCATGTTTTATAACTTCTTTTGGTCTTCTATAGATCTTCTGCCGAGTGTCCAACTTCATAATGTCATTAAGAAGCAAGTTTAACCCATGAGATGCACATCCCATTGCAGCAATATGTGGATATTTATCCATTATGATCTTCCATCCTGCTTTCATGTTACTTGCATTGTCAGTCAGCAAAGCAAATATTTTACCACTCCCAATCTTCTGTAGGATATTACATATTTTAATACTGATATACTCTGCAGTATGCCTCTTCTCTCCTGTTTCAATGCTTCTGTAAAAACTGGTTGAGGTGTTATCACAAAGTTTATGATTCCTTCTCCCAGCACATTTGTCCATCCATCTGCAAGTACTGCAAGCCACAGTGCTTTGTTGATTTTTCCTTGCACAGATTGCATTACAAATTCATACTCTGGCTCTAAACGAGGCTTGCTTAAAGAATGTCTCCTGGGCAAATGGTACGATGGTCTTAGTAATTTAAAAGCTTCCTGCCAGTATGCATTTTCAGCTATTGACAATGGTGTCCCGAAAGAGTATATTACTCTTGCAAGAGTTTAGTCAATGTTTTCTGGAACTTCAGGTCTCATCTCATCTACAAATGAAGCTACTGAGTCTTTTGTAAACAATTTGGTGCAATATTTGGTTACTTGAGGATGTTGATTGGGCAACCCTTTATGATCCTGATGTTATAGAAGCAGCAGCAGGAGGACTTCTGGATCGAGAACGTTGGAAAAAGCTACTTGCATTTACATCATCATGATCAACCTCCTCCTCACTTATACCAATGAGGGATTTTTTGATGTCTGCAGGACACTTCTTACATGCAAGGATGTGTTTGGTCATTCTAGTAGCATTTGGAAATGCATATTTCATTTGACAGTATTACAAATCACATTTTTTTTTCTCAGAATAACTTGCAGTGTGGAAATGCTAGAAGTATGCTAGAAGTTGGTAGCATCATTTTGCTGAGGGAGAAAAAAGAAAAATGTAATTTAGTGGCTAGCTAGCATATATAAACACTAAGCTACAGCAAGCAGAAATTTTGTAATGGATGCAGAACAGGCCTCCTCAGAGTTAACTGTGAACAACTTCCCTGTCCTGCAGGCCTCACCTCACTGCTAAAGGTTGAGTGATTTGTCACAAAACATCAGATTAATAGGAATTCAGTTATGAATTACATAGGTTATGAAAATATACTAATGCAGCTAAAATATAGTTTAATACTGAATTCAGATAAATTTAAACTCTTACCTTTCAATAAAGAAGTATACTTCCTTTCAGCTCCTTCGTGCTGCTTCTGTACTTCTGTGGATCAAGGTCACAGGGCCAGGAGGAGGCAGGTTCCTTCCACCTCCAAAACCTTTAGACTTGCTCTGTCTCCTCTCCTGAGGCTTTTGAGCAAGCAGGACAATAAGCTCCTTGTTTCTAATCTCTACAGGAATGAATGGATGCTGCTGCCAGTGTCCACCCCCAGTCCTTTGAGGCCTAGTCAGGAGGACAGGAGCAGATCCACCAACCTCTATATCGAAAGTCAACAACAGAGGAAGTCCACAAGCAAAGAAGGCACTGAATCCTTCTTCCTTCTCTTGTGCAAATGGCAGTGCCCCCTGGGGGCAGAAAAGTATCTTGATCTTGCATTTGAGAGTTGTACTCGGCATACAGAAACTGTAATCTTATACTGCATATAGTCTTCCGTAAAAGTTGTCTTATTACATAGTTATTAGAAAACATTTTTGGGGAGTAAAGGGTAGCAATATATGAATACCTTGTCTTAAACATTTTATTCATCATTCTAAAAGAAAATATTTCATAAGAATTTTTTTTAATTTTTCAAAAAAAATCCAATTTTTCAGAAAAAAAGAAAGAAGTCCTCAGAAAAACAACTGAAAAAAATGTTTTTTCCCTGAATTTTTCTGTTTTTTTCCAGGCGGCATCTCTCTAGCATAGATGGGTACCACTTTCACAGCCAAATATTCGATATTCGCATATCCTGATTCTGAATCCCCAATGTGTTCCTGCTGCATTCAGTATAGAAGCAAGTACCAGGCTATGTGAGTACATTGCATCATTTCTCCTTCATTCTGAACTGAGACAATTGAACACGCTTTGTTAAAGGTGCAACAGTTACATTCTTAAAATTTGAAAATCCTTTTTTATCCATGAAAGTCTTGGCACATACAATGTAAGTTTCTTTTGGATTCTGGTCTGAAGCATTACAATTTCTAAAGTTATTCAATGTCTCAGTATTAAACCTGCTTATAGAAAGCAATCAAAGTTTAGAGAGAATTATATCAGATTATATTTTTTCCTACACAAACTGGGGTTTTCACAAGCAAGATAAATTAGAAAGTTTCTCTGCTTACAGAAGAAAATTGGATTATTTTACATGTTAGAAATAAATGGTTAGAACACAAAGTAAGCAAAGCATTGAAGTAAAACCAGATGGTATATTGCTACAGGTATTGCAATATTTTTCTCCTGCTTTAACATCATAAACAGTACATGGCAATTATTTCAATTATTAATAAAAGGGACAGATGTTCATGTTAAGAAGTGAAAGGCTGATAATCTGCCATTTACTATTTCTGCTACCTCTTTCTTCAGTCACTGTGGACTATGCTACCAGTCTGATTCTGCTTGTTACTCAACTATCATTTTTGACTCTGACCTGTCTAGGTCATCATGCCTACGCTGTCTAAGGCCCCCTCTAAATGTTATAGGTATTGAGCAATTAATTGGTTAATTATACAATTACCCTGAGACCAGCTACACGTGCAAAGTAGCTATCACAATAAAAAGCTCCAACCAGTTATAAAATTAGACTTCAAAAATGTTTATTACTTTATAGCTGGCTGCTGTCAAGCTTTAATTTGCATGTGCAGTAGGCCCTGCTCAGGGCTGGGAGCCCAGTTAGCAGTGGGCTCCGAGCCACAGGGTTGCACCTTGTCCAGCTGGGGCTATAAGTCCAACAACTGCTGGGAACACTCATCCCCAGCAGCTGCAGACTTTGGGCCCTGGCAGTACCTCAGATGGTGCCTCCCACTGATCCCCCCACCCTGGGAGTGCATGAAAACCCTGGGGTGGAAGGATTGCTGCAAGGGCTATCCCTCCGTCCTGGGGATGATTGAAGCCTCCTCCCACCCCTGGGGATTCATGTACCCTTGGGGAGGGAGAGGGGAAAGGGAGGAAGGATTGCTGCAGTGGCTCAACACTTGTTTTTGCAAAGACCATGTTCCTCATTCATCACTTTGGCCAAGTCATCCTGATCCAAGTCCCTCTACTAGCTCCCCACCTCAACTATTTCACGTCTTTACTGTCAAAGACTCTTTTCTCATTTACTATCAAGATATCACTATTCCTATACTTAGATTGCAAAACTCTTAGAGGCAAGGGCTGTCTTTCTTTTTTTTTTTTTTTGTCTTGGATAACACAGTCCTGGTCCCTGCCTTTAATTCCCAGGCTCCAGGTTCTACAAATGATAAATAAATTATCAATTACAACATGACTTCATTACAATTTAGGATCACTGTATTATTTATCTTGTGATAAAATTTTCTAATTGCAATGCTCTAGCTTTTTATTATTTATGCTAATATGGGACTGAGTTCCACTCTAGCCAATGAAAAGTCTATTTATTTCAATCAGAATTGGACTAGGTTCATGGGAGATTTATCATACTACAGTCCTCAAACTTTTGAAACAGGAATAATGGATAAATGTCTGGGTGTTACTACAGTTAAAATATATTTACAGAACTTGTTTTCCTTGTTGTTTACAAGCTATAAATGTAACATGATAACCTCCACTATCAGGATTCTTTCCAGGGCTAATTTATGAATGTTGAAGATAATTCAACTTTTTAAATTAAAATTACATAGACCTCTAAAGCTGTCTTTGGATTTTATTCCGGATGTACTTTGGAAAAGTTTATATCTGATGTTCTCCACAGGAAACTGATCATTTAAAATTATGTTGGTATTTTTCTTCCTATAAACTGAAAGACACCTAAGGAAATAACATAGTAAATTAGTCACGTGAAGGGAGAAGACTAAAGAAGAGAAGACTGAGCCTTAACAGATCCTTCTTAGAGTAATAGTTGGGGACAAAAGTAATAAGAACACACAAACTGTCATACTGGGCAGACCAAAGGTTCATCCAGCTCAGTATCCTATCCCTAGCAGTGGCAAATGCTTCAGAGAAAGAGTTAATGAAACAAAGTAGAAAGATTCATCCCCTAACAGACTTTCCCAGTCACCATGAGTAGGTTGCACCTCTCTGTATATCCTCTAATGGAGCTATCCTCCATAAATGCCTAATACTTTTTTGAACCTGGTTATACTTTAGGCCTCCACAACATTCTATGGCAAAGAAGAGATTGAATGGATCACAAATTAAATGCACTTGTGGTGGCTGTTTTATGGGCCTCAAAACGGAAGACACACAAAACTCTAAGGGCCTGTCTACATGGGAAAATAGGCCAAAACAGCTATTGTAGAATAGTTGTTCTGCATCACTACCCTCTGTGGACATACTCATTCCTCACTAATGGTGCCTTTGTGTACTTTAACTTAGTGCACTTAGTGAAGACTACTCCAAGCCACAAAAGCTCAATTGGCAGGAAATAAGGTGGTCTACTCTGGGTGCTAGCATGAAATAGCTATTAAGTGTAAATTCAGGTCTTGGCTTATTTCACAATAGCTTGCTTACATAAGCAAAACCTTACTGACTATAACAACTATCAGATTCAGACCCTAATTAAATTTTCTTGAGTAAGTTCACACATACACACAATTAACTTCACTCGGTTATCATCCTCCAATCTTTTTAAAACACATATGCACACTTTATTAGTAGAAATTTCATGAAACTCACATATGTAAATTGTACTTAAGAGTGAAAAGGAACCCTCAACATCCCCAAGCAATAACGAAGAGCAGGATCTCTCTCCTAATTTATTTTCTTTGGAGGGGAGGGTTGTAATTATAATTATAACTTATTTAGGCAAGCAAAAAATCTCAAGGGTTTTTCTACTAACTCACCTGTACTGTCCAATATAGAAAGAGATTATTTCTCAGCACAGATAGCAGTGCCCACAGTTGTACTAGACCAGGGGTTTTCAAACCTTCTTTAGTCTAAGTACCCCTGGCGGCCAAACACCAAGTGGTGGGGGGGGTTAAGGCACAGCTGAAGGCTGATCAGGAGAGGGGAGTTAGCAGGCAGCCAAACGCTGAGCTTTAGCACACAGCCGAATGCCGAGCAGGGGTGGCGCACAGGTGGACATGGAGCAGGGAGGCAGGGACAGTGCCTGGGTGGGGGGGGGGGGGCCAAAGCCCCGCTGCGCCCCCGGGGAGGGGCAGGGGAAGGGGG
>NW_017729024.1:68433521-68435929 GCF_001723915.1 Gavialis gangeticus | reverse complement strand
GGGGGGGGGGGGACAGAGCACTGCTGCGTCCCAGGAGCAGGGCAGGGGCAAGGTGGGGTGGGGTGGGGAAGCTCACTGGGGTGGGGTGAAGGCAGCAGCACCCTCCTGTGGGGCAGGGAAGCTCACCGGGCTGATGTGTGGTGGTGGCAGCCACTGTGTGCAAGCTTTCCTGCCCTGTAAAGGGGCACCAGTGCCCTCACCCTGCCCCTACTCCTAGGAGGCTGCAGCGCTCTGTCCCTGCCCACCCTTGCATACCCCCTACGACTACTCCAAGTACCCCCAGGGGTACACGTACCCCCGGCTGACAACCCCTGTATTAGACGATAAAAAAAAAACCTACCTCCATTCCCAATTATTATTAGTCATATTACAATGCATCCTACTATAACTATATAAACTTACGTTATAAAGCAGGGGTTGGCCAAATATGGCATGCAGGTCTCATCCAGCCCACTAAGCCATTCTATCTGGCTTGCGGGGCCCCTAAAAAAATTTAGAAAATTAATATGTATTTATCTGTCCTTGGTTCCTGTCAAAGATGACAGGAGCCAGGGGCAGTAGGGCCCTGAGGAAGCCCCAATGGGCTCCTGCAACAGCAGGGCCTGCCCAGCCCCATCCCCCCCCCCCAGCTGGAAGCCCCAGAAGGGGCTTCTGGCCTGGGACCATGTGGCTCCTCGGCTGCACTGGCATGTGAAACTCAGGTGGGGTGGGGGAGGGCAGAGGAGGACCGTGGGTAGGGAACGAACTAGCGCTGAGCGTGGGGGAAAAGCAGCCCCTCCACCACACAGTGGCCCACGCACCCGTGGTGCAAGCTTTGGGCAGGCAGCAGCAGAAAACACTGCCCAGTGTGGCAAGCAGGGGGGGCTCCAGCTGCTCCTGCTGTGGCACAGCCCCGACGGGTGAGCCTGGAGCCAGCACGGGGCCCAGGCTGGCAGCAGGGGTGGGTTACAAGATAGCCCTGAGCGCAGGGAAAAGCCCCTCCCCCACCCCATGGCCGGCGCCCTGCGCTTCAGCTGCTCGCAGCCTGTGTGGGGCTGCCTGTGCCTGCTCAAGACAGCCCTGTGCGGGCTGCAAGCAGCTGCAGCAGGGGGTGTGGGCCACGGGGCAGGGGAGGAGTCGCTTTTCCCCCACACTCAGCACCAGCTCGTTCCCTGTCGGCGAGCATAGGGTCGGGGCTGCGCATTGCCCCCAGCCTGTATTGTGGGGCTGAGAGCGGCACTGGGAGTGAGCGGGTGCAGGAGCCAGCAGGAGTGTGAGGCCCACACCAATGTCCTGGGGACCAGCGCCGGTGGGGCCCAGAGCAAGGAGGCATACAGGGTCCAGGCCAGTAGGGGCTCTATGGAGCAGGGCCAGCTCCCCCCTCTCCCTGCTGGTGCAGCCCAGCCTGGCTCCACAGACCCCTGCAGCTTGTGCCCCACTCTGGGACCCACTGGCACTGGCCCTGAGACATTGGTCTAAAGACACTGGGACATTGGTCTCAAGATGGTGACCAGGGGGCGGGGCACCTGTCAAGGGGTGGGGCTATCCATGCAGCCCTCGACAGTTTGCCAAAACTGGGTAAGTGGCCCTCCACCCAAAATAATTGCCCGCCCCTGTTATAAAGGAATTTGCAGTAAAAAGTTGTTAAATCATCTCATACCCCATTTAATGCAGGATTGCTTTCTAAGTATAGTTAGAAGTGGTCTATAAAGCATTAGAAACTGAAGTGAAAGATTTCTATTATCAACACTAGAAGACTTCTATTTTGTAACTCAATGTAACTCACTTTAAAAGGGGACTTTTTCCTGCTATAAAAAGCTGTTTTTTAAATCTCAAAATCCCAATTTCACCCCTTTATGCCACTGCCTGCAATTCATCTGATTTTTTCTGTTATATCCAAGACTTACAATTCCCACTTTGTCCTTCCACTTTTACCTAGGTTTATGATCTAGACTGTAATATACCATAATCAAAGCCAAGAAAATGATGACAAACTGTAGTTTTGTTTGTTTGTGGATAAGAGAGGCCCCAAAGCTAATGAAGGATCCTGTAACTGCAAATGGTCCACAAGGATAATAAATAAATCAATAAATAAATTGGAGTCTGGAAAGCATCAGAATAAGGCACTTTTACTTTAAAGAACACAATCGTTTATTAGTTTCTACCCTACTTCTGATTTAATTTTCACCTTGTCCGAAAAGCAAATCAGTGAGGGATTTATAATCATGGAATTCAAATATTCATTGACACAAGTGAATAGGCTAGGCATGCTTGAAATTATTCAGTATTTTTTTGATATCCTAAAATATAAATATGAAACCATGACTTCTATTTTTATGTTTTGTTTTTTAAAGACTGTGACAAAGTGGCGGTTGGGGGGGGGGGGTGTTTCTTCCTCCCCCCGCCACGAACATAAAACTAGTGAATAC
>NW_017729024.1:68424492-68428521 GCF_001723915.1 Gavialis gangeticus | reverse complement strand
GGCGGTTGGGGGGAGGGGGTGTTTCTTCCTCCCCCCGCCACGAACATAAAACTAGTGAATACACTGAGCACCATTTCCACACTTGGAGAGGACGGGCAGGGAGTACTGAACTCTCCAACACGACAACACTAATATACTTCTAATATATTTGTATGCTTCCATCATACTGGTATCATTTAAGTAATTTCTGTCAGCTTCTGTATTTAACCCAGTGCTTTCCGTGTTAATTTTAAGACAGGAAACAAAACAACACTGAGATGTCTATAAACTGTAAGTATATATAGATAACAATATTACATATTTGGGTACACACACATTCTGAAATATTTAATAAGTAAGTTTGCATTTTACATCAAATGGAAAAATAATTATCATTAATACACAGCTGAAATATGCCATGTAAGATTTTAAAATAACACGAAGAACCCACGGATACTGAATTCAGCAAACTTGAATGCTGAATCATAGGCAAATGGCAATTTTCAGAGTCAATAGCTTAGCCTCCGAACATAACGACTAACCTACTTTTTGGAATCTTAACTTATTATTACTCTTAATCATGCAAACTACCTAACTGCTTTTAAGTTATCAAAATGATTAATATTTGAAGATCTCACTGTATTCATGCCTCCTATAAACTAGAGTTTCATATTGTTTAGATGAATACATGTCAAATGCAACCTGTGATTTGGATTACAGTTGAACTGGTGACCAAGAGAACAACCCTTTTTCTTTTTTCCCCTCCTCCCCCCACCATTCATCAAAATGTGTGAAAAACTTGCTATGTGCAAAGTGGACATTTGATTCTCAAGAAACTAATTCACAAAAATACAAGTAACAGACATTCAATGCTTGCTGACAAAAATAAGAGTAGAAAAAAAGATAAAAACCCTGTTGCATGAAGAAAAATGGGGTAGTGCTGTTTGTATTTTATTACTCTGAAAATACTTGAGACACAATTATCTACTATTCATTTCTTTGAATATAAATAGATTTAATCAGCTGTCATATAACCAAGGGTCAAAAAGATGTAAACCATTACAACATATTTTTAATAAATGACTCATCAATACAAAATAATCTTGGCTTGCAGATAAAGCATTATCCTATTAACTGTTTTACACTAAAATACTATTTTTTCTTCAGATAAAAGGAGATCCAGTTAAGCTATCCATGTTTGTGGGGTAAAATAAAATGCATGGCTATGACTGCCTTTAAGGACGTAAGGGTTTTTTTTTTTAATACAACTAGTTCTAGTTATTTCAATTACTTCTAGTCAGAAGTAATTCAAAATAATTTCAAGGCTAGGAATGCCAACATACATACCTCTGAATGCACTGATATCTCCATAATGTACTTGGAGCACAAAATATTTGCTACCTGTTTTTCCTCCAACTTTGAATCCAACACCTTAACAGAAAGAAGATGCATTAAAGCCTTAAAAGTGGTAAATAAAAATATAAAGCAGTTCATTATCATTAATACAATCAACACAGTGTAAAAACAGTCCTCAACATTTTCAGTGGAGACAGTTTCATTTTGAGATATCTGTTAAGAAAGTTCTGATCATGGAAGCTACAAAATAAACACATAAATAATATATAGTTTTTGAAGTGTACCCAAACATAAAAAGACTGAAAAGTATCATGTGCCAAGTCACAGCAAAGATTTTTTTAAAAATTTGCTGTCCACACTTAAGCATTGTGTCTTAACATGTCCTGTATGAAATTACATTTTCATGACAGGGAAAATGCAATACTTTTTAAGGAAAAGCAATGCAGATAAATGATCAATAAATAAAAGGGAGGAATTAAAAAAAACGAACACAGATTACACACCATGACTACTATGGTAAAGGCTTTTTCTACACCTGGCTAACAATGAAAATACTTGGAGACAAGCGGAAAAGAAACTTACTCTTGCCTATTCAGCCAGTGTATCCTTCTAGATCAAGGGTGTCAAACATATAGCTCACAGAATTTGGTCATCAGGCCCACGAGGCTCCTGGAGGGGCTGGGGATTCAGGGGCAGGGGCCTCCATTGAAATCTAAGATACGAGACCCCATTAGAGATGTGTGCCAGCAGGTGGGGTGGGAAGTGACTATTGCACACATCCTGCAGCCCCTGCCACTGCTCACCCCACTGCTGCCACTGCATCCAAACACAGCTCCTGAGGAGCCCTGAGGTCTGAATCTCACCAAGGTAGGCCAGGGTGTTTGACATCCCTGCTCTAGATTAACAATTGCCAATGGCAAAGCCTCTTTGTAAAATGGACTGCTGCATCTCTATGCATACTTGGGCCTTCAAATAAGAGGAATTAAAAATACCCCAAGGAAGGAAAGGAGACTGGTAACTCATTAACACATCTGCAGTTAGAAGTGGTTTAGAGATAGTGACAAATGACCTGGGGAGGTTTGGCATTAAAAGTAAATATCTTGGTTTGCTAGACTGTACAGCTTTGGTGAATCATTCACTTTTTTTTAAGAGCAAGTGCGCTGAAAGCTCAAGCAATATCTATACTGATTAACATGAAAAATGGTTTTCAGTAAAGCTATGTCTTTTTTTTTTGTACTGATCTTGGCTATAGGAAACACTGCTGGAGAAGGCAAAAGGGTGTCAAGGAGACTGCTATAAAAGATTCTCTTGCTCAGTGGTGTCAAACGTATGGTCCATGGGCTGGATCCAGCCCACAGGGCTTCTATTCAGCCTGGCAGGCTACCAGGGGCTATTTACTGAGATAATTAAATTTCTGTCAGGTGTTACAAGAGTGATTTAGTTTTTGCTAATTGTGGTAGCCAAATGAAACCATTACACTGGGAAGCTCTACTACCCCCTCTTATGTCCTCTGTACAAAGAATTTCATAAAATGAAAGGCAACATACCACTGGGAAGTTTGGTGGGTGGAGCATTTCTTGCCCAGGCATACAGGATGTTAGATTTATCTGTGCAGGTTCCTTCATCGCAGTCCCTAAAATACAGAGGAAAAAAAAAAGGATATGATTAATAATCATCACTGTCATTGCTGTCATCTGCAACTATGTCAAGCTCCAGGTGAACTGCTTACATTAAGATCCAAATTTCACCAATACACTCCTAATAATTCTAATATAATAAAAGCCTTAGTCTGTCTGTCTGTAATGCTTTACGAGCACTGTGATTGGTTGTCTCAGCAGCCAATCACAATGCTGACAAACAATCAACTAGAGTGCTCTGCACAGACAGATACACATGGTGGAGCACTGTCATGACAGCGGGCACTGAGGGGCCGCAGGGAGTGGGGGGAGGCCAGAGATGCTGGCTTTGCCCCACCCTCCCCTGGCCTTGCTCCTTGGAGGTGGTGGCAATGCAGGGTACCGGTGGCGCAGCACTGGCCTTGTCCCCCCACTCTGGCCTGGCCGCTGCATCCAAGGGACGGCCTTCCCCCGACACCTGGCCCTACACCTTTGAGGTGGCAGTGGCACTGGCACTGGCCAGCTTCGTTCCTGGTGTCATGGCAGAGCTCCATCCCCGGCAGAGGAGGACTCAGGGGATGAAGTGGCATGGCAGAGTGCTGCCATGATGGAGGGGACAGAGCAGGGGGGCGAGGCCAGTGCTGTGTCTCCACCGCCTCCAAAGGGCAGAGACGGGGGGGCAGGGGCCAGGCCACCCCTTGGATGTGGAAGCAGTGTGGGGTGCTGGCAGGGTGCACAGAGTGCTGGCTCCTGGCAGGTGACAGCAGCGTGGGATGGTGGGTAGTGGTGCTCCATCCCTGCCCTCCCCCCGGCAGAGGGGGGGGTGGCAAGGAAGAGTGGAGTAAGGGAGGGAGAGAGGGGAGTGGGACGGGGAATGGGGAGGTTCTGTTGGCATCACCCCCCTGCTGCTGCCACCCAGGCCCGAAAACAGCTGGCAGAGAGGGGGAGGTGGCGGGGAGGGAGGGAAGTGAGAGGAAGGGGGGTAGGGAGGTGGGGATGGTGCATGTGGCCAGACGTGGGCCAGCGGCAGAGCAGGGCACTGGGTGTCAGCAGCTGCCACTGCATGCAAACTCCTCTT
>NW_017729024.1:68406744-68424190 GCF_001723915.1 Gavialis gangeticus | reverse complement strand
AGGGCGGGGGGCATGGGGCCACACCAGAGGTGAACGGAGCAGAGGAGGAGCAGTGGCACCATGAGGCACTGGGTGGCAGCACTCTGTCCCCCCCTGTTCCCGCCTGACCATCATTCATGACTGGCAATCTGCTACTTCTAAAATAATCTTCCAAATGTGAAAAACTTTCCTGTATATCAGGATGTCCTCCATTACCACCTCTCCTTTTCTCCCTCTCAAAAAAGGATAAGGAAAACAAATGAGTTTTGCAGAATGTTTTGAAGAACACCAATATCAATGTGGTAACCCAAGGTGAAAACTGAGTTTTAGAGCCCAAGCTCCCTTGGTAAGAATGAACACGTGCCTCATTACACACCAAGGTACTGCTAGCTAAATTGATTCAGAAGTATGCAGTTGCCAAAGTTGCATGTAAGGATAGAGGCCATAACCCAAGTAGAAGGAATACAATCCAAAAAGAGTTTGAGATCAAAACTAATACCTTAAACTCATAATAAAATTTACTGGGAACAACTGAAGGTCAGAAAGGAGATGGTCAACAATGATCTCATTGAGAAGAAGAGTACAGTCAGACTACAGTATAACCATTTTGCCTTTGTCCTTCCTCTTTCCTTTCCTTTCTCTTGTCTATGTATGACTCTTGATTATTTCAGAGCAAACTTTATACTGTACATTCTTAAGACAGAGGCTGTACTATTACTTTTTTTTACAAGATTTCTAGCACATTTTTTAAATGTGAAAAAATATTAACATACAGAAACTCAAAAGGTAAAATGTGCTTGCCAAGTGCCAGATCACAAGCTACGGTAACTAGACATTCTAAAGGGTTTGAATATGTAATGCTCAAAGAAAATATGAACTGATCCAACCTTAGTGTAAACAAACCTTATTTTTTATGATACCACCATATTTTAGGCCTGACTATATGGCACCTTGCAATGTGAGTAGCTTCCCTGAAACTTAAAAAAAATACAGTCAGAACCAGGGGCAGATCCAGGAGTGGGGTGCAGTGGTACAACTACACCCCCTTTGATTCCTGGTCCACCCAAAGTTTGGAACCAACTGCCTGGCAGTGGCAGTAGCATTCCTATTCTGGCATCAGTGAGGGAGACTATTTACCTCATGGCTCATTATGATCAACCCAAATCGTTCTAAACTATTAATTCCACAGGTGTTAATGACTCCCTCATGCCTTTTTAGTGGCCTTGATGTTCCTCTAATCAAGCTATCCTTTTTTCTGCAATTCTACTCTCTGTTAGATGTTCCTGGTAATACGGCTTCTATTCCACAACCCTGCAGACTCAGCCTGTTTTTAACCCTGGCTAAAAGCATTAACCCAGGTATGGAAATAATTTTCAGTGAAGTATCAGATGCACTGTCAAGATGCTCAGTAAGGCTAGATTTTGTTTTATGAATCCGAAAGAGATGCATTTTTTAAAACTAATAACTACAGGATTAAACAAAGTATTTTGATTATTTGTCTAGCCTGTTGTGTTTTTTATACATTATATATGATGATGCAACACACCATCTGCACCCCCCTTTTCAAAATCCTTGATCTGTCTATGGTCAGAACCATGAAAAAAATATCTAAACTTTAAACACTGTTGAGACTAATGAGAGTATAAACAATTTAAATATGGTTTTTAACAAAGAAACTTCAGTTAACATTTTTTTTTGGTACAGCAGAGTTGAAGTTCAGCCCTCTCCTAATTAGTTGTCATCCTTTTTTTCTTTTTAATTCTCAACAGTATCTGTTTATAGTTACTTTGGAATCTTACCGGAAAAGTAATAAGATCACGCTGTATTTTTAACTTGCAGAGGGCAGATAATTTATTACAATCTGTAACCCTTTCTGGAATTTGGGTATAATCCAGACCTTTTGGAATTACCTCCATATATAAATCTAGTATATGACTTTTCATCCTAGAAGGCAACTTTATGATCTTTTTCTCTTTTGCACTACTGTAATATTCCTGGCTGGAGATATTTTCTTGACCTCTAAATAATGTAGTCTTTAGTGCTAGTGGTTTTAATTGGATTGAAAATAACTTTCTTTCAGTGAAATAGATTTTAATTTTCACCTTGGGCTAAAAATCCTAAAATCAACCTGCTTTTGTTCTCCTGGGAAATGGGATCAGGTTTTTGCTGAGGGGCACAGAGGGAGGGAAATGTATTACTTGAACCGTTTCAAAGACTATCCAAAAATATTTTGACTAATTATGGCGAATACACAACTTCGTAAAATAAATTACTAAGGCCCTAGTGTACATTAAAACAATGATTTAACTGGGACTGGAGGGATTTTATGATCCATCCCAAATATCACACCTCCTGTCATGCCAACTGATCATTGGCCCCAGCCCTGGATTGGGTTAAGATCCCAGGCTACCCAGAGCCAGGGCTGATAAGACAGTCGATTGTTTTCATCATCCACTGGACAGCCCAGGCCGGGCAGTGCTACAGGTTCAATTTATGACATCATACAAATGAGCCACAAATGTTCCACATTGTGTGGAATAACTTTGTGGCTGGTTTTCCACTTCATGGCACCATAAATTGGCTGAATGTGTACTGTTGTTGTTATTCATGGTGCACTGAATATATTAATCTCCCCATAACTGGAGCTTGTGCCGGGAGCCTTAGTCAGACTCCTGAATTTAAGTGCAACATTAAAAAACACTACTCAATTTCTGTTATGACAATTACTGGAATGCTTCAGAAGCTTTTACATTCTTTTCTAACTGCTAGCCTGAACAACAATTTGCTTAAGTGGCCTGCAATCAGTTATATTAAAACAAATCCAATACTACACCCATTTTGGAGAAATTTAGGCATCCTGACTGAGACAGAGAAACCACATATCCTTTAAATAGGGCCATTTTTGCTCATGAAATGTGTGGCAATGTACATTAAGTTAATTATTTAAAGCCAACCTGAAAACCCAGATGTTTCTTTGTTTTTTAAACATTCATAACATGGAAGCTTCTGATAACGAGAAAAAAAACAAAAGAAAAGGGGTAAAAAAACAGTAAAGAGCACATATGACCTTTTTCAATACTCAGGTCACTGAGAAATTTGATAGAAAAATATAGGAGTATGTCATTTAAATACCTTCATATCAGCTAAATAAGCAACAGGCTTTCAGACAAGAGAACCAAAGTCAGTGGAAACTGTACAGTGAAGTGTTGTGACAACTTCAGATTAAATAATACATGTGAAAAAAGGAATTTGTAATTACAAGACGTAAATGGAATTAGTGTTGCAATCAAAGTCCAATCCAATCCAAACGCTCATAGGTAAACTAAATTAATGTCCTTCTATTGCACTCAGCAGATTACAGAAATTTTAAACAAGACAGCAGGGAATGTAAACGACAACCCAAAGGAATAGGGTAGAATGAGCAGCAGGAGGGAGGTATCCCCACCCCCAGCTTCTCCACATTCCCATTTACCAGGTCAGGGAGAATGGGCCTATCTAATTGGTTCTCCCCTTCACCATATAGGCACCTTCCATATTGCCTAAAGTTTTTAGTTCCTGCCCCCATTCCCAAACACAGTTTGATTCTGTGGGTTCATATCTGGAAAATGATTTCCTACTGGATCAAACTGGCTAAGAAATCGGAAGGGGTTTCCATCTACTTGTACCATCATGAAGGTACAACTAGACTGAAAGCAATAGCATTTCAAAGTTTAATGTCAGAAAACTCAAGACTGATCTTGGTGACTTGTAACCAGGGTCCTCATGGCATCTGCCACTACCACCCTGCTGAGGTTTCAGAAATTAGTTAAGCCCTAGGTGTCATCTGAGAAGCTCCATCCACAAGTTATGGGTTTGGTTATATGATAAGAAACACATAACCCCGTCACAACCAATTATAATGCCTGGCATATGAAAGCAGAGGATAATATATAGCTCCTCATCCCAGTTTTAAGTTAATAAACCCATGTGTCTGCCACTGTATCCCATGTGTCTGTCACTCATTTCACCTGTGCCCCCCTGATCAATACTTTCTGTTGTTTGTACTCTATTTTTTAAGTCCCACAAATCAATACGTAGATAAGGTTTCTTTTCACTTTGGAATATATATGCAACCATGCTCGTTAGTCGTCTTTCAGACAATGAACTGCAGAAACAGTTTCCCTTTGACCCAGAATCAATAAAATATGCAGACTATGATTTTGGGCATAAAGCCGTTGCCAGCTATGTTAAACCACTCACAAAAATGCAAAATGACCAGAAATGGTTCTCTTTTAGAGATGTAAAATTAAGAATATCTTAGAGAATCAACCTGCCTCTTCAAAAACACTGACTAGAGAATTTTAAGCTCTCTCATTTCCTAAAATGTACAGATATATGCCTATACGAGTCTTTTGTAACAGATTGTATGTAGGTTCATTTTGATAACTGGAATAAAAATAAAATTATTCAACTAATTAGATAGTAAATAGTCTTAAGCAAATCAAAATATACCTTATGTCTAGCCATAATTAATTAATACTGTGTGCTTTAATAATGTAAGGCTGTTACAAAACAGAAGGAAAAAAGTAAAACCCCGTACCTTCACAACCAAAATCCATTAAACGAGTATTATTTTCAGCAGTTTACAGTGAAACCATTTTTCAATGCTCATTCCTTGCAGCCAGATTTAATATCGCTGGTTACTTCACATAGGATTCTCATTTAGATTGCCCTTTTCAAATATTAATGCCTCAATCAAAATTTAAAAGGTGTTTCAAAACCTCTTTCGACTTATTAATATTCATACCATATAGATGAGAATGAATGTCTGAAAAAGTAACTGGTCTTGAATCCCTCAGCCTTTGATATACAACCTCTTAATCTTTGATATACAGCTCGTAAGGGAATGTTTCTAGAGTATATTAGTAAGTACCTTCAAGTGGGTAGGCCACAGCGTTTTGGTAGATTTTCACTAAATTATCCTAACACCAAATGATAACTAAGCACAACACTTTTTTGCTACTTTGTCTAAGGCATAAAGTTCTACCACTACTCTAGGAATGTGAATTTCTTCAGTTGGTCAAAAATCTAATCCTTCCAACAATTCAGTTGTGTTGTCAACTTAGAGAGTTTAGATTTAAAATCCTTAACTTTTAAAATCATGTTTATAAACATTGAAATTAATCTCAATGTCTAGCCATTACTTTTGGGGTTTTTTAATTTTTATCTACATGTCTCCTGAAGGACACCCCACTTTGGTCTTGGGCCTCTAAAACTGTCACTTTTCTTGGGATTTGAACTAACTTTCATCTTCATCATGGAGGGTTTAGGCTACAGTCCCCTTGCAATTCACTGTGATCATCTCAGCAGGTCTGAACCGAGTTTAGCACCTGATGTTTTGTTCTCTTTCACAGACAGTGACATAGCTGACTAGCAAGTCAGCCAAGTACCATTTATTTAGAATAAAAGCATTACAGACATAACATTTAACTGCTTGCACACACTTGCCAGGTAATGTTCATTTTCCGCATAGAGTTTTGACATCGTTATAATATGTAAGTTTGTCAGTTGTTAGATTTAGTGAAAACAATCCTGTCCTTTCATAATGTACCTCTTTATATTAAGTTTTCTTTCTTATCTGTCAGGCTGCTTGAACCAGAAAAAAAATCAGTATATTTTACTGCTCCGATGGGATGAGATTCCTCCAAACCTTTTAACGGGGTTAGTGATTTTTGTTAGTTACTTTCCAGTAACTCCGCTTCCCACAGGAAACCATCCCTTGAGTCAGGAACAGAGAGATATCTAAAACAAAGAACTGATACAAAGGTATTTTGCTTTTGTGGCATTCCATGTTTCCAAAGCACCACATCTGTCCCAGAAGCAACTTTAAATAGGTATTGTTTGCTTGTTTTTTTTAAATAAGCTGAACTTTGGCAGTTTTCATCTAGACCAGGGGAAGCTGGTCACCATGTGCTTGTGCAAAGATTTAAGGAGACGCATATTAACTTGTGAAGAGCCACATGTGGCTCTGGAGCTGCAGGTTGGCCACCCCTGATCTAGACATTCTTAACTCTGTGTTAAATATTCCAGTTCTGTACAAGGAAGAATAATAGGACTATTCAAGGTTGGTATTGTGGCTAGAAAGGCAACTCAAAGAGGCTGAACAATTTTATAATCCTACCACATATGATTTTTAAAACAACCCTGCCTGTGACTTGTAACAGCACCTGGACAGTAAAATATAACAATTAGCAGAGTATGAAATTAGTAAAAACAAAGCCCACAACATCCTACAAAACTGCTACATATTTTGATTAAAACCAATGAGTACCTAACCTAGTTGTGTGTGAAGGAAATTTTCGGATTTCTCTCTCTACTGTATGTACACTATACTATACACCTGTGTGCACATGTGCATGCGTGCATGTGCACACGTGTGTATTTTATAGTATGTATAGTATGGAGAACTTTCATTTTCTCCATTTGAATGAAGCAATTTGCTAGTATTCATATGAGAAACTTTGACTGCTAGCAAGAGCCATATACGCAAACTTGAAATCCAGACCATAAAAATTACATACGTCTGAGTGATGTAGGTTGTAGCCGTGTTGGTCTAAGGGCATAGGCCGACAAGGTTCCTTGAGTAAATATGATATCTTTTATTAGACCAACTTAAAAAGTTGGAAAACAATTATTAAGCAAGCTTTTGGGTTCAAAAATCCTTCGTCAGGCTAAGGAAGTTTCAGCAGTTGGTGTGTGCTCTTCCTGGATGGAATGAAAAGTAAAGAAGCCAGAGGCTTTTCATTCCATCCAGGAAGAGCACACAACATTTTCCCAATAAGCACCTTTCAAAAGGACTGTGATGAAAAAACAATTGGTATTCACACAGTCCCAGAGGTAACATGGACATACTTTATTTAATCTCCTTTATGATGCAATCAGGGTTGGTAATAGCACAAGCAAGTTACAGCCAGAAATATCATCATCCTAAAACGTAAATGATTCTATTCCTTCACAAAAACATGACTCTAGCAATTCAAAATCATTATTGGGTAATTTATGCAGTTAGATCTATTAACGATGTACTGGGATGTTTTTGTAAAACAATTCAAAAGAATTTATGTAGAATCCGTGACTGTCAGATAACAGTATCATCTTGAATTTAAAAAAAAGCATGAAATCAAATGCAACTATACCCTTCTATACATACAATCTGTTTCAAACAGAAATTACTGGCTTTCCGCAGAAATCACTGGGTGATATTCTCTGACCTGTGTTATGCAGGTGGTTTGATTAATTAGTTCTGATTAGTTAGATTAGATACATTAGTTCTGTTCTGACTTAAAGATCACTGAATGTTTGTAGATTTAAATTCTGTATCTGACCCAATGCTAGATTTGCCTGTTCACAATTCTGCAAAACATTGAACAGGGACATCTTGGCCTTTTGGGTTTGTTTGGTTTTTTTGGAACGGTAGAGACAATTTTAAAAATAATCTTTTAACATGCATTGTAATTATTTTGGATTAGGGCCCATTACTGCTCTTTGCTGAAGTTCCTTCATATCCTAAACTGTTTGGGAGAGTTCTTTACAAGCTCTTCAGTGCCCATCATTAATGTTCTCTAAACAAGCTGGGGGAAATGGTAATGACTAATATTATTACAGTAGTTTCTGGAGGCCTAGTTATGTACCAAGAATATATTATGCTAAGCTTTGTATAGAAGACATAGATGGTCTCTGCCCCATACAGTTTGTACTCAAGAGACAACCAATGAATACACAGGCAGGGGACTAAAGGACAATTAGACAATACTGGTTAGGCTAATATTCCGTGGTCCCACTAAATCAGATGTAAATTTTGTAGATATAAAAGGAAGGATTCAAAGGAAATTAATGAGGTATATTTCTAGACATTTACAGGAAACTTCTCTTAAGTATGAGAGGCAGGATAGGAGAAAGCATGCAGCAGCTTGTTCTAAAAATGTAACAGGTTAATGGGGAGGGTGGTATTGCAGACTACTGTGAAATGGGGGTCTGTATCAAGCATCATGATAGTATGCTCCAACACTTCCTGATGTTTCGTGTGATGCTTCAGACACACAGTTAGTCAATGCCCACTTGTTTCTGCATGTTATATAAAGAATCTTCTATGTACTGGAGTGGCAACACTTAACATACCAAGGCTGCACATTCATTGTGATCCTGTGACCCTCAAATTAGCAGGGAAAATCTGCACCAACTTTAAAATGCCCCATGTACATGGGTCGCTTCCTTCTACCTACAGCTTTTCTGTCAACAAGATGCCCTCTGGGGTCCAATATCCTGCCCCAGAACGTGTCCATGAAATCAATCTGGCAATTGGAATGCCTTCACCAGCACTAACAAATTAGTTCCTCAATGCCAACCCCACCATTTATTATCCTGACTTTGGCCTAATACACCGCATAACCAGCTCCTCTAAATAGCTTATAAGACTGGCCAAGATCGCTGCACTGCCAACCTTCGCAGATGGGAACTAACATAAAAATCCAAACTGCAGCTGTACCCGAACACAGACAAGCACACTCTGTTCAGACCGTATGATAGTTTGGTACCCTTGAATTTGGTAAACAAGGAATCTGCTGTCTGGCTCAGCAAGACATACATTTGCTAAAGAAAGATCAAGAAAGAACTGAAAAAGCTTATGGAAGAGATGATTAAGAGTTCTGTTTCAGCCAAATTGAGCAAGAGCCGTTAGCCAGACCTCCACAAGAAGCAGTGATAAAGACAGACTACAATTTTAGTTTGAACAGAAGGAAGCAGATCTGGCACAGAGAAGGAGATCTGTGAGTCATCAGCACATAGACAAGCAGCTTGAGTTTGTTTTTACAGATGAGATTATCCAGAGATAAGAGAGAGAGTTTTTTGACTTCTGAACTTTTATTATACAAATATTAAAAACAAATAATATAAGTGAAAAGGTATGTGGCCTTCCCAGGGGGCAAGCAGAAAATACTTGTCAGCAACAAAAAACATCATGTCCCTAGAGACTGAAACGCCCTTCTGCGTGTCCCTTAAGGGGTTACACAGAGTTACATCCTGTCTTCCACCTTGCAGAGTGCCCCCTTCATGGCCCAGCACAACACAAACTTGTCCACATTTTGTTGCAAGGTGAAGTGTCCAAACTCAAATGAGATGCATACCCAGACCAGGAAGCAGAAGAGTTGAAGGGCATCCATGGAGCCAAGCTCTGCAAGCTGGTTTCTGATTTTTCAGTCACCATCTTGGCCTGGCCCAGCATAAAATTGGCTCAGCAGGTCGCAATCCCCTTGGCCACTCAGTACAGGAAAGATGTAGACAGTCTTGGAAAAGTCCAAGTCCAACATGCCAACAAGGGTGCTGAGAACAGTAAAAAGCGGTTGCAGCCAGGAGCAGTTCAGAAAGACATGGAAGAGTTTCCTTTACCTCCTCCTCACAGAAAGGGCAGGCTGCAGATGTTACTGAATCTAAGTGGCAGATAAAAGTGCTTGTGGCCAGGGCCCCATGCAGCAGCCACCACTGGAGGTCACCAGTTTTCTTGGTGATGGATAGCTTGTCCTGGGTCCACAAAGTTGGGGTGGTTTGCTCTGGTGTTTCTGCCACTATGTGCTGCCTCCAAGTTGTGCCAGGGCATGGGGTGAGGACACAGGTACTACACATTTTGACCATCTGTAAAGTGCCTTCCTAAACAAGAGCTCAAAGCAAAACTCACTGCTGTTCTTGTTAGGCACATGGAGGGACAGCAGAGTGTTAGCCCCCACTCTTATTGCTGTTCACAGCCAGAGAAACAAGGAGTAATACAGAGAGCCCTGCCTAGCAAGCTGCCACGAGGGAGCGCTTGTGACATGTGGGAATGCTCTTCTAGGGTGGCAAGTGCATCCATGGGGACAGCATCTTTCACTTCAGCCAAGTGGCACAAAATAAAACAAACAAGAGTGCAGTCCCAGCTGATCAATCAGAGCTTTGGGCAAGAGCCAGGTGGACCAAGCTGAGTCAAAGAGACAAGTCAGACAAGTCAGCTTGATGGTATGTGATTTGTCCAGGAAGCAATGGGGGCAACTTTGAAAATTGCAAATGCCTGCCCTGGGGTTTCAGTCAGAGGTAAGCCCACCAGGCCTGGGTAAGGCTGCAGTAAAAAGGCAGCAGGGTATCCAAGCTGCGACAATCAGGAGTCATAAGGAAAAATACTTGATCAAGGTTGAGATCCCCTATTCAATGCAGGAAAGCAAAGGACAGCTGTGTCAGGGGAGGCATTGCCCAGAAAAGAGTAGGTGCTGAAGGACTTGCAGAAGGCAGGCAGCCACCTTGCTTGCCAGGTCAGTTAGGCTCTGACCTCCCTTGCTGGTGGGCATGTACAGGACAGCGTGCTGGAGCCAGCAGTACTGGTAAGTCCACAAGGAGCTTCTGGAGCCTTTTGAGCAAAGTAACTGGTGGGTCCAGGATGGCAGGAGTGGCTGGGAAGGTGCCAGCACCACCACTGAAGTCATGCCTCAACTGCCTCAATGAGGCCTTACCAGTTTTTGGCTAGATAGGCTGGTGAACCTCAGAGAATGCTTCAGGCTTTGAAGCCATTACAGAGCCAGGACAGGCCTCTAGGCAGGTCTAGGGGCTAAGCACCTGCCCAGGTGGTGCCCAGCAGAAATGTGTTACTTTTGACTTGGTTGATATAGGCTGAGGAGGCACGCTTGTAGGCCTGCTGACACTTGATCAGGGACTGTATGTCACCCTCACCATTCACACAAAACACACGCCATCACTTTAACTGTGGGGGAAACCAGCTGGGGCTGTGACTGGTGGGAGGGCCAGGCCTGTCAGTGCACAGAGCCGTGGTTCAAGAGAGAGGGAAGCTCTGATGAATATCCCTGCCTGCTGGGAACAGGGCACACAGGTCTCCATTCACCTTCAGGAGGCTAGAGATGTCCCAGTACAGGAGCCGAATGGGTGAGATGAAGATAAGTCTAAAACTAAAGGCTTCCAGAGTTTGGAATAAGAAGTTGTGGTTGACCCAATCAAAGGCATTTTCTTAACCCAGGGATACAGCCAATGTTCAGGTTAGACTCCTTCTGTTGCCACCAGGTCACGTTGTTCCGGGTAGTTCTGCCAGATATGCAGTAGCTCTGTTTGGGGCTTATAACAGAGGCCATGACCATTTTGAGTCAGCTGACCAGGGCTTTGGTCAGGATTTTTGTAATCAGTGCTCAGGAGTGATATCAATTGCCAGTTCTTAAAGTTATAGAGATCCCCCTTCTTGTGCAGGAGCATGAGGACAGCTGACCAGAAGGATCCTATCTTCAAGGGCTTAGGACAGAATCTAACTAAACCACCTACACGAATGTGGAGCAAAAGAAGGTGGGACATATCTAGCAATGGAGATGATGAAAGCAAGGATAAAAGAAGAGAACCAGGGGAGGACAAAACAAGGGAAGGCAAAGGACAATACGATTTACGATTGCAAGAGGAGTGTCATTGGTTAACACGTCAAACTGGATAAGGATAGCATAAGTTGTCCAATGGCTTGACTAGGAGCATGTCAATTAGATTTTGGTAAAAGCCGTTTACAAATTCAAAATTCCCAGTTCAGTTCTCTAGGATGGATTTTTTTATTCATTAGATTTATATGCAACTCCTTCTACAGCTTTTTTCTTTTTGTAAGAAAAAGGGAAGCCAAGATGTGTGTGTGAAGAAAGGAAAATCCAGAAGTTAAGAAAAAAAGTAAGAGTGGAAATGAGAGAGGAATAAGGAAGATTAAGACATGGAATGATGTTATTGGTTCAAATAGTGTGTCTAGAAAGGAGAGCCCAAGAGGCAAGTTCCAATAAGGATGAGTTAGTCACTTTAAGGTGGCAAGAGTGTGGCTAGAGTTGATGACAATAGATTCACTTTGGAGAAAGAGAGCTAGAAATACAACAGACTTGAAAGAGAAAACAACAAATTAATTTTGGAGAAAACCAGCAAGTTCAAGGGATACTCTACAGTGACAGAACAGAAGCAGAGGAAGCCATGTTGGGCAGAGCAGGGAGTTGGCAAGCAGACTGCAACAAAAGAGACAGAAAAAATTAAAGATCAAGGAGCCTGAATCCTATAGCCATATTAAGGAAAGAAAAGGAAATGGATTCCAGAGCAAACAGAGCAGCTGAAAAGCAACTGATGCTAATGGAATGGAAGCCATGGAAAAGATATCCACTTTTCTGTTATGAGTCTGATGGTTAGTGCTGAAAGACACCAAGTGATGGGGAGGTGAGGGGAACTGAAACAAGGAGAGATCAGAGAAAGATCAGTACCTAGGAAGAAGAACAAGTTTTCTTCCCCCACCTAGAAAATGGAGAACAAGATTATTCTTATTTTCACCATTCTTAGAGCAGAGAGGTAATTAACTGTCTTAGTCTGAATATAGACAGAGGGCAGGCTAGATGTGTATTTGGATCATTACTCCTAGTCCATGATCAACTATGACCTCACAGCAAATGGACTAAAAATATGATCTAAGAACCTTGGAATACAATCAGAAGCAGTAATAAGTAATAAACGCATAATCCAGTCTTCCATAACTGAATGTTCAAATATTTCCTATTGCATCACTGATGCAGCCACATCAACAAACAAACAATAGTTTAAGAGCTTTTTCCTCTGTATTACAAAGGCTTCGTCAAATGTACTTTGCATAGGTTCTCAGGGAAGGAAACTGTAAACAAAATAGAAAGCATCATTATGCCCCCTTATAAATTCATGGTGCTGACACACCTTGAATACTGTCCCTAGTTGTAGTCCCCACACCTCAAAAAGGATATAGAACATACAGAAAAGGGCAACAATGGTTAGTGGTAATGAGGGGCTTCCATATGAGGAGGGACTGAAGAGACTAGTCCTATTTGGTTTAGAAAAGAGATACTTAAGGAGTGGTGGGGACACATAAGAGTTTACAAAATACAAAATGGTGAAGAAAAAGTAAATAGGGATTTATTATTTACTATCTCTCACAATATAAGAAGTAAGGGTTGTAAAATAAAGCTAGTAGATAGTAAGTTTTAAATTAACAGGAAAGTTCTCTTTCACATAACATATAATTAAAGCGTTGAAGTCATCTCCACAAGACGTTGTGGAAGCTGAAAGTTTAGCCATACCCAGACAAGGATTGGACGAATTCTTGGAGGAAAAGTGCTTCAGGAGCTATTGAACATGGGAGTCAGGGATGCAGCCTCTGATTCAAAACTTCCTAGATCTTAACTCCTGGAGGCTGCAAGTAAAAGACGAACAAGGGAAAAACCCTGATCATATCTCGTTCACTTTCTCTTTCAGCATCTACTCTCTGCCGCTATATGACACAGGATACTGGGCAAGATGGACCCATGGTCTGACCCAGTAAATGGCAATTCTTATTTTGGCACTGGCATGGCATTTTCTTCTAGTAGTTTAAGAGTCAGAAAAAAATGCTACTGACTGAACAACATCCAAAGGAAATTTTCTTTCATAATTAGAAGAACCCTCATTCAAATCTGAAGAGAAAATTGATTCCTCACAGTATTTCTACTATTTTGACCTAAGCACCAGGCAAATCTATAAAAGGACTACATCAGAGCTTCAGACATTCACAAAGTCATCTAAATCAATATGATTTCCATTTATATGCAAACAGCTAAACACAACCAGTGCAATCTGCTTGGTTTAAAATATGATCTGCCATGCTATATGTGTAGGTGCAAATTAACTGAAAAGGCTACACCTTTCAACACAGGTTTAACTTTTAGAAACCCTCACATGTGCAGGTGAGAGGTGCGTGATAGGTTCTAACGCGGCATCCCCACAATTGCAATCCCAGCTGCAGGGGAGACCTTGCTACACATACAAAATAAAGCTTTATCGCAACCCTCTATAGAAGTTATGTCTGAGGTCTAACTTTATAGCTAGCTGGAGTTTTATATTGTGTGATAACTACTTTGCATGCATAGCTGGTCTCAACGTGATTGCACACTTAACCAGTTAATTGCACAATACCTATAACGTGCAGAGAGGGCCTTAGTTCTTCCATACTGCTTCAGAACCCAAGGGTTGCAGCATTTCCTTTTTTTTTTCATAAATGCAAACTTTCATTTGATTATTCTGAGATCCACCCCCACCCCACACACACAGATCACTTTTTTCTTCTACTCAAGCCTCTTCTTCACATAGTACCCCTGCAACCACCTACCAGGCCACTTCTGCACACACACCAGCAAAATGGCAAGTAGCAATGTAAGCCAGAAAGCCATTTGCTGACCTAGAGAACTGTAAAAGGTAGTTAGATGCGTTAGCCTGATGTCATGACATAGTAACACCTGAGAAAGTAACTGGTTCAGAGGGGCATAAGCTTTCACAAGTGGCAGCCTACTTCATCAGATCTGTGAATTCATGTTAGTTTCCAAGATGCCACCATTCCCTGCTTTGTCTAGAACTGTGGTGAACATTTAGGAAGACTTTAAGTACCAGAAAGGAGGAGATAAATAGGAAGAATAGAAAAAGCAAGAAGTTGCAGAACCTCCTCCGCAGGAAACTACAAAATAGGAAAACAGGCTAACTGCGGGATGAAGCACAAGACAAACAAGCTGACACCCCACAAAGGCACCTACAGATGAAGTGTTTTTTGGATCTTGAGCTGGCAGACTTAGGAGCTGTTTTCAGGGGGGAGTTTAAGAATAGAGTCATGTCTGATATGGGTTCCCTGACTTCGCATAAGTTAATTTGTTTGTTTTATAGTTCAATTCAGTATTATTTCATTCAATGAAATAACAGCACATTCAACATTATTTCAGCATATTTGATGTTATTTCATCCACCGATCATATCAATTCTGTGTCCCACATTAAAATCCCAATTCATTTCTGTGTGCAAATGATGGTGTTACTTTGAGCTAAAAGAACTACTTAGAATTAAATTTAAATGCAGCTTAAAAGCACTCTTTGTGCTTCCTTTTTGACTATTTGAATGTCTGAGGAGAGTCTACTCAATGGAGACTTCTCGGTACAGAATTCTGCTTACCTCCCAAACTCCTATGCTTTCCCTACACATTATATGCATCACGCAATTACCAAGTTAACTGCACAATTAATTTAGACTGGCTACACATGCAAATTAACTATCCCACCATAAAACGGTCCAAGCAGCTATAAAGCTATTGCTGGAAAATGTATAACAACTTTATAGCTGGCTGCTCTCCAGCTTTAACTTGCACATGTAGCAGGGTCTGCTCCAGCAGTTGACCAGGCTCCCAGCCACAGGGGTGCACCACGTGCAACTGCGGGATTCTAGGTTTCAGCAGTCATGGGTTACTGTCACGATCTCCAAGCCCCAGGGGTCAGCTGAGGGGCTGTCAGTCACAGAAGGGTGCTTCTTTCAGGTGATCCCCCTGCACCAGAAATAAGGCATGATGGAATCTAATGCACAATTCCATAATCGTGCTTCCTGCCATGCATGTGAGGCATGGCTCAAGATATGATGGTGTGGATTGTGCATTAGATTCCATTATGCCTTTAGCTACATGAAGAGGGGCTCTTAGCCCTATCAGCACATAGGCTTTGCTTGTTTTTTTCTGATCAAACTCTTTATTCAGACATTTTCCAAGTCTGAGTTGAAGAAGGATCTGTAGTTCTTCTGCAATTCAGGAAATGTGTTACATGAAGTAAATTTTGATTAACTAATGGCAATTATTGAATTCAGATGACTTTATAACTATTATCTGTATAAGCTTCTTCCAGGGGCCATGATTTGAACAGAAAAATAAAATCAGAAGTAAAATCTGAACTTTTTTTCCTTTTTTCTTTTTTTTTTTTAAGAAAGAGATATCCATTTATTTTAAAAATGGAAAATTTTCCTTTTCTCCTAGTTTCTTTTATTTCCAAGTACTGACCTGCCCCTCTCCTTTCCCTCCACTAAACCTCATCTGATTTATATTTAGAAATTAGAGGAACATCATCAGGATTTAAGTTTGCAAGCAACTTAAATTTTATTAGGGGAAGGAGGAGGAAAAACCCTTTTATATCCTTATCCTAAAACCAAGCAAAATGGAGACCATCCAGGATATGAATCACATTGTATTTTTCTTACTTCCCTGCATAGTTATTACTTGCTTAACAACTCCAAGGCAAATTTAAGGTGCTCAATGCCTTTGAAAATTAGGCAATTTATTTAGGTGATTGAAATTTATGACACCAAACTTTAAGTATGAAAAAAGATCTTGCTCTGTACAGCTGACTACTATTCAGTTTTAAAGGCTCTGATTTAAAATAATTCAGTAACTTGAACACAGGAGGTAATGAGCAGCATTGACAACAATTTGGACCCTCATCTTTCTGATCTTTTTAAGACTTTCCTAGACCACACTGGGTAAGGGTTTCAGGGGAATGGAAAAGGGAAGGGAAAGAGAAAGATGAGTAGAGAGGATTATAGAAGATCAAATTTTAAAAATTAAGATGCATGTCATGAACCACAAGTAGCAAAATAAACCACAAAAATCTGACAGTTGTGTAAATAAGTGAACACTTCATTCATAAATAAGCTTTATAGAAAATACTTAGAAGACATTAATTCTTCAGGTATTTTCTTTCAAAACTGAAATTTTAATGTCTAATTCAAATCTATAAATACTACTTTTTCTCAAGTATGGCTGAGACCTGAGAAGTTCATGCCCTCCATCACATTGACAAAAACATATTTGCTGTACTGACAGTATATCTTCATAGCACTGCTATTACACACATGCATCAGATTTACAGCTGTATTAAACATTTACCAAAACCTTCAAATATAAAAGTTCAGTGGGAATGAAATCTATAATTTGTTTTCCCTTCTCAATTTTTTGTTAATTAAAATCTGGGACCCTCCAAAGTTGTATATGAGTGTAGTCAACACTGACAAGAAATTAAACTATAAGAATTAATATAAGCCTGTATTTCTTACCAGTAATTTTCAGTGGAAGAAGGCATGTTACATCCAAAGAGTAACATGTGATGGACAGTGTCCATGCTGGCATGAGGCTTAAAGTCAACTGAAAGACAAAATGATAAAAAACAAAGCATAAATATGAGTCTTATTCTTGTTAAAGGAAATCATTTTGAGACTGTCGATTATATGTATATTGTAAATATTGTGCAATCATTCTGTCATGGTATTATGAACAGAGATAAATTATTTGGATGCATTTAAGATGTAGTGGTTTAACACAAGAGCAAATCAAACAATAATAAGAAGAGGCATGAAAAATTAATACTTCAAATTGTGTTTTTGTTTGGTTTTTAAATGTCAGTTTCTCTCTATGGGACAAGTAAAACTTACTGGAAAATGGATTTGGAATCTTCCAGAAAATGGAATTATGACTTTTCTTACTTGTCCAGACATACTTCCAATAAATACTCAAATATTAAATCTCCATAGCATATCAAAACCTGTAGAAGCAGAATGATTTGTTTGGAAGAAAGGAAAAAAAAAAAACCCCTTTAAA
>NW_017729024.1:68403042-68406604 GCF_001723915.1 Gavialis gangeticus | reverse complement strand
AAAAAAAAAAAAAAAAAGCTGTGAAACCAGATCTTTAACAGTCTGTCATATAATACAGAGTTTAAACATCAGAGATGTTGAAAAGGTTGTATAATGCGAGCATTCAGAGCCTTTTACTCTGAATACAATGTCCGTCAGTGGTACTGAAAATACAGATGAGCTTTGTCCATATGACTGGCTTTAGGAAGTACATTTCTGCTGTTGAGAACAGTTCTAAATAACTTGATATGAAAAGAGTATATTGTGCTTCAGAATATTGGTAGATGTAGCAGGACCCATCTTCTAAGAGCAAGACTCTTTAACTGCTCAAAGTCTTATAGTCTCTCTAAAGTTGCTCCCACATTTCTACAAAGCCAACAAAGAGATAGCTAATGCTGAGTGACATGCTGATAGGTACCAGCACAAAAAGCAAGATACCATACATCATGCTGGGTTACAAATGAATGAAAAGTTCATCCTAAATACTCCAAAAAACACACACCACAACTAACCATCCTGTCTCCAAAAGGGACACGTACTGGCAGATAGTGTCGCCAGCAGAGCTTTGGCTTGTTCAACCATTAGATGTTGTTTCAAAAAGGATTGCTAGAAAGAAGTGGGATCTACCTGATGAAGAGGGTAGAGAATTTTAACAGACAGACTTGCTAACCTAGTGAGGAAGGCTGTAAACTAGGTTTACTGGGGGATGGAAATCAAAGCCCTGAGGTAAGTTGGGAAGCGGGTGACCTGGAGGAAGCACAAGCAAGAGGGACAACAGGGGAGGCCATCTCATTCTTTGTGAAAAAGTAGGGCAATTGTCTAGTTACCTCAGGTGCCTATACACAAATGCATAGAGCCTGGGAAACAAGGAGGAACAACTGGAAGTCTTCACAGTCACAGAACTATGACATGAGTGGAACAACAGAGATGTGGTGGGATAGCTTGCAAGATTGCATGCAGTACTGTCATGGATGGGTATAAACTGTTCAGGAAGGACAGACAAGGGAGAGGAGTTGTGCTTTATGTAAAACAGCTGTATAACTGATCAGACCTCCAGTATGAAACTGCAGTCAGGCCTCTTGAAAGTTTCTGGATTAGGGTCAGAGGGGAAAGCAATAAGAGTGATGTTGTGGTGCGTGTCTGCTATAGACCACCAGACTAGGAGGATGAGGTGGATGAGGCAGCCAGCAAACAGCCAGCAGAAATCTCCAGATCACAGGCCCTGGCTATCATGGGGGACTTCAATGGGGAGGGCAATACAGCAGTACACAGGCAATCCAGGAAGCTTTTGGAGTGAGTTGGAGACAACTTCCTGGTGCAAATGTTGGAGAGGCCAACTAAGGGCCATCCTCTCCTTGCCCTGCTGCTCAGTTGACTGATGTGATTGCAGAGCCGCAGGCCATTATTTTTGAAAAAACTCATGGCAGTCAGGTGAAGTCCTGGGTTACTGGAAAAGGCCAAACAGTTCCCATCTTTAAGAAAGGGAAGAAGGGAGGATCTAGGGAGCTATAAACTAGCCAGGCTCACCTTAGTCCCTAGAAAGGTCAAGGAGCAGAGCCTCAAGGAATTAATTTCTAAGCACCTGGAGAAGAAGGTTATTAAGAACAGTCAGCATGGATTCACCAAGAGCAAATCATGCCTGACCAGCCTAATTGTGTTCTGTGATGAGATGACTGGCTTTGTGGATGTGGGGAGAACAGTGGACATGATATACCTTGTCTTTAGCAAGGCTTTTGATACCGTCTCCCACAGCTTTCTTGCAAGCAAGCTAAGCAAGTATGGATTGGATGAATAGACTGCAAGGTGGACTAAAAACTGGCTGGATCACTAGTCTCAAAGGGTAGCAATCAATGGCTCGATGTCTGGCTGTCAGCTGGTATCAAGTGGAGTGCCCCAGGGGTTGGCTGGTCCTGAGGCTGGTTTTGTTCAATATCTTGACCTGGAAGATGGGATGGAGTGCACCTTCAGCAAGTCTGCAGGTGACACTAAGCTGTGGGGAGCAGTACATATGCTGGAGGGTAAAGCTAGGATTCAGAGAGACCTCAACGAATTGGAGGACTGGACCAAAAGAAATCTCATGAGGTTCAATAAGGACAAGTGCTAAGTCCTGCATAGGTACAGGTTAGGGATCAATTGACTAAGCAACAGCTCTACAGAAAAGGACCTGACGGTTATAGTGGACAATACGCTGAATATGAGCCAACAGCGTGCCTTTGTTGTGCAGAAGGCTAATGGCATACTGGGCTGCATTAGTAGAACCATTAGCAGCAGATCAAAGAAAGTGATGATTCCCCTCTATTCAGCACTGGTGAGGCCACATCTGGAGTACTGCATCCAGTTTTGAGGCCCCCACTACAGAAAGGATGTGGACAAATTGGAGAGAGTCTAGCAGAGGGCAATAAAAATGGTTAGTGGGCTGGGACACATGACTCCTGAGGTGAGGCTGAATGAATTGGACTTATTTAGTCTAGAGATGAAAAGACAAAGAGAGGATTTAATAACAGTATTCAGCTACCTGAAGGGTGGTTATAAAAGATGGAACTAGACTATTCTCGGCGGTGGTAAATGACAGAACAAGGAGCAATGGTCCCAGGTTGCAGCAAGGGAAGTTTAGCTTGGATATTAGGAAATTCTCTCTCACCAGGAGGGTCGTAAAGCACTGGCACAGGTTACCCAGAGAGGTTGTGGTATCTCTATCCTTGGAGGTTTTTAAGACCAGGCTAGACAAAAACTTGGCTGGGATGATCTAGCTGGTGATGGTCCTACTTTGCGCAGGGGGTTGGACTAGATGACCTCCTAAGGTCCCTTCCAACCCTCGTTTTCTATGATTTGATAATTCCATAGTTGTCACCTAAATATTGCTTTGGCACCTAAATACCAAAAAGCAGAAAACAAAGCAAGGAAGAACTAAAAGCAAAAAGTTGTCAAATGAATTGCAAGTAATAAACAAATTAAAGAGTAAAAATCAAATTGCTTTCTTAAAATTGTCAGTTTTAAAGCTGTTCTGTGTTATCAGTAACAGCAGCAGCACTTTTTTGAGAATTAAATATCCTTTTTAACCTGATAGAAGCAAAATACACTAACCTTTAATTTAATGTTGTGAAATGAAGTAATGAGCAACATTCAGATGATTGCCTATTTTATGTGTGGGTAATACATTATGCACTTAGGAAGCTGAGCAACCTGGAGAAAAAAAATCTAAAGCACCATAAATTTAACCCACTGTCTCATACAAAACCCAATATGAGAGGAGCTACAGGCCTGAGAGACAACAGCTTACAGCAAGTCCCCGTTGTGGAGTCCCTCCTTTTGAGAAGTGTGCATGGGGCCAACAAAGCTTTGTTTAATATTTCAAAAGCATATTTAGATAGTTTAGTTATATTTATGCATTAAAAACAAAGCTATAAAGCAATCAGAAAAGGCATCACTGTCAGGAGGATCAATTCTAAAATGACAGCTGGAGTTTTATAATTCCCTCAGGATGCAAAAGAATGCTCAAAAAACCCACAATGAAACCCCCCCCCCCAAACCATTTTGTAATGAGTTTCATGAGCTGTGATACTTAAGTTGGCAGCAAAACAGA
>NW_017729024.1:68400968-68402933 GCF_001723915.1 Gavialis gangeticus | reverse complement strand
AACCCCCCCCCCAAACCATTTTGTAATGAGTTTCATGAGCTGTGATACTTAAGTTGGCAGCAAAACAGAACCAAAACACTCCAGACCATGATGCGAAAGGTATAATATTCAATAATGAGTTTTTTTTCCACGGGGAAAATGTTTTCGTCTTCTAGAAAAGGAAAGGCAGTGTCAGCTCTGAAACTGTCAAGTTAAACTATTTCTCATCAGTAGGGATTAAAGTATTACTATATAAATTACTAGATTAGGTTGCAAAACCCTACTAACAATCTGCCTTCCTCACCCAGGCTTGCTTTTCCTATACTTGCCTCTGACATCTATTTTTTCCCATAATTTACTCGTTACTATCTACCCATAATAGAAGATTGCTTGTATACAAGCTACAGTCCATGTCACGCTTGCCCTTAATCACACTATTTATGGTTTTAATAAGAAGCTAAAAACCTTTATTTTCAGTAATGGTAAAACCAGTCTCTCAGAACATTTATTTTACATAAAAGTATGTTCCAACACATTGTGGTAGAATATACCAGCAGTACATTCTAGCCACGGGACCGCATTTAACTTTTAGGTAAGACCTTGGTATAAATTTAAAGAACTTCAGAAAAACCAGATTAGCTATCTGCCTTAGTTCTTAAAAACGATTGTCGCAGAGCACTTAGGTGCCCTGCTCCTTAGAGTAGCAAACTGCTAGGCAGAGAGCCCTAGCAGTGAGTGGGGAGCTCCAAATGCAGGTTGCCAAGGCAACCTGAGGGAGATAAGGATCCGCACCTGCCTGGGCAGCTGAAGGGAAGGGGCAGGGCCTGGCTACTATATAAACCCCAGGCTGAGGCAGGCAGGTAGTTCCCTGCCAACAGCCACAGGGGTAGGAACTGTGTTGGAGTAAGGAAAAAGAAGAGGCCGGCATGCATGGGCAGTTGTTACGGGTGAGAGATGGAGAAATCCTGTGACAGGCTTGAATGTGATTATGGCCAGATGGCTTAGGTTTATGTTATAGCCAAAGGGGCTTGAGTTTTCTGCTTACTGTTAGCAGCCGGTGGTTTGGGTGAGGCTATTAGGGGTTGGAGGAGGCCTCATAGGGGATCCATGGTAGCTTGGGGACCCCAGTGTCAGAGAGGATGCAGCATTTTGGGGTGCGCAGACTCCAGCCCCAGAGCAAAGGGCCAGGCATGGCTACGGCCACCTGAGCCCACCTGCGGGGAGGAGGGGGTTCGAGACCCTAAGGAGGAGAGTTGGGGCCAGGTATGGCTACGGCCACCTGAGCCCACCTGTGGGGGGGTGAGGGGGTTCGAGACCCTGAGGAGGAGAGTTGGGGCCAGGTATGGCTACGGCCACCTGAGCCCACCTGAGTGAGAGAAGCCCCAGAGCAAAGGGGGCAGTGAGACAGACCAAACAACGTCTGGCACATCTGCAAGGCTTGGGGCATGGAACAGGGATGGTTGGAGCCATGCATAGCCCATAAGGCTGGGGTGCATTGAGACACCCAGTACAGAACAGGGCCAGGGTACAACAGAAAACAGTGTCAAAGAGGACAAAAGGTAGCCTCCCTTTAATATTTATAAGACCAAGATGTGCCAGGTGAGATTCGAGGGTGCTTTGAGGCAAACTTGGCATGGTAAGGGGAGATCACGGCCACCCCTAGGACTCCGCGCCATGACAATAATTATATCTATCTTATATGAATCATACAAGAGATGAGGAGAAATTAAGCATATAAAATCAACTTATCAAAGCTTCAGATAAGTTATCTGCTGGAGAAAGGGATGTGCTCTTGTCCCAAGTATCTTGTTAGCACAAGCACCAATCAGAAATACCCCATCTTCTGAGTGCCCAGTTTTTTAATGTACTCAAACTCACAGTGATAAGCAAGGACTCCTAGCCTGTGTGTAAAGCCAGCCAGAAGCCTAGGAATGCACACCAAACTGGTATTTTCAAAGAAACCTAAAGGCATTAAACCTATCAAAG
>NW_017729024.1:68393610-68395968 GCF_001723915.1 Gavialis gangeticus | reverse complement strand
AGCCAGCCAGACGCCTAGGAATGCACACCAAACTGGTATTTTCAAAGAAACCTAAAGGCATTAAACCTATCAAAGTGCAATGGGACTTTGGCGCCTTATTCCCTTCAAATCCTTTAAAACCCCATTTTAGAGTCCTTTACAACATGACTTAATTACAATATTGCAAAGAATATTTCCAGAAAATATTAAGAAGGGTAACTGTTTTATATTGCAGCCTTCCACAAAAAGTTGCTTTTGTATATAAACCATCTTCTGTATTACCCTGTGCATTTTTTTTCCAAAGTAATCTCACTTAAACCTGAGAAGTTCTAAAAATACCACTTGGTTTTGCCCATGGAGTAAATCAAGCTGAAAAGACACATTGTACTGTAATGTTATAGTAAACCAACCTAATTTAATTCTTACCTGTGGTGCCTATATATTTGATATTTTTTAATTGTGCTCTGACTCAGGAATGATACCAAGCTTATTTGTATGCTAAATCCTATGGAGGCTTCAAACATATAGCCAGTTAGTTTAAATTAATCCAAGAGTGCCCAATGCCTCACCCATGGAATTGTCTAAATTGTTTCTCTTTTTCCAGCACATCACTTGTGTTGCATCCAACCCTACAACTTCTTTCAGCGCGCACCCTAAGGAACAAGGCTATGGGACATTCTCAAGCAATAGGTCCATGTTTATAGAGTTTGTTGCTTCCAGACCAAAGATGTATTTAGAAGCATAGATAGCTATTGTGACTAAGTACTCTTCTGCTTGCTATCCTTGAAATCCTGGAAATTTAGATAAATGAATATTAATGCATGCCTAATGCTGGAGATGCATTGTTTTTCCTCCTCAGGTCTAAAATGTTAGTGAACCTATGTAAGCTATGTGTAGAGTGTATACCCCCATACCCCAATGTATGGGACAAATTGTCAAGACATGACAAATAAATCCCCAATAATGATAACAACTCAAGTGGGGAAAAAAATGCACCGTGCGATTACTGGGATGGCTTCCTCAGGTTCATCACCACCAGATTTAGAGTTTAGAAAGGAAATTCACTCCCTGCCTCCATCCGCCAGTTTGACTGGCAGAGCCCTTGGATATTTTGTGCCTTCCTCTCCAGCATGGGGCCTTGTTAGTTTGCTGGGATTAACAGGGTACCTGCCACTGCAAAAGGTTGTGAAACGTGTGGAATTTGGGTCTCCTTATTGCTATCTGGGATGCACTTTTTTTTCTTGAGGACTGAGTTAAATATTTGATTGAACTAAAGTATGATATAAGGTATTTGTGCGAACTGAATGAGTTACAGCATACAGGAGATAACCCTACACAGACTATCAGTGCTTTCCAGCCTTAATTTCTACGAAACTATGGCTTTAAAGAGAAGGGATGTCACAATAAAAATACTGAATGTTATAACTAATAAATAATAATGTTCTTTTAAAAAGTTAATTCAGAGTTCTTAATTTTACTTTTACCGTACTCTGTTTGCATGCATGACAGCAGCTCAAAGAATAGCACATAACATTATTTTCTGCCCACAAATTCTGCTTAGACCATTACCATAAAATAATTCTGCACCAAAGAAAGACCTTTTGTTTCGCCATTTTTCTCACTATAGCTTAATAGCAAAATTATGATCAACTCTTGGACAGGAGAGACAATGTGTCATTTCGGTGGACTCTTTAACTTGGTTTGTAAGTGTTTTAAGCTGCTGTTGCCAATTTAAGGAAGAAATGAAAATTCTGAAGGAGGTCATAGCTATGAAATATGATGATCTTCACTGCATTACCCAAGACCCATAGAAAATGTAATGCAAGTGAGATACAAAAGGCTAGACTTTATGAAAGGTAAAATTAAAGGTTAGGTCACCGATGTGCTGAGACCATTACCTACCATGCTGACTCATTTTCTGTTTATTTGTATTCCCCCCATCAAAGCTGATGTCTCTTTTTATATTTAGGCTGCAGGGTCCTTGAGAAAGGAGATGGCACAAAAAATTACTGTTCCTATCTCAGTATGATTATAAACCACAACTAGGACTCTAAGGAATGATTGTCAATATTACCATCGATAATAGTACTAATGTTATCATATTAATGTTGATTGGGCCTACTGAAACCATATATCTGAGAAAATAATGTTTACAATTAAAATCCATGATCACTACATAAACCAGAATATCAGGGGAAAATGAGTTGTTCATCATGTCTGCAGGCCCATTTCTACTACTCTTCCTAACTAGGCATGTTCTTATCTCCATTCCCGTATTTTGTCAGTCTTCTAAAATAGCAGTAGGTACCAAAAGGAGGAGACGCCACCTGAGCAAGAAAGGTAACAAATGCTAGGAGTGCCCAGGTAAGAAACAGGGGT
>NW_017729024.1:68385270-68390811 GCF_001723915.1 Gavialis gangeticus | reverse complement strand
CTTGAAGATCTACAAGGTCCCTTCCGACCCTACTCCTATGGTTCTATGAAAAAAAATATTAAAAACAGGAAAATCGGATTATGAAAACATAAACACTAGCAAGTCATGCTGGATAGGCACAATATCTGCTGCTACTTTCAGTTATTTGGTATTTTAGTTGGTAATCTCCCCTTAAATTCTTAAAAGAATGAATATTTATAGATTGGATGTCACACTCATATATATCAAGCTGCAGGAGAGGGTACCAGTTTAACTATACCAAAAATTAGGAATTTATTCTTTTCTATTTTAAGATGAAGATATATAGAAACAGATATAACACTCTATTTAAAGAGTTCATTCTGATAACATAATGTAATGTCTTGTAACATCTACAGATGTATGTATGCACTTTACAAGGTGCTGAATCATAGCGTTTTTGAAAGGCATCCCTTTACTTCAATAAACTTTAGACTGGATTTTAAGTGCATTTTGGCTTGGCGACTTAGTATGTCAGGATAGATGACAAAGGGAATGAATGAGCTGAAGAAGGGAGATCCAAGGATGGCTGGTCTCCATAAGTGCATTCCAACCACACCTCAACTGCTGAAGACCTAGACATTAGTGGTATATGAGAGCAGGAAAACACCATTTTTCAGAGAAAGACACAACATGACAGTTGCATCTCATTTCTAATTTACCATGCACCCCTATCCAAAGACCTCTTAATTATTAATACTAGGAATTATGGGGGAACAAGGTGGTGTTGAAAGGGTACCTAGTTGATCCTGTGTCTAATTTAACTATTTAAGTAATTACCTTATTAATTTAACAAGGATCAACTTTGTATGGCTGGACCTGATTTTCACCTTTTAGACAGCTTTTTTCTTCCTCAAACAAAATTATCTTAGATCATATAACTGAATTCATTTATAAGAAATGAGCTAAAAATGACCAGGATAAATTAACCTTCACTACTTAATGGGTTAACACAAGCATCTAGATGCATTTAATTCAGTCAAGTTAATGTTACCTAACAATCAGCATGTTTAAACATGCATTACCATGGTAACAAACCTGCAGTGTTCAGGAGTCATGTATGAAAAAAAAGCAATAAATCATGTAATTAGTTCCATCTGTATTTCTGAATGTAATAGGCTCCATCTAATTTGTATAGCGCAATGTGACAGATAAGGGCTTACCATCAGTCAGGAAGAAAAAGACACATTTATTTACTGGTCAGCCATGTGAGTGAAAGTAAGGGGATGAAGATGACAGTCAAATTTCTTGGCTGAATGGTTTGCTGTCAGACTCAATTCTTCCGAGTGTCTGTAGAACACTCTTTAGATATCACTACAGTTCAGTAGTCAAAAGCAGATTGTATCAATGCCAGCACTATTCAGTGACTCAAAGCCCCTATCTGGCATGACTCTTTATCCATAAAACAACATTTGAGGATACAAAAAAAATAAAAATCTTATTTTTTTCTAAAACACATATAATAGAAATATTCCCATTTATTTTTAAAATAGCTTCCCTCACCCAATTCACCTTAGAGACATTAAATTACAATGCAGTCCTGGTTGAAATACCAATCAGGTTCAAACATCAAATTTGATATTTTGATCCTAAACCAAGAATGCCATACATAAACAAGACAGGACTGACTAAGTGATTATTTATGTCATGCTATTCATTTCCCATATAAGGAAAAAGTGCTGATGATTTAAAAATACCAGACACAGTTCTTCTGCATCTCTATAAATTTCCAGACAGCACTTACAATGGTAGGATCCAGAAAATATATTAAAAGGCCCTTGATTTATATGTGCAGGTCTTGTGAAGCTGGAGGTTCTCCAGTACTCAAAAATGTAGTCAGCAGCTCATTCAAATGTATACTAGAATGATATGCTCTTGTAATGTGCATCTTATGGAATATCTAACTGCAAAAGTTAATTTAATCTGTATAGATGTACATTCTTAAATAATTAGAAATTCACTGTTCACTTACCATACTGGAAAAAATAGTAGTAATAGAAAAAAAAGAAAAGAAGGAAAAATGATCTTATTTCTCATGTAAAAAAAACCCAAACAATTACTGCACAAACTTCCCCACTGAACTTTCTCCCCTGAATGGAAGCTGTGATTTGCTATACTGGTATTTTATACCACGGGCCTTTTCACACAGTTTGACATTTTTCATGTTTATTGTGTTTCATAAGCACATGCACATGTGCTTAGCTTTTCCCATAGAGGTATATATTGGTGAATGAACTCCTATTGTTTTATGGGCAATGTTCCTAGGACACCTGCTCTAGCAAGAGCTGTGAAACAGTACATCAAGTAACTACTGGCCCAGCATCTCTCCTAGAAGCAGGGACTGAATTAGTCCTTCTGTCATGCACAGAAATAGCCTCAAAGTACTAGGAGATAACCAGAAACCACATGTGAGGACGAGGTTCTAAGAGCCTATCTCCTCTCCAACCTGATAATAGGTGACAGAACTAACATTAAAGAAAGAGGAAGACATTTTAAAGTAAAAGAAAACAGACCATGTCTGTGGAGGCAAAAGTCACAGAAATGCAAGTGTCAGAGATATCAGTATAATTCAAGGCAATAGGAACATCACTATGCTGTCACCATTTCACAAAGCCCTGATGATTCATTATAAATAGCAAATCTTGGAATTCCTAAGCCACAGAAGTCCAGCTGTAATAATTATATGTTATGGAACAAGTAGAACAAAAGTTTTGCATCCAAGAGAAATGAGAAAAAAATCAAGGATACACAGCTATCTAAAAGCTACCCTTCCTTCTCTTTCCAGATATGAAGATGTTTCTCTGGATTTTCCACTAACACCTTACATGATTTACTCCTCTTCCATGATTATTTTAAAAGTCTGCTCTTTTGGTATGCCACTTCTAAGATGCACACAAACTCAACATATGCTATATAGATTTAATGTTTCTAAATGCCAAATTACAGAAACAAACTTTCTGCAAAGTATAAAAGATGCAATCTATTAACTTTCTAAGTAAGAACATACTGCAATTTTGAAAATCACTGAAGTGCTAAATATAAATTGTGCATAAATAAAGTTTGGTATATAGTTTTTCAATTGCACAGAAACAGCAGAGTTTACTACTTGACCTGTATGGTAAGAAATAGTTCATCAAAGAATGAACTACATTCATAATCCTTTCATGCTCATTTAGTTTCTAGGGGTCAAATCTCACAGCCAAAAGATAATTCAAGTCAGCAGCTGCTTCACTTACTACATAGTGACAGCTCATCTTAGAAAGCCTCAGGAAAAATCTACTCGATTTTTATTATTGCTATGATTGTTGCAACAGTAGAGTGTAAAAATGTAAGCATACTGTTCTATTCCAGATCTAAATACCAGTTCTTGCAAACCAGTCAACATAGATGTATAATTTTTTTTAACATTCCAGCAGCAAATAATTATATGCATCTAAGAGCCACCATCTCAGAACATTCCCCAAGGCATACAGGGATAATGCGAAGTGGATAAAATACAGATGGTCTACCTTTACCTCTGTTCTTCTTTCCAGCCATATACTGTGGTGAAACCAACTTCAGTTAAATAAACTATTTGCAAGTCTTCTCTTTGTTACTGAACAGCTAAATGCTTGCAAGTAAAATGGAATAAAATTGGAGGTGTCCAGAAGAGGCACTGAACATATAGTGCTTACTTTACTTATCTACTTCTTTGATCTAAACATCGATAAACTATTGCAGTACATTCTGTCATTTACCCATCACGTCATCCAGGCCAGAATATATATATTTTGCAGACAGGTAAGATCTTACTGTGCCCATTGTTGATTGTAAGTGCAAAGGATTTACAGCCTGTACAGGCAGGTAAATAAACAGTGTGTTCACTGAAGCGGAATTAAGTATCCAACCGCAGACAGAAAGCCAATACTTTACAAATGGGACGGCTCGGTATTGGCTGCTACAGGCATCTGCATGCAGCTCCTTAACTACTATTGCTCATGAATCTCTCCAGCTACAGTTTGTTATCTTGACTCTAAGTAGCTCTCTCCAGTTTGTTTCTGCATTAGGCATGATGAATGCATTTTAGAAACTCTGACAGTAAAAGATTAGGCTTATATGAGTCAAAGAAACTGTTGAGTAATTTCACAAGGGCTTGATCAGATTTTCCATTCAACTAATACTCACCTACATAGGCTTCCTCATCCACTGGCAGACGTAATGACATGCAGAGGTAGGTATCAGACTATTAAGGAAACAAAGAACAAAATTATCTTAAAATTGATTATTACTGGAACAGGGGGAAAAAACTAACAAAGCTCTATATATTTTTTTTAAGTTATTTTTAGTAAGCTCCAATGGTACGCCAAGCAAAAAAATTAAAAAGAAGATAGGAAGTTACCCTAAATTGGCTCCACATAAACCTGACTGTTAAAATTATTCACTAGGGCTACCCAAAAGCCTTAAGGATTTAAAGAAGTGCATGCCTCTGTCATTTCCCTGATAAACCACTGCACAAATCAAAGGAACACACTAAATGAAGTGGCACTTTCTTGGCCTTTTTTTTCCTCTTTGACTATAATATACTATTCTCTTAAAATTTTAATCTTTCTGTATTTCAGAAATCAATAGCAATTCATTACTAAACACATTTCTACCTGAATCAGTAATTCTTCCCTCGTGTCTAGCTTTAAATGGTATACTCGAGCCAAAAAGCATATAAATATTGAAAATTTGTGCTATAGTAAAATTACCTGCACCCAACTCCAATTAGTATCATTGGGAATTATGCCAGGAAGTCAAGAGAAGAATATGCCCCTAACAAAATCCAATGCAAGACAACAGAATCAATACAGAGCATAATTTGCGGTTCTCCTTGGTTATTAATTGTACAGAACCATCCCATTCCAAGAGCAGTTAGATGACTAGTCCCCTGAGACACAATAGTAAGAAGGCAGCCAGCACAAACCATTTTCAGATTGCTACCGCCATTCTTGTTGCCCTAAAATCTGTTTCAGTTTAAAATGCCAATCACTGGGTGATTAGCAGCTAGAGTACTCAAAAGACTCATGATCAAGTTCTGTCAGCTACTTCTACCTCTGTATCCAGCTTGGGTCATGCTGCTGAAGATGCCAAGAATAAATCACATGAAGGCAGAAAAGGAGCAATACTACAGCAATTTAGACTCTAAAACTCTGATATTTCCAAAACAGCAACAGATAAGGTCCCCTCAAGATGGAGGAAAGAGCTGATAGACAGACAGGCATGCATAGGTTTGCCGAACTTGTTGTTTGTCCTGGGAATTTACTTGGGTTTCAAGGTCATCCAGAGAACACTGGATGATTTCAGAACTCTGCCAGCACAGTAATTCTGGAGACCCATCAGTAAAATCAGCAACAATCTACCACTAACATGTGGGATACATTTATTGTGTGGCAAAACAGAATGTATGGTAACCTGCCTTGCATTCAAGGCAGGTCCCGGCTGCTGAATGTGGGACAGGCTCCATAAAAGTAAGTGGTGTCCAGGGGAGAGGCAGGGAATCAA
>NW_017729024.1:68384061-68384280 GCF_001723915.1 Gavialis gangeticus | reverse complement strand
TGGGCAGGCTGCAGCTGGAGTTGCACGGGGCTCTTTTCACTGGGGACTAGGCTTGGAGCTGGTGCCAGCGGCACTGGGAGAGGGGCTGCAGCCATCCCAAATTTCGCCACCTCCGCTCCCAGCACTGCCTCTGTCAGCTGCTCGGTGTAGCCCTGAGTCAATTCCCTGCCTCCACCCACGCACCAGGAAGAGCCAGAGCTGTGCCAGGCGGCTGTCATT
>NW_017729024.1:68381673-68383837 GCF_001723915.1 Gavialis gangeticus | reverse complement strand
AGTGCTTACTTTACTTATCTACTTCTTTGATCTAAACATCGATAAACTATTGCAGTACATTCTGTCATTTACCCATCACGTCATCCAGGCCAGAATATATATATTTTGCAGACAGGTAAGATCTTACTGTGCCCATTGTTGATTGTAAGTGCAAAGGATTTACAGCCTGTACAGGCAGGTAAATAAACAGTGTGTTCACTGAAGCGGAATTAAGTATCCAACCGCAGACAGAAAGCCAATACTTTACAAATGGGACGGCTCGGTATTGGCTGCTACAGGCATCTGCATGCAGCTCCTTAACTACTATTGCTCATGAATCTCTCCAGCTACAGTTTGTTATCTTGACTCTAAGTAGCTCTCTCCAGTTTGTTTCTGCATTAGGCATGATGAATGCATTTTAGAAACTCTGACAGTAAAAGATTAGGCTTATATGAGTCAAAGAAACTGTTGAGTAATTTCACAAGGGCTTGATCAGATTTTCCATTCAACTAATACTCACCTACATAGGCTTCCTCATCCACTGGCAGACGTAATGACATGCAGAGGTAGGTATCAGACTATTAAGGAAACAAAGAACAAAATTATCTTAAAATTGATTATTACTGGAACAGGGGGAAAAAACTAACAAAGCTCTATATATTTTTTTTAAGTTATTTTTAGTAAGCTCCAATGGTACGCCAAGCAAAAAAATTAAAAAGAAGATAGGAAGTTACCCTAAATTGGCTCCACATAAACCTGACTGTTAAAATTATTCACTAGGGCTACCCAAAAGCCTTAAGGATTTAAAGAAGTGCATGCCTCTGTCATTTCCCTGATAAACCACTGCACAAATCAAAGGAACACACTAAATGAAGTGGCACTTTCTTGGCCTTTTTTTTCCTCTTTGACTATAATATACTATTCTCTTAAAATTTTAATCTTTCTGTATTTCAGAAATCAATAGCAATTCATTACTAAACACATTTCTACCTGAATCAGTAATTCTTCCCTCGTGTCTAGCTTTAAATGGTATACTCGAGCCAAAAAGCATATAAATATTGAAAATTTGTGCTATAGTAAAATTACCTGCACCCAACTCCAATTAGTATCATTGGGAATTATGCCAGGAAGTCAAGAGAAGAATATGCCCCTAACAAAATCCAATGCAAGACAACAGAATCAATACAGAGCATAATTTGCGGTTCTCCTTGGTTATTAATTGTACAGAACCATCCCATTCCAAGAGCAGTTAGATGACTAGTCCCCTGAGACACAATAGTAAGAAGGCAGCCAGCACAAACCATTTTCAGATTGCTACCGCCATTCTTGTTGCCCTAAAATCTGTTTCAGTTTAAAATGCCAATCACTGGGTGATTAGCAGCTAGAGTACTCAAAAGACTCATGATCAAGTTCTGTCAGCTACTTCTACCTCTGTATCCAGCTTGGGTCATGCTGCTGAAGATGCCAAGAATAAATCACATGAAGGCAGAAAAGGAGCAATACTACAGCAATTTAGACTCTAAAACTCTGATATTTCCAAAACAGCAACAGATAAGGTCCCCTCAAGATGGAGGAAAGAGCTGATAGACAGACAGGCATGCATAGGTTTGCCGAACTTGTTGTTTGTCCTGGGAATTTACTTGGGTTTCAAGGTCATCCAGAGAACACTGGATGATTTCAGAACTCTGCCAGCACAGTAATTCTGGAGACCCATCAGTAAAATCAGCAACAATCTACCACTAACATGTGGGATACATTTATTGTGTGGCAAAACAGAATGTATGGTAACCTGCCTTGCATTCAAGGCAGGTCCCGGCTGCTGAATGTGGGACAGGCTCCATAAAAGTAAGTGGTGTCCAGGGGAGAGGCAGGGAATCAATGGTAACACTACCCTCCTAGGACAGTTTAGTCATGAGACTGTATCACGCATAAGTTGTAGAGGTCTACCTATACATCAGTCCGATATCGGATCAGTACCAACATAAGGAAAATTGATTCCAATTCCGATGGGGCCAATAATTTGGCCGATAAATGCATAGCACCCAGGGAGCAAACAGCACAGCCAGCAGTATGGAGAGCTGCCTTCAGTGGTTAAGTCTGGTGTGCTGGAAGGAGAGGAGGGAGGAAAGGGGTGTGCGGGGAGGCAGATCAATGTCCTCTATGGTGAGGGATGGAGAGGGCGGGG
>NW_017729024.1:68380188-68380821 GCF_001723915.1 Gavialis gangeticus | reverse complement strand
CTGCTCGGTGTAGCCCTGAGTCAATTCCCTGCCTCCACCCACGCACCAGGAAGAGCCAGAGCTGTGCCAGGCGGCTGTCATTGGTGGTGCTGGGTGTGGAGCTGCGGTGAAATCTGGGGTGGCTGCAGCCCCCTCCCAGTGCCACCAGTATCCGGTCTGAGCCCAGTCCCTGGAGAGAAGAGCCCCGCGCTGATCCAGCTCCAGACCTCAGCTGCAGCCTGCCTACCCCTCCCTGTACAGATCCAGGGGCACACACCTCTTTTGTGCCCTCCTGGGGTGCAAGCAGCAGCAGAAGCCACCCCTGCCCCACTGCCAGAAGCTGTGGCTCTGTCCCACCCCAGCTGGGCAGCTCCTGTCCCTACCTACCTTTTCATCTCCCCCATAGCTGTGCTGGCATTGTTTCCCCATTCTGCAGGCTTTGGGCATTGTCTTTTAATCAATTAAGATTGATTAACCTAAAGTTACCTCCAAGCCTCAGTTCTTCAGCCCAGGCCCTTGTAGTCTACCAGTTCTAATCCTGGTCCTGGTAACTTTAACCCCCTACACTTCTACTTCCTTACCTTAACCTTTCCCCAGGTATGCCAAGTACACCAAGCACATACATACATACACATCACAACACCCAACTTAGGA
>NW_017729024.1:68366885-68379861 GCF_001723915.1 Gavialis gangeticus | reverse complement strand
GGGCATTGATCTGTCCCCCCATGCCCCTTCCCTCCCCCCTCCCTTTCCACCACACAGACTTACCAACTGGAGGCAGTTGTATCAGAAATTGTATCGGTATCGGTTGATATGCCTCCTTAAATATCGGGTATTGGTATCCACCCCCAAAATCTATTAGGGCACCCCTAATGAGTTGCTACTATAGTAAATCAATGCATTGCCACTTCTTAACCTCCCAGCAGATACGAGTGTGCCTCTATGAGGTTGACAACAGCACTTCTGTATTAATGTGTCAGATGTGAATAAAGATAGATTTTACAAAGAGCTACTTTATAACACAAATACATTTCTGCTAGCATTTTAAAATTTCTGTAGCTTTGGGGTGCCTTTAAAAGGAGGCAAAAAGTTTATCAGGAGAGGTCACTATCCATTTGTACAGCCCCCCCAGATTCCAAAACTGATATAGGCCTCACTGTAGCAAGCCCTGCAAACACATATTAAGATAAAGTTTCCATCCCGAATAGATAACAACCTAATTTAGGACAAGAAGCGGCAAGTAAACTTAAAACAATTAGACTGAATTGAGGAGGAAGGACAGGTGTAGTGGTGATAAGAACAGGTGGTTACACAGAGCAGAGATGTACATAGTTAGATAAGAAAAAGGCTTTTGTTTTTTTTGTCAGAGCTGGGAAGAACCGATTAAATTAACATTAGGTGGATTTGTGTGTTCTATGTACTTTCATGGGGTTAACAGTGACAATATGACAGCCCTCTTAATAATAATAATAGTAATATTAATAATATCCAGTTCACATTACATTTTTTATTTAATACTTAGTTCAGCAGCATTTTTTTTTGCTTTTTAAAATAATGTCAAAAACAAATAGTTCCAAAAGTCAACAAGACGTAATGGCTGATTATAAAACCAGACAAATTAAAACAGAATTAAAGCTCAAACCTTTAAAGCTGTGGGGTGATTAATCATTGACACAATCTAGTGAGGGAAATAATTAATTTTTCATCTCTTTAAAATCTTCAAATTAGGACTGAATGGTTACTTAGTTTTAGCTAAGGCACAAGTGATAAATTTTAATCCAGCACAAGTTACTGGGTGTCAACACCCTAGTGAGAAAATAACATTCTACAGCAAGTATTCAGAGGCGATCCAGATGATCAACTGGCTGTTTCTGGTATTCCAGGAAACTAAGAATATTATTAGAAATTAGGGTGCAAAACCAAAACTGAGACATTGATTTCTCTCTCTTTTTTTCAGTTATTGCTAAGTCCCAGTGATGCATCTCCCCCCTAGTATTACAGTGTCTTCTACTTTTATCAGTATCCTAGTCCAGGTTTACATCTCAACACAATTAATCAGCCTCCCCACTTTTTCTCATGCATTCCTGTTTTACATACAGTCCCTCAACAAAATGCTCTATATCTTAGCTCACTGCCCTGAGCTCCTAACTAATCTAATCTGTCTTACAAAGTTCAGAGAGTAACCTAATGGAAGAGGGAGAAACAGTAAATGAAATTAAATTAGAGCCATTGGCATAGGGTCCCATGCTCTTTACTCTGTCAGTTCTAAAGAAATAGCCAAGCTTAAGTTAAAAGGATCACAATAATGTTCAACTTAGTTTTGCTGGTACATAAAGCACTGTTGGGAACTGTCCAGCTTAAAAATGCTGAACAGCACTGAATGCTTATCAGAATTGTGTGAGGCTCCATAGTTTTAAATTATAAAGGTCCATGAAAAAAACCCTCTAACTCTTTGCAAATAAGAAGCCACTTCAACGATAGATTGGCATGGCCCTTAACAGAACCTAGGGACAAACTACACACCTGACCTCAGATTGGCAATATATCTTAAAAGGCAGGCAAGCTTTATTTTTGTATGAGTTAAACTTTACTCTGATTCATTATGCAAGGCAGTTTACCAGACCCCACATCTAGCATTTAGAAACTTTCATTAAAATTTTAGCTTTCCTTCTCTCTTTCTTAGCAACTTAGCAAAGGACTCAGTTTAGCTCATCACATAGCAGAAATACTTCTCAGCCATTTTTGTACTGCTTCTTGTAACCTAGACTGATTGGTTCATGTCTTCCATATCACAGCTGCTACCTTTCCATATATGAATAAGTTCTGAAGATAGCTCTTTCACTCCATAACATAAAGAAACAGAATATTATAAAAAAATCTCTTAAGGCTTTGTTCCTCTTCATGTCATCCAGTGTTTCTCCCCTTCTCTCTCTCCCAGTTGTCAATTATGTTGCCCTGCATCAGCTGTCTATGGCCTGTTCTCCAGAAGCAGTGCCTCCAGCAACTGAAGCAGCTCTGTTTTACTCTTCAACTGTTTCATTACACTAATAGAAGGCTCTGACCAGCAGAGTTCTTTTGACACAACAAGCCTGCAAATCAGGGGACAAGCAGGTCAGAAATATTTTGAAAATATCTGAAGACAATTCCTGTATCACATCATTTTACTGAACTGTTACAATGCAATACTGCACGCAGCATGCCTTTATACCCTGAAACCTTTTTCCATGAAACCAGGCTTCCTGCCAAACTATATTCTTCAATGGTAGAAAGGCCAGACAATGAATGAACCCCTATACAAAAGGAATCATTTAATTTCTTCCAATTTTTTCTAACCATTTCCAATGAAAGGTAAAGAAGAGAAGGCACACATAGTTGATCAAACACCTAGACCCTGTCTTGAAAAATTCTACTGGCATTTTAGCATTTCTGTCTGGCAGAGAAGGCAGGCTTTTCTTTAATTACATAGAAAAGATGAACAAATAATCAAGTCTATCAGACTAAGAAAATACTGGTTTTGGCTGTTTCCCTCCAGCCACTGGTCTCCCACGTACTTCTGCTGGAAAAATCTTATGTGAGATACTAATTTCATCATCAGCAGTACTCTCCATCCTTTCTACATTTGTCTTCTTGTTTCTCTTCTGTACTCATATATGCACATGGGCTTCGTCTTTGTGCAGAAATATGTTAAGCTTTACACAAATTAAAGAAAACAGGAGGTTTTAAGTAGGGCTGTGTGAAGCTTCAGTAGCTGACATGATTCAGAGGAGATCTGGCCTGATTTGGGGATCGAATCTCTGAATCCAAATAGAATCAGAAGACCAATTAAAAGCTCCAAATCTATTTGGAAAAGCTTCAGCCAATTTGGAGATTCAGCCATAGACTAAACAAGCAGCCTCCAGCTGGTAAGTCTGCTGGGGCTGGGGGAGGGAAGGGGCATGAGAGAGGGAAGGATGGGGGCTGGGACAAGTTGCCCAGATGGGGCGGGGGTGCAGGACTCAGGGAGGGGGATGGGGGAGGCACGGCATGTGGGTGCAGCTCGCTTTGGGTGGAAAGGGGCAAGTGGCAGCATGGCATAGTCCCCGCTCCCGGTGCTGCTGTGCCTGCAACCCACAGTCCCTGGGCTGGCTGGCAAGTGGCAGTAGTGCCCATCCCCCCACCCCAGCTCACAATCAGTGGCAGCACCTGCCTCCCCACCCCAGCTGGCAAGCAGTGGCAGGGCATAGCCCCCGCTCCCAGTGCTGCCATGCCTGTATCAATGCTGGGAGCGGGGGCTCTGCTCTGCTGCTGCTTGCCAGCTGGGACAGGGGGGTACAGGAGGCAGGTGTGGCAGCACTGGGAGCAGAGGCTCTGCCCTGCTGCCACTTGCCAGCCAGGGCAGACACTGCTGCCTCTTGCCAGCTGGGCTGGGGACAGCACAGGATGTGGGTGCATCAGCGCTGGGAGTGGGGGCTTTGCCCTGCTGCCACCTGCCAGCTGGGATCATGGGGTGAGCACTGCCACCGCTTGCCAGCTGGGGTGGGGGGGGTGCGGGATGCAGGTGCAGCAGCACTGGGAGTGGGGGCTACGGCCTGCTGCTGCTTGCCCCCTTCCCTCCACAGTGAGCTGTGCCCGTATCCCACCCTACGCCTGTCCTGACTGGGCAAGCGGCAGCAAGGCAAAGCCCCCACTCCCAGTGCTGCCATGCCCATATCCTGCATCCCTCACCCCCCCTCCCTGAGTCACATGCCCCTCCGCCCTCGCTGGGCAGCTTGTCCCAGCCCCAATCCTTCCCACATTCCTCTTCCATCCTCCCTCCGCCAACCCCAACAGACTTACCAGCTGCAGGCAGCTGTCAGCTGCCTGTTTAGTCTATGGCCGAATCTCGGAAGCGGCACCAAAACTTTTGGATCTGATTTGGCCGAATCAAATCAGGACAGTGATCCAAATCTCCGAATCAAATCAATGTCCTCTGAATCAGCTGAATCCAAAGCAAATATTTTGCACTTCACACAGGCTTATTTTTTAGCATATTCCCTGCTTCTACAGTTTAACCACTGAAAACCTATCACACATCAAAACTTGGCACCCAGGCGGTCTGAAAAAACAACTGACACCCAGGCAGGACCCAAACTGAAAAAAACTGGCACCCAGGCAGTCTGAAACCTGCTTAATTCACAGGAGGGGTTGGCAACGTACAGTTCACAGAGCCATGGCATATGGCCTACAAATATGGGGATTTGGCAGCAGTTGATGGCAGGGGGCTTCAGCTGCTGGTGCTCTCCCCAGGCTGCCATGTGGAGAAGAACCAGCTGAGGGCAGGTCCTAGCACCCACCTGACTACCTCCAATACAGGCTGGGTCATTCCAGCCCACAGCTGGAAAAAGTTGCCAACTACTGGAATAAAGGAGGTCTAGCTCTTTATCGCAGTTTTTACTTCAAAGGTCTCTCCAATCAGGGAAAGCTTATGAGTGATCCTATGAGGCTGACTGGAAAAGCAGTCCTCTTTGAAACAAATGCTGCAATAATTATAGCTGGAGCTCTTCTGCAATCCCATTCAGCTCTTTGCTGTGATGGTTTATAACACATAGGTGGTTTACAACCCTAATCTTGATGAGAGCTACGACTCCTAACCAGTGAACTAATTACTTACCAGAAAAATAGGAAGGAAGACATCACAGTGTGAACCACCTTAGCCTAGCTTCTCTAAGTATTTTGGAGACACGGAATGAATGAACGAACGAACGAATGAATGAACAACACATAAAAATATGCTTGTAAAAGATTAATACAGCTAAGGATCAAACATAAAAATATGCTTCTAAAAGGACTATAATACAGCAATGTTACTTTGCTTAATACAGCCATGATTGCTGACTATTCATAAAGTTAGCTTTCATGTACTTTTATGGCCTGTTAACTTCTCCTTACATATTCAGATAATTCTTCTCTAGCGAGTAATTATAATTTAACCTTGAGAGGCTTCATCATTAATATCTAATAATTTCTCACCATTTTATCCACTGTTGAGCCCTGGAATATCAGGGACTGAATGTTCTTATCACGCTGTGTTTTGCTGGTAGTGCAAAACAAAGGAAAACAAAATGGCATTGTCTAAAAATTCTACATACTTGATATTTACTTTTATGGAGTTTGTCATTTTTTAGGAACATAATGGATCAAATAGCTTCCCTATTACAAATTTAGAAAACCTTATCTACTATATACCACAACCAAAACTGAATAAATGGGATGATGAAGAGCAATTATACTACAAAGACCTCAAAAAGTATATCTTAGTCCGCAAGCCGGAAGTTAAACACCTTAAACAGTTATTTGAGCTATTTGAGTACACAGATATGACCTATTTACAGTACCACAAAAGTAATACAGAAAGTGTCTGGGATATCCACATTAGGCAAATAAATAAAATCCCACACCAAACTTGTACAATCCCATCTTCTACTTGTCTTTTACCTCTTGAATAGCATTTATGAGGTACAGCTTATGTTTCTGTTGGGAGCAGCATCTTCAGACCAATGGATGGCGGCAACAGTGCTGAACTCTCTGAGGAGACCGCTTTGTTCAGCCTCTGTTGTACTAGATTAATTCAAAATAATTAATATTCAAATTGACATTAAACTAGCTGGGTTTCCTTGTTGGCTGGCATATTTATCTTATATTAATCAGTCTTTCAGCTGCTTTGTAGGGTTTATAAAGGCACTTTAGAATGACAGGAAACATAAAAAGAACAGGACAACTTGAGATGAATATTTGGAGGCCAAAATTTAAGTTGCTTCCACTGTTAGCTAACAGATGTCCATATAAAAATATAAAAATAACATACTTCCTCATATATAGTTGTGTCCATACCTGATAGTAGCCTGAAAAATAAAAGTCCATTTATGACATAACTGTCTAGAAGCAGCCTCAGACAATAGTAAACCATAATGGCACTAAATTTCCTAGATAAACTAGGCAAGTATCACAGACTGTATATTCACTTACAAATTAAAAACAAAAAACAACCCCCCCCCAACCCCCCCCCCAAAATCTAACTTAGCACTGGTACCACATTCCTTGCGATTCCACAACATTAATAATGTAACTTATGTTGGATTAGAGCATACGCAATTTCATCAGCAATTTTTATAACTATTTTAGTATATTCCTAGTGTGCTGTCTGAAGTATCTACATGCTCGATTTCTGGACAAGTAAATATGAGAAAAAAATATCAGTAAAATAGATCTCCTACAGTACACACTGAAGTACCTACGAGATAACAGGTTTTTAACTAGCCCACATTATGATAGGGAAGACTGGAAAATTTGTTCTAGTCTTATTTGCTGATTTATTTCAGGCTTAGCATGCCCACTGTGTCACATATGACTTTCTGTGTCAGAAGTGAGTTAAGACACTAACAGAGAGAATGTTAGTATACCATATTTTTCTCACAAAGCACACCCATGTCAGGTCTGGGGCTGGGCACAAGGTCTGAAACCATATGCACAGTTTGGCTGTGGATTGACTCCACGCACTGGTCTGTCCAGAGACTATGAGAAACAGGGATCCCCAGGGGTTTGGAGATTTAGTGGTAGAGGGGGTAGTGGCAGCACTGATTGCTGTGGTTCCCAGAACCACTCCAAGAGCCATGACAATCAACATTCCCACCACTACCAAATCTCTAAACCTATGGGGATGCTTATTTCTCATATACATTGTGCACTCCAATTTCCCCCAACTGGTTCAAGAGAAAACCGTGAACAATTTCATGTGAGAAAATAAGGCATTTATAGAAGTGTTTAGCAAGGTACTATTAAAATTAGATCATTCCCTTCACAGGCTGTATTAACCAAAAGGTGACAGGTCAAGTATATAGTACCTCTTGTCCTAGTGAACCTTCGATGAAACTTCATTCTTCTTCTCATAAACCTTCCTTCATTCTGACCATGAAGCTGCCAGAATGCAATCAGAAGCTATAATTCTTCAGTAATTGTACCATAAATTTATTATAAATGACTTGGTTCTACCTGCTTCCTACAAGGAATTAGCTATTAAGGCCAAGAACATCTTATTTTCCTTTGTCTAAATAATGGTAAAGAATTAAAACAGGGCACAGGTGCCAGAACACGACATTCAAAGGCATTTTGTTTGGTGCATGTGTCTTGGGGCAGACATCAGGGAAGAGGCCAGGGCTGCGCTACTGCAACAAGGATCAGGCCTCTCACATCCCTCCCACCTCTGCCCCAGCAGGCCAAAATCTTACAAGATGAGGTTGTGGGTGTTTTTGGCACTCTGCTCAAAAACGCTGCTGATTCCTGATGGTGCCCCTAAATCTGTTTTCTGAATATTTTTATTACTTTTCTAACATGTAGGCATTAACAGGATTTCTGTTTGTAGCCTAGAATTTGGACAGGATGACCATACTATTACTTGTTTCTGACTCTTGGTTCACACTGATTCCAATTCTGACTCCTGGTATTCTCCGACTCCAGCTCTGAACCTTGGCATACCCTGACTTTGCTCTTGCTCCTCATTCTGGTTCTAGCTCCTGGCATACCCTGACTTCAGCACTGGATTCTGACTCCCAAACCTTGACTCGGCCTATGATTTGCAACCTGCCACTGGATTTCCCTGTTTCTGGTAACTTAGTCACTGATTCCTGACCCTCTGGCTTGGTCTATGGTTTGACTCCTGCCTGTCTGCAGTGGTCTAACCACTGCTTATGAACCAGCCTTTACATGTAGCAAGAAACCAAATATTGAGAGTTCAGCTGCTTGTTACAAGTATTTGGACAAAGCCGTAAAAACCTCTTTCCCAGACTGGTACAGCAGCACCACGTAGCTTACGCCTAGCTCCTAACACCACTGTAACTATATTAATATTGCCAAGTCATCCATGATAGGCAAAATTCCAAGGGATTCAAGAAGGGCTAACATAACACCCATCTTTAAAAAAGAGCAAAGAAAAGGGTATGGGGAAATTACAGACCAGTCAGTCTGATTTAAATATAAGGACATTTACCAGAGTCAAAGAAAAATAGAAGGAAGAAAAGGAGATCACAACCAAAACACGTTTGTTAACGATTTGTATTTCAAATTAATTTCTTTGTTTTACAGGGAACTAGAGCTGTGCGAAACAGCATCATTTTGTTTCAACTTCTGTTTCGCAGGAACAGTGTTTCATTCTGAGTTTCATTTCACTTTGAAGCACTGCTCTGTTTCATTTCATTGAAACTGTTTTGCTATTTCAGTACTGTTTCAATATTTCACCCATAGAGTATAATGGGGAAGCACGAAACTTCCTAGAACTTGGTTACTGTTTGGTAGATTTGGATGAAACCAGCAGGCATGGTAGCCCCTGCTGAGGCCATGAAGCCTGCCAGGTTTCAAGACAATAGGTGCAGGGGTTTCTGGAAAACTGCATCTCAAGCTGCTGACAAGCAAAACTTGTGACGTGTGACTTTGTGTGTGTGTGTTAAGGCGCACCCTCACTGGCACTGGGGCCTCTATACAACACAGTAGTGTGCCCCAATGAGGTCTTCTCCTCCCCTACAGCCTCAGTCCAGGCAACCACTTTAAATAACAACAAGTAATAACTTAGTAAGCAGCACAGTAGCGCTACCGGCATCTCAGGCAGTCAAACTGTTACAGAGCTTTTCTTTCCTTTCCTGCAGGAGCTTCTTCTCCAGCAGCTGCCAGAGAAGTCTCCCTGCCAGCCCCAGCCCCAGGGCTTAGATGTCCGCAGGGCCCAGTGTCCTTCTGGTCAGCTGACCGGGGACAGGTGCTAGGGGTGTTGATGTAAAGGAGGGGCGGGCAATTATTTTGAGCGGAGGACTGCTTACCCAGTTTTGGCAGGCTGTCAAGTGCCTTATAGGTAGCCCCAGCCCTTGACAGCTGTCCCACCCTCTGGTCACCATCTTGGGACTAATGTCCCCAATGTTTTGGGACCAATGTCCCAGGGCCAGCACTGGTGAGGCCCAAAGCGTGGGCTGTGAGCATCTGCAGTGTGGGGCACCAGGCATGGGTGGGGAGGGGCCGCTTCCCCCACCACGCTCCTTCCCTGCCTGGGGTCCCCCCCCTCACTTACCTGAGCTTTCCGCACCGGGGCAGCCACGTGTTCCCGCCCAGAAACCCTGGCTGGGCCCCACTGTTGTTGAAACCCGCTGGGCTTCCCCTGGGTCTTACTGCCCTTGGTTCCTGTCATTTTTTACAGGAACCAAGGGCAGAGAAATATTCATTTTCCAAATTTTTTTCAGGGCCCCACGGGCCAGACAAAATGGCCTCGTGGGTTGGATCCAGCCCACGGGCTGTATTTTGCCCACCTCTGGTCTAAGGAAATGGCATTGGCAGGCAAGGTCCCTTGTGTCAATCTGGTATCTTTTAGTAGACCAACTGAATAGTTAAGAGATCGTAGCAAGCTTTTAGGTTAAAAAACCCAGGGGGTGAGGTACAGGCTGGGGTGGGGAGGGGAAGGGGATGTAGCAGCACAGGTAAAAGTGGAGAGGTACCTGGGGAGTCAGATGTCCAGCAGGTTGTAATGTGTCAGAATTCCAATGTCTACATTGAGTCCATGAGTTTCTGTACCTAAGAGGTTAACGAAGTGCAATTCATAGGCTTCTCTGTGAAAAGTGGTTTGTAAATTCCCTTTGAGGATCAGGCCTTAGAGACTGGAGACAGGTGGTGTTCTGCTGTTGTCTTTGACAGATTTTTGGTGTGCGCTCATTCTGGTGCACAGTTGTTCCTTCCATCCAGGAACAGCACACAGACCAACTGCAGGTGCTTCCTCAGCCTCACAAAGGGGTTTTCAGCCTGAAAACTGGCACCCCAGGCAGCTAAGCTGAGCTCACCTGGAGCCTCACAACTCCACTGCAACCAGCAAGCTTCAGGCCTGCCAAAACCTGATGTGTCCGGGCTTTCCCCAGCCAGGAGGGAGTGTGAGTGAGTGAGTGTGTGAGTATGTGTGCGAGTGTGTATGTGTGGTGGCTGGAGGTAATGGTGCTTTCTCCCCACCTTTCTCCAGATAGATCCTCAGTCCTGGCATTTCCTGGGGCTGCCACGCAGCCGGCAGTCCCACCAGGCCTCCTGACCTTGGCAGAGTGCAGTTTTAGTGGTCATGCTTGGGATCTCCTCCTTCCCCATAGCCCCAGACTATACCTCCAAGTTTGTCCTGGCACAGAAGCTCAGCAGGGACATGTTCTTCCCCTGCTGGCTGGTGATGCACTGAGTGCCACCTCCAGCCCTAAGAGCGGGGCATTAAATGGTTTTTAAAAAGAAAATAGGTGCAGACAGAGTGAGGAGCATGGCATTCATTCCGTCTGCACCTGGAGCTTGGGGAACCACAGCAGCATGAGGTTTACCTTGTGGAACACCAGCTGCTGCACCAAACCAGGATCCAAGCAGGTGTGGTGGGGTGTCACCACATCACTTCACCAGCAATTCTGAACACTCTGTCACTTGGAACACTAGTCAGTGGACAGGACAGGTGTTCCTGGGCAACTGTGGCCAGATCCAGCCACATCTGGCTGCTGCTTGCCCAGTAGGCCAAGGGGTCGCAGTCCAGCGGCTCCACGTCCTCGGCGAGATAGGCAGCCACCAAGGCCTGAGCGCTATGTGGTTGATGGTGGGGTCTGGTGCCTCTGGACCCCACCATGGAAGCCATGCCATTGGCCCACACTGCCAGCACCTGTGGTGGAGGAGGAGACTGGCTGGTGGATGGCATGCTGGCATGGGACAGTGGATCCCCCCTTCCAAGTCCCCCTGCCTCCACTGTTCTGCCTCTCTCTCTTTACCAGCACCTCCATCCACTGATTCAGGCCTTGGCTGCTGCATATGCCGCCCTTCATCCTTGGGTCACACATGGCGGCTAGCAAGTGGACTGTACTGGACCGCAAGGGGGCAAGCCATTTTCTGATGCCCTCCTTCAGCCACCTCACCAGTGCCTGCACATCTGGTGACAGCGGCTTGCCCCAGCCAGGAACACTGATCCCCTGGAAACTTTCCTTTTGGCTCTGAAGTTTTCTCACTACAGGCATCACCTGGCTAAAGAGGGCATTGCTAGCACTGAGGGTCTCAGTAGCCTCAAGGAAGGGCTTGAGGATCATCAAGATCTGGGAGATGGTATCACACTCAGCTTGCACTCAGCTCTGTTCAGGGGGCTGCTGATCTCAATCTCCCTGAGCAAGGCCATCTCATGGATGACCTTCTGTTACTCTACTAGCCTCTCAAGCATCAGGTATGTGGAGTTCTACTGAGTCTCCACATCCTGCATGATTTTGTGCTGCAGGATGTTCAACTCTGTTTATCTTGCGGCATCTTGCCCCTCTTGACGCTCTGATGGAAGTAACCTGACACCCTCCTGCATTTGGAAGTGAGCTTGATGGTGGTACTGGCACTGTCATTGGTAGCCCTGTCCCCTTGCAAGGCATCCCCGACACTGAGGTGGAACTTGTGTGCCACACAGAGGATGCCAACAAAGTTGCATCACAGACCACCTTGACCATATTGGCCCCATTGTTGGTGACCATGAACCCGCAGGTGAGCTCACCCTGCCCAATGAGCCACCCCTGCACCACGCAGTTCAGGGCCCCCATGATCTCTGTTGCTGTGTGGGACTCATCCATCACCTCGGCTTGAAGGAGAGCCCACGGATGGCCTGACTGGTCGCACCAGTGCCCTGCTGAGGAGAGGTATGCATGATCTCCACCCTGGCTGCTCCAGAAGTCTGAGGTGAAGTGTAAGGCCACCTGTGGACCTTCCTTGCACAGCTCCTTGCTCAAGTACTCCTTGCATGCCTCATATAGGAAGGGCACTACTGTCCTGCTGAAGGTGGTATGTGCGGGCACTTGGTATGATGGGGCCATGAGTGCCACGAGCCACCTGAACCCTGGCTGCTCAACTACAGAGAAGGGCTGGCCATCCACAGCAAGCACCTCCCCAGTGCTCTGGGTGATCTCGCTCACCTTTGCAATGTGACCCCTCTTTCTGTCTCCCTTTTCCTCACTCTTCCAGGGTGTCCTGCCTCTGCTTTGGGGGGACAGGGGCTTCCCTTTAGTCACAGTCTGGCTGCTGCCAGGCTGAGGAGGAGCAGGGGCAAGGGGATGGTGCCTGCAGAAATGCATCAGTATCCCCGTGATTCCCTTGCCCTGACTGGTTTTGGCTCGGCAGTGCAGACAAACAGCATACGCAGAATCATCTGCATGCTCAAAATGATCCTAGACCATACTACCCGCTCACTTCTGGGGTATGGGTGCATGTGTGGACACTGCAGTTTTCCCCTCCTCAGCAGGCAGAGGCACAGCAACAGGAGGAGCTGACTTAGTTGAGGCTCTTGCCTCCACACCCTATACCTCAGCCTCCCCTGAAGTGCCTTCTGGGGAAGGAGACATGACTCAGATGATTCCCCCTCCTTCCCCAGAATTTCCCTTGCTATGGCACTGAGATCCATATCCACCTTCAGCTCTTCCTCTGGCAAAGAAAGGCTCAGCCTGGGAAGTGAAATGGGGGTGGAGGAGACTGTCATGATGGTGCTGCTGCTTGTTGTCATGGTGGCTGGGGAGGTGTTATGGCTGGTACTGTTGGAGGGGATGCAAACTCAGCCACAGGCAGTGGCACTAGCACTGCTCCTCTCTGCCTGTATAACTAGTGGAAGCCTCATGCCTGCTTGCTGTAGCAGAGGCTGCATCTCAGTTTGGGGTGGGGGGGG
>NW_017729024.1:68352339-68366795 GCF_001723915.1 Gavialis gangeticus | reverse complement strand
TCTTCCACCTGAAGGCTTGCCAGCTGCCTTTCCAGCACACTTCATGGTGTTTTTCATAGTGTCTTGTCTTTGCCTTGGTGTGGTGGAAAATCTGTCTCTTCTGTAAATGTTATCTATCTGATGCATGTAATATATGTAGATATTAAGTTAATTGCATGTATGTGTATTTATGTAATGTATGTATGTAATAAATAAAATATATAAATGTATACATGTGTTTTCCTATATAAATTCTATATTAGAATATGCAATATGATTATGCTGTGCTTCCCTGCACAGTGAATGAAATGCACACTGTGAGAGAAAGCAGATTTGAAAAGAATCAAAACAAACAAAAATAAAAAGAGGATTGTGGGGGAGGAATAAATTGAAAGGAATCAATTAATATAATAATAAAATAATAGAGTGTAAGAAAAAAGGAAAAGGTATTGCTGAATCCCACTTGCCAGTTAGCAAGCAGGAAATGAATAGTAGCCTTTGCTGTCTGATGTTGCTGAGCTGCTGGAAGGCAGCTCAGTCACTGACCCAAAGGCAGAAAGCAGCCCAGTTCAAATAATGTTGTTTTGGTGCTGTTTTTCCATCCCTCCCCCAGAGCACTGGGATTGGAAGGGACCTCAGAGAAGGATCACTGGCCAGCTACACAGTCAATATCAGAGCAGCCCTTCCTGCCTCTTTCCCCCTCCCTGTCCTTACTTTGTTTCCCTGCAGGCAAGCCCAGCTTCAGCTTTGAAACTCAAAATGTTTAGAAACTTCCAAAATGTTTCAACTGTTCCTCATTTTGTTTCGAGGCTGTTTTGATGCCCTTTGTTTCATTTCGATGTCGCTGTTTCAAGCTCACAATGAGTCAAAACAGTGTCGAAATGAAACAGCTGGAGAAATTTTGCACAGCCTTAGTAACTAGCTTGGAGGATGAGGGGAATGCTGTGGTCATAAAAGTACAAATTTCAGTCAAAAAGTAATACTCCTTGATTTTCATCTCCTAAGCAAGCCAGGAACATGGAAAAGATAGTCTTGTTGACTTCTTGCCTAATGGAACCACAGTGAACTTAGAGGTTTAATGTCAAGACTGAAGAAATTGAAACACTGGATGCAAAGAGCTTGACAGATGTGCCTGAAGTACTGCTTCTGAACAACAAACAACTCTCATTCACACACCATCCTGTGAACCAGAGGCAATTTCACTGTTTGGCTGGACTGTGCTACCTAATCTTTTGTACATCGTAGCAGAGGAAAGACAGATTATGAGGGCAACATTTTCAGGATAACATCATAGCAAAGTGATGTGTAACAAGGACTAAGACTTTTATAATATCAAGATATACACTCTTGTTCACCAGTGGAAAAACACCTCTGATGGACAAAAGACTGTATGTTAGCACAGTGATACTCAAGTTATGTGCAATTTAATATTTTCAATAATAATTGGGTGAGTGGAAGAAAAAAACCTGGAAGTATTGCTTTCAGACTGAACTTTGTACCTAGATGTAGCAAGACTTGACACAGTCCCACATGACATACTCACAAGTAAATTAGAGAAACATAAGCTAGAAAGAGCTATTTTTTGAAGATACAAAACTGTTTAAATAATTGGAAGCAAAGAGTAATTATAAATGGATCAACTTCTGAATATCAGGAGGTCTTAAGTGAGGTCTGAAGTGGTCTGTGCTGTGTCTGGTACCATTTAAACATTTTGTTAATGAGTTGTATGCATAAAATCAAGTCTGTATAAAATACAACTGGAAGAGGTTGTACGCTGTAATTTAAAGTATGGGATATTTAATTAGTGAATATTTTTTAAATTATTGATCTATATTGACTCACACTGGCCAATTTAACGTGATATCCCAGATAGTACAGCATAAGAAAGGGTGTTATTTTGAGATGAGGGTTATCTTGGACGTGCATTTTGGGACTCTTGTAGATTCCACTCTTATTTGTTCATTGTTTGAATAGTCTAATCAACTTTATTATTCGCTATGATTTATTTTTCTCTGAGGGTTTGTTTTGTTTCTTGGGTTGCTTTCATCATTGGTGCTTTATGCCAGGGGTGATTAACCTGAAGCATAAGTGCCACAAGTGGCACAGGTATAGCCTTTGCATGTGGCCCAGCAGATCAGGAAGTGGATGGGCAGTACAAAGCAGCAGACAGGGCAAGAAGCAGAAAGCAGAGCAAGGGATTAGGCAGGGAGCACAGAACAGGGAGCAGAAAGCAGAGCAGCCAATTAAACAGACAAAAAGCATCAAAGTGGCATTCAGGGAGGGTGCAAGGTTAAATTATGGCATGTCTGCCAAAAAGGTTGGCCCTCATTACGCCACCAAGGCAGAAACAGAAATGTTTCCACTGGAGCCATGTTGGCACAAGTCCAGTAAGATACCAGTAGTGTAAATACTCAATTAAAGGAGAAAAAATATATACTGACAGACCTGAACTTCAAAAGAATTTTCATAAATTAGAGAGCTGGGCAATAGGAAAAATTCAGCCAAGACAAATGCAAGATGCTGCATCTAGAGAAGAAAGAGCAAATGCAATTTTGGGCTCTGTGACCAGAACCTACTAAGGTGACAATACCACACTACTCAGTACTGGTTAGGCCTCAGCTAGAATTGTATAAATTTCTAAGTACTACATTTACAAAAGGACAAGGAGAAACTACAGAAGATCTAGAGAGAAATGACTAAGATGATAAAGCCAAGGGATGAAAGACTGAGAAAACTAGGCATGTTTTTTCTAGAGAAAAGGAAATTAAAGAACTACACAACAGCACTTTTCAGAAATTTGAAAGGCTGTTACAAGTAAGAGGGACAAAAACTACTCTTCCTTACAAGCAAAGGCAGCATTTAAAGCTGTGGGTATAAATTACCTCAAAACAGATTTAGATTTTGTTCAGTTTCTACTGGGTGAATTGCTGGTCTCTTGACAGAAGATAAAAGCATGCAGACTTTCACGTTTTCTCTCCCAAACAAAAATGACCCCTCCAGGAGAAAAATAATTTGGTAACAACCACGGTTAAATCATGCCCAGGAGAGTTTATCCTGGAAAGTGAACATCTGCATACCTTCCCCCTCCTGAGGACCAGGAAGAATGGAACTACTCCTCCATCTCCCCCGGGTCAGCCTGGAGGAGTGCAAAGAGAAGGGGCTATTTTTCCTGCAAGGGAGAAGAACCAGGAGGGTACCCATCACAAGAAAATGCTTCCATCCTGCCAACTGACAGGATTTGAGGAGCATAGGCATTCTCCTGGGGCTGTCTTTTCAGCAGCTGCCAACTGCCACTAGACAGCCTCCCCCTTCCCAGCAGGGTAGAGGACAGGCTGTCAATTAATGGGCTTTGCAAGGAGGGGATGTGGGGGGAGAGGATGTTTCCAGGAAGTGGCCAGATATACATCAGTCTGGAATGCAGGTAAATAACATAAGATGATGTTTAAGGTCTCTTCCAACATAATAATTCTAATGACAGGTAGGAGGAACATCTGTATAGTCCAGCTCTGGGGCTATTTTTCTAGCAAAAGAAATTTCTTCCAATAGAAATGAACATCTGTATGCAGACTTAGATTAGACTGGGGGGAGGTGGGGAGAAGGGGAAGGAGGGAAACTTCCTAACTGTAAGGACAGTGAAAAAGGTTGTCTCAGGAATGTATGGAATCTCCTTCCTTACCAGAGGTTTCCAAGAAGTGGCTGGATATCCATGAGTCTGGAATGCAGGTAAATAACATAAGATGACTTTTAAGGTCTGTTCCAACATAAATTATTCCAATGGCAGGCTGCAAAAGCCATCTCTGCATCTCAGTTAACTCAAGTATATTACTAACTGGGATAATATGTTGAGATCCCTCCTTCAAACATGCTATTGTAAAAAATTCATTACTTTCTAAGTATCATGAAGTACACTGAAGAAAGTGCTACTTATTACCAGCTCCAGTTCACAGGCTACTACATTTTATAACCACAAACTTGAATTCACCCTGCTGTATTCTTGCCCACTTCATCAGTTCACTTAAATAATTCACAAAAACTGATGGCTTTAATGATTTTCAAAGAGTCATTTCTCTTTATCCATCCTCCAAACTGCCAGTGGTTGATACTTATCTATCTCCCAGTTAATGGAGATACTGCTATTAATGAACAAAATAGCCTCAGAACTGCAAATGTCAATTACCCTGCAATTTTTTGTCATCATTTCATATTAGATTATATGCAACATTACTGTGGATGTTCACAACAGTAAACAGCTATTGGCTTGCCAAAGCTTGCAGTTAGCATACAAAACAAATGTGTTCATTTCTGTCTGCCTGTTTACAAACTCTTATGCAAACAGCCCTCAACTTGCCTGACAGTGTTGTTTTTCAGCTTTCATATTAAATGTTTTTTATTGATCCCCTATCCCTCCTGCTTGTATATTGTTCCTTTAAAAACAAAACTAAACAGGACAAAAACCAACAAAGCAAAGCCAAACCAAAAATAATCCAGTTATCTACTTTTGTTCATTCTCTCTTTAAAGAAAATCCATGCCGACTTATGATTAAACTTGTTTTCAATGAGGTCATCTTTGTGCAGTGCTACCACTTTTGTAATTGTGCAGAATAAGGAATGGACAAAGAATGGCATACTAAAATTATTCTTTGTTGCACACTTTAGTTGCCTTTCTCCCAGTGAAGTCCCACTGTGAGGAGGATTTGGGACAATCATCATCCGAGAGTATTTGCATAGTTAGTAATAAATACTATAGATGATCTAAACACTATGGAGTCAGTTTTTACTTTTATGAGAGGAGGTATACCTCAAAGTCACCCATGAAAATGTCTATCAAATTGAAAGGGAAAATATATCACTTCAGATTTATTAGCCTAGCTAGGAAACTATTCTGTTTCATTTGTTTCCAGATTTATATTGCCTGAATTTATACTTCAGTGACCCTGTTCATGAGGACTGCAAAGAAGGAGGGTCAGGAACCAAATGGCTGGGACTCAGAGGTAGGTGTCAGCCCTGTCTTTGCTCAGGAAGCTACACCTATACTGGTGCCAGGGGGTAATCAGAGCCATCATACAAGGAGAGAAGTCTTAAGCAAGCAGCTTAGGGTTTCTCCTGGTTGAAAACAGACATACCTCTACTTTTTCTTTTACCAATACCCAATAAAAGACAGAAGCTCAGAGACCTCTATGGCTGTGAAACCTACTCGAACTATATTTAATCTACTGAAAAATGGCAAATTAGGAGTCTGTAACCCACAATTTTACCAAGAGAAAGAAAAAAAATGGAGATTTTGACCTGAAAAATTCTTGTCGAGACTTCCAATAAAAGAATACAGTTTGACATTTAAACTATGTAGCTTTCATGCATAGGAGTAAATTAATGAAAAGTTAAAGCTACCGTGCAAAAGCTAATGTCATAAGTCCAAAGTCTGTCTAAGAAAGTAATAGTTTAGGTAGGTCCTTTTGTGCATCACGTGAAGCAGTCGGGTCAATAAGTCACAGTAGTAGAAACTGAAAGATGGCATAGTTTTCTGAAGTGGTCAATGGTAATCCCACTTCTGAAGTCAGAGCCAAGTAAAGGAGGAAACTCCGACAACATGTCTCTAAACTGACAAATTCAACATAATAACCTACATCACAGCTAAATGCTTGGATGCAAAAGTCTAAATGCTTAGCTCTTTCAGAAACAGTAATCTGTTCTACTCAAGGCGTAAGGGAGCAGAGAATAGTTATTTGATCAAAAGCTTTTTGAAAAAGACATAAAGAAATCAAAGATACTTTAGTACAGAATTCTTGCTATCACCTGAAATTCTGCTTCCACTCAACTGATTATTTTTTTCAACCTACCATATTGATGTGGATGTCAGGTGCCTTAGTGTAAGGGATACCTTGCTTTCCCAAACATAAGATACTTGCAAAAAAAATTTCCAACTATCTCATCTGCCCTCCAGTCCCTAAATTACTAATTCTAATTCACATCTGAATCCGAGAACCATCCTTTAAGTTATACATATATTCACATACTATACACACATTGTTGACCTCCTTGGACATTTCCAGAGACCTAGTAAATAAATCAACACTATCAAAAAATCTGTCACCAGAAAAACTAATAAAGCAGCAGTTTGATATCTGGTACCCTGCCATGAAAGATCTGAATTGTCTTTGACCAACTGCATTGCAAACACTATTCAGGTAGCATTTCAAATGTCATTGATGAGATTTCATAATTTGAGGCAAATATCCAGTTTCCCTTTTCTAAACAGTGAGGAAGCATTTGTAGGATTATGTAAGAAACCCTCTTATAAAGAGCTCAAATGTCCCAGTTCTGCTGTTATGCTGAACGCTGCAACTCTCAAGTGGTATGACATTAGAGGCTACCAGGCATTTTTTAATTTGACATCACTTCTGATAAGCAAATGAGTAAAAGTGAATCACTCTCAAACTCTTTCTGTACAAGCCTGATTTTGACAGTTTCTCAACCTCAGCTGCTTCATAAAGTATGGATTCTGGCTTTAATTTCTTATGCATTCAACAGAGAGAAAAAATACTCACGAAGACAAAAGCAACAGATGGGGAAGGCTTGAAGTCAGGTTAATTCCTGAACACGTTTCTATGTATTCTTTTTAAAGAGAAAAAAACCCTCCAACCTTTCAATACATCATCTCTTCAGCACCTTTTGACTTACAAGCTCTAAAATGTTTTTTTTTTCAGTTACTCTAATTACTAGTGCTTCTAAGGACTCTGAGCAATAGTGGAAGGACAGTGTTGCTTATTATTAGTCTAAAGATTTGAACCACAACCCATCAGTGGCTGACAGACTTTAAAATTATCTGTATTCTAGCAAAATTCTTGCTGCTTGTGAGGTATTGCCAACTCATAATGAGACCCGGCCCTGGTAGAAGTCCTAAAGCTCAAAATACAGAGCCATGTGTTTTTGTAAAGGCAAATATAATCATACATTTTAGGAACAACAGAAGCACGCCATATTTATAGCATGAAGGGCTGTACCTTAGACAGCATTTATTGTGAAAAAAACCCATCAGAAACAAAGTACACAATCAATCGAATACAAATTGCTGTTGATATTATTGCCAAGGGTATTAATTTTATCTTTGGATAAAAAAAAAAAATAGGGATAGATCATATATAAACAGGCATTTCTATATTAAGAGGGATTTAGACAGCCTTAGCAAAATCATCATTTTGGTGTCAAAAGACACTGGTAATTTGGAAAAGGTTTAGATAGAGATCACTAAGATAATTTAAGGCCTGGAAACATGCTTTATAGTGAAAGACTTGAGAAGCTCATGGAAGAGAAGGGCAAATGGCAACGTGAATACAGTCTATCACTACCAACACAAGAAAAAATCATAATGTAGTCTGACAGCTGGTAGCTGAATCTAGAAAAAATTATAAATGGGAAATAAAGAGAAAATCTTTTTTTGAAAAATAAAGATAGTGGGGTAAATAACCACTGAACCTGCTTGGCAGGGATGCAATAAGTCAGTAATTCTGTACCAGGGTGCTGTGGTCATTTCAAAGTTGCCACGGGCTGCCACAGCGTTAGAACTGTTAGGTTTGCAAACATGGTTCACAAAATAGACCCAGAGATTTCACACTGAAATCCACAGTTGTGGGATTCCTGAGTTCTTTGCAAGAGAAAAATTGCTCTATTATTTTTCTGGAGTAAAAAAAAAAATAGTAACACCTAGGAGCTGGCACTTTCCCAGGGGTGCCTCAAGTCTAAACAGGTTAAGAACTACCGTGACAGATTCTTCACTGTAGTCTTCTGCTGAAGATTAGCTGTCCTAAATTATATGCTTTAGTTTGTTCACAAATTACTAGGATAATGCAAGGCTATATCCAATGCAGATCAGTCAGGGGATCATAATGTTCCTTTCTGTTACTATAATTAAGAATATTTGATTTAAATCTCTACTGCTCAGTAGATTTAAGTGAGTAACATGCACAGTTTTTTAATTTCATATATGATTATAAAAAAGTCTATTATAAGATAATGCAGTACTCCACAGGTAACATATATATTGTCCGTTTTTCTTTTATTTCTTTTTTTTTTTTTTTTTAAAGGAGGAGACAAATAATCATTATGATAGAAATGCAAATACTTAAGATGTTTAATCAATAGAAAACCAACTTTGTCTTGCTTGTGCTGATTTTGTTAGCTTCTGAAATCAGTTTAGTCTCCAATAATCAATATGGCAGCCTTAATTCTTTGTTTAGCTATATTCCTGAATGCTTTTACTCCTGTACCATGACTTTTCTATCCTTAATGAAGAACACGAAGCTAGGAAAAGAAAATGCTGCCTTCAAAGGGATAAATATCACTCAGACTAAGAATCTGATTATTAGAATGGCAAAACTTACCAATTGGTTTGTAACAAACTTATAGCATAAAACAATACAGCAGATTTTTTTCCAGAGAAAAATCGAGGCTTAGAAATAAATAGTATTTACCCAGATGCCATGTTGACATGTTTCCATGGGTACTAAGCTTGCTTTCCAGAATTTTAGGGTTTTTTACTACAAATTTAAATCTCTGGCTGTTAAGCATTAGAGAATACAAGCCTCAAGCATGTACCCCAAAGGTAACTAAACTAGCAATACAGTTTCAAAAGCCATAACTCTAAAAGGTGAAACCATACAATTCTGTTCATGAAGGGTTACCTCAGATGGTCAGTGATAATAAGCTCAGAATTTTGAGTTAGCTATTTTATTCCTTATAAATGAAAGAGGTGGTAAGAAATAAGACTGCTATACTACTTACTGTAAGTAATGACTCATTTTAACATTACAAGTTAAAGATGTTTAAGATCTAACCCACTTTGTTTCCTTCCAATCAAGTAACAGCCAAGCAACAACCCAAACTACTCAGCTGGATCCTATTTGGTAACATGAGATGAGCCTAATCTGCAGGTGAAACTTGGAAAAGCAATACATACCTCTTTTACCCCTATTCTGACCCCTAGGAAAAACTATAACAATGTCCTTACATACCCATTGAGATGGATGACTTTAATAGAAAGTTTGGCACCAGACACACGTTCATTGAAAACACAAGTCAGCAGCTACTGGGCCAGAGCCAAAGTCTCCTATCCTCCAAGAGGCAAAAGAGAGTGAGATAATAAGAGTGAATACATGTCTCTCTCCTCCACAGGCACAATGGAAGTCTTTTTTCTCCCATTTATTCTTCCATATAGCAGCAGCTGAGCACACTTGAGTTAGATCTGCTGGTCATCACATCACAACTTGAGAAGATGGGAAATGAGTTTTTTTCAGTCACAGGTCAAGGCTTACCAATGCTACTACGATCAAGGCCAACTTTCCTTCATCATTTGGGTTTCTGAGGTTTCCTCCTCTCTCCTCCCATTAAAGTATACTTACACTATAGTTATTGCTTATTTTTGCATGTCTGCTCACAAATCGATAAGGGGGGTTGACTAACTTTTATATTTGAGCTATATTTTTAATATATGCCTAAAAGTTTCCTAGACATGACTTCTCCATTGGTATTCTTGTGAAATTTTAGATCAAAAGCATGAAGAGAATTACCTCTTCAGAGCTAATCATGTTTATACTCTCAACTAATGGCCCTTGTGCTTATATAACATAGACATACGGAAGTCTATATGAGCAGTTTGAAGAATGCCATGGATTTCTTTGTCCTTCTAAAAGAAGGAATTTAAAATATTTAAAGTCACAGAGGCCCCAGCAACAATTTTATTTCTGTTTTGCAATCATTAACGTGATGCTGCTGACTCCAAATTATATGTTCCAAAGGGGTGCTCCCCGATAATTGAAAGCCTTACATTTCCTCAGTATTTTTGAAAGTGCTATCTGCAACAATGAGTCATCATCTACTGCAGCACAACATCCTGTTCTTTTCATGCCTCTGCAGCCCTTTAAAAAGAGAAGTACTATCTTTTAATGGCACACACAATTCCCTGCACTGCCTGGCTGCAAAAAATAATTAATCATTGTTTATCATGCTTAATGAAACTACCTGTAAACATGACAGCAGAGATTTTCATTATTTTATATGAACCTTAAAAATAAGTTACCCTTTTCTAAATTTATCATATGATTGTAGTATTATTATTCCCTGCAGTGTTATCATCCTGGCCAGCAAACAGTAAGCAATTCATACTGAAAAGAATATATCTTTTCAGGTAGTTCATTGTCATTTCCTTATTTCTAGCATCAGAAATGTTACATCAAATGTACGTTTGTAAGCTGTATTCTACTTCCTTCCCATCCAGCTGCCAGTTTCTCCAACAATAACAAATTTACAGATTAGATCCTGTCACTGTCACTGCATCCACCAAGGCAGCACCCCATCTCTAGGGACTGGCGCCAATGGGTATATCTTCATGTCAGTTATACTGTATAAATGCATGCCTTAGTAGCACTGCTGGAGGTTTCTTAAAAAAAAATCATTTTCCTCACTTTAACGCATCCTCCGTTGCCACGAATCTTACTCTAGTGATACGTCAAACTCTTCAACAATTCAGTTAATAGAAGATAATATAGTCTGAATTAATTTACGCAAATGACAAAATGTTCTCTCGTTTAAAAGTTCTCTCTTTTATTTAGTATTATAGACTCTTCCCCAAGGAATCTGTATTTCTCTGAATATAAATACAGCCATAACATTTAGCCTGTTGCTTTTGAAAAAGTTACCGATTCTGTAAGTAAAGTTCATTTCCTCAGCTTTTACAATACAATGGACCGGTACAATAAAATGCCATATTCCTCTCACCTGCTTTGGAGTCACCCCAGGCATGCGAATGTCCAATGCAAAATCTGTCAGACCAAGAGGAATCACTGGCCTGTTGTTTCCAAGGCATTCATTAGAAAGAGACCTGGTGGTATCTTTATACCTGTAAAAGAAGGAAAAGATTGTTTCAATATCCTGATTAGAAGTGATTTAAAAGTTAAAAAAAATACAGAAAAACAACTCAGATTTACAGAATCTGATTTTCAGAAGACCTAAGGAAGCTTGACACCTAACTCCCACTGACTTTCAATCTAATTTGGTCACCAAGTTCTCTATATTCAGTCACTGAATTTTTTGGAGACATTCACATGGATAACTTTAAAAGACTGAACCATGTAAATAAGCATACCATAAAAATCAACCATTATATATATACGTAAAAAATGTAAGGTAAATGCATATATGGACATATTTTCTCACCATGCCAAAACATATCACATACTGCTGCTATTCATTTTGGATAAACAACTATACATAGTTCTAAAATTGAGTTAAAGTTTGACCAAAATAAAATTTCAGTTTTTCCCTATCCTTCACGTTTGGAGGATTTCAATTCTAGAAGTGCAATGGTTAAGTTACAACTGGTTGCTTATCTACCTATAATATCTTCCAAGCCAGCAAACAACAGTACAAGTTACAACTCGGTACATAGGCATCAGTGGGGTCTATAATGAGTGCTTCATACAATTGATAAAAGGCAAATATTTAACTAACTGCTAAGCAAAACCATAAGGCAAAAACATCTGAAATGTGATGCAAACTGACTGATTATTTAACTTGGTAATCATGGGGTATGCACTGTGTATACAGTGCTGTGTTTTTGAGCTCTCTCAGTTTATTTCCACCCACCCCTCTTCCACATACACACTACCCCCAAAGTTCACTTACTTAACTTGGTATTCAAGACTTAAATAAAAACAGATTCCCGATTTTAAACCAGTTGATTCATTTCACCAAAAAGATACCAGTTCAGCCAGCATGCAGGTACAATATATTTGTTCACTGTAGTCTCAAAAACACCTATGGTTATATGCAAATCTCAATACATAGTTTTATCCATTTGTTATGTGGATGATCCATATTTTAAAACACCACTGTAATAGTACAATAGGTTTCCTATCTTCCAAGACTCTGGTATAGCAAATGTAATTTCAAGAACTGCAGACAATTTCAGTTCAAAAGTTAGCTACAAAGCAAAGCAATCTATTTTGTCAATAAATAATTTTAGGTAGTAGATACTTTTTAGAACTTGCACTATTCAAAGTGGTTGCATCACTACGAAGCACGCATTGAAAACATCAAAGATATTTTCTGCATAACCCACCTCTTAAAGACAGAAAGTGGACTTCTGTAACCCAAACAGCTGTTTTGAAACACAAGGAACAGTATTAGCAGGTTGTTAACGAGGCCAGCCATGTCCACCCTGCTGTTCCTGGCCCGATTAAGGGAGCAGAAAAAGGGCAGTGCGGCTCTATCGGCTGTGATCCTGACAATTAGGCAGCAGCAGCAGTATCAATTCACTACTTCATTATTGTGTGCTCTGCAGGCTTCCTACAGCTTTTGACAGACCATCTGTCTTGGAAGGTGATGCACTGTAAATCAGGAAGGTGGATGATGCTATGTTGTCTTTATTAGCTGCAAAAATCAGTTGAGGAATCTTCCTTTGCAGATAGGTGACACTGTACTTTTTTGTCCAGTTAAGGAGCTGAAGCGAAGTGGTACTCCTGATGCTTTCCCCTTGCTGTACTGCTAAGCCTGCAGGTTACTTATCAATCCACAGTGACAGAGGCTCCAAGTGGCATCACAGAAACCAGCCTCAGTCATCCTTCAGAACCTGTAAAAATAGAAGCAGATAAAGAATGACTAACACATTACAGCATTAGTCCTCAGCAAATCCCTGCTGAGGCTTTTTAATACATTAGTACTTTCATAAGCTTTAGCCCAACCCAATGAAGAATGCACCAAGTCTTGTTGATCTCTTGCTCCCTGGCATATACTAATACAGAAGAAATTAAAAATCCTACATTTTTTAGGTTGAGCAAGTTAGTCAAAAGCAAGATGCCAAGTAGCATGTGAAAAGATAAATACGTACTTGGAACCAGCAACTTATCAAGAAAAAGATACAAGAAAAGCATGTTATATTTTATATACCTATGTACACACACAGTTTTGTAATCTGATAAACATGCTAGCAGAAAAAGAACTAATGACAACCATTAAGGGTTATAAATAAAAATGTTTTATTATATTGAAGATGTTATGTTTTATTATATCTGCAGCTATTGAAAATTTAGAAAATCAAAATGCTTCATATCACAACAAAATCTTTAACACACAGCAGAATGGTACCCTGTTCATTCAATATGTTATTGAAATATGAAATAATATCCACTTTAAGGTTTTTTTATGTACTGCATGTATCAATTAGCTGAGAAAGGACAAAGGGTTTAGTGAAAAGTTACTTTAGGAACATTAATAGGTGTCTGATAACAAAATGTAATGCAGGCAGATAAACCAGGCTTGTATAAATTAAATTAATATTTGGATATCTTGTATGTTAGTGCAATATTGGCCAATATTATTTACTCCTTGTTTTAATAACTTTAGGTGATGAGGTTCTTATCTTTCTTTTTTATTTGACTAATTTTTAGCAAGATTAGGACATGTCACGATGAAATAATGGGCAATAATGCAGCTGCTTGCTAGGTTGTTTTCTCCCACAAACATTCTGGGGTGGGAGGGAGGTGTTCTATAATGAATTTTTCACTCCTAGAAGGTAAACATCCCATCTTAAATACAGTACAAAGGGTTTTAAAGTATGATTCACAGCTTTCAATAAAACAAACGTGAAAGAATAAACTATTCATCAGTCACAAGAGAGACAAATCAGATACTAGTTAAGAAGACTCATAAAACAAAGTACAGAACTGAAGACCAAAATAAAGAATTTAAATGCCAAACAAGAGTTCTGAAATTAAACATTCAATTTAAATCACTGTTAAATGGTTTCCATGCCAATATGATCCAGATAACATGAAGTGAATAGACATCTAAATGAAACAAGAGTGCTCAAATGGACACTAAAAGCCACTCTGGCGACTTGCCAGTTGCTTGATGGTTACACCCGATTTGCATTCAATTCTTTATACAAAATATCAAAATACAGAATCTTTTCATTTCATGACAAGGTAATGGGCATCACCCATGACTTTCTCCTTATGAAGAGGGGGACATAAATTTATGTACATTAGCAGCGATGCACACTTTTTTCTTTTTCTTTCTTTTTTTTTTTTTAAGCTAAAATAACATTTTCTACCCTTAATTTTGTGATGCAAGCAAACTTTAACGGTAAACTGAAGGGATGCAAAAGTAAAACATAGGGACCTCTAGTACTAAAATTAGCAACATCCATCGAAACAAGACATGTGAGAGCAATACCTTAGACAAAGATTAAACCCATCAAGAGAATGCGGAGAATGCCATAAACTGAAATTTGAAGTGTACAGTTATGCATTAATAACTGCAAAGCATCTCCACGGTCCAACTGACTGAGAATTCTAGTATAACATCTAAATCGGACATTCTTTAAAAAGCATTTGTGCCTATGTGCTTCAACTTAAATTCAAAGTTTAATAAGATATCTTTTATGAAAAACAATTATAGCATTTTGTCCTCTTCAGAGTGAGGCT